>NC_136430.1:425518499-425885999 GCF_052849685.1 Lactuca virosa | reverse complement strand
AGATCTAGCAAAACAAGATCCAAGGTGTGAACTTTATACCTTTAAAAGATGAACAATGAAATGTATATTATGGATCCAAAAGCGTGGATGCAACACCACTTCTTGAATGATCTTCCTTCACTACTAAGAACACTCAAAAATCACTCACATGCTTTAAATCTCACTCACAAGGGCTAGGGTTTCGATTTTAAACTTTAGAGGAATGGAGGCTGGTCATAAGAAGGTCCAAAGGGGATTAAGATGTTTAAATAGGGGACATAACCCTAAAAATTTAGGATTAAAGAGTTGCACCAGTACGCCCGGCGTACTCATGTGTACGCCTCACGTACTCCACCTTTGAAGCGCCACAAGCTGCTGACTTACGCCCAACATACAGCCTTGTATGCCCAAGATAAGGGCCTTATTTGCAACAGTTTTAAAATATTAAGGGTTGAAATGAAAAGACCTGACATCAGGTGTTATAGATTGCTTGGCCATGTAAAAAAACCACTTACTACATGATGTGTTTTATAGGTTATAAATACATATACAATGCGGAAAAAACACTTAACAATTAAGAGGGCACATGCAACCTATACGGATCTATGTCATAACACTTTGAAGGCAGCATAAAATGGAAAAAAAAACTAGATGAACCCTAATATAATCGAAACACCAAGTTAGGGTTACATACCTTTGATTTGTTGTAATAAACAAATCACTTCAATCCCTTGTAGTAGTTGGTCTTGGAACGCTTAGCACCAAAAGGATGATACATCTAGTGGCTCACACCCAAAACTAGAAACGCTAGAAATAATAGGAGATAGGAGAGATGTGGGAATTTATATTCATATGCTTCTAGGAAAGAGTATCGAAGAAATTTGCAAGCCAAGGGGTCCTATTTATAGTTTAGCTAACTTGCTGGCAAAACCATATTTGATTGATTAAATAATAGATTTAATCACAATTAAAATCCTTTCCTTATGTGCAACCAGGAGGCTTCCATAAACCCTAGGAAACCCTCCAAAACCGTCTATACCATGGAGAGTTCTGGAATTACTTCTTTTGTTTAACTATTTAACAATGACAATTCACTCATTGTACCTTTAATTAATTCTAATTAATCTCGAATTAACTCTAGATCGATTATGATAAATATTTAATTAATTCTTATTGATTTCTTATTAATTTATTAACCATATAAATTAACAAATCAATTATTTAACTATTGATGTCAGATTAATTTATTAATCACATAGCACTTTAACAAATCAATTTTCTATTTCCATTTAATTTTTTTAATCATATAATATATTAACAAACTATTTTTCCATAATTTCCAATTAGTTTATTAATCATATACTAATCTAATAAGTTATACTTATCTATCATAATATAATTTCTAGCTATTTCTGGTTATGAGGGCAATCCAAACTGACATTGCTTTTAACTACAAGAGTATACCAATTTAGTTATGAGCTTATACACCTTAATCCAACAGTCTCCCACTTAGATAAGTCTGTAACTACAATCGATGGTATAACCTCGAACTAAACGACAAAGTGTGCTTTCCAAATCCACTTCTGAACTCTGATTCAAATTAAACGTTGGCCCTAAGATAATCGATCAAATATTCCTTCATTCTACGAGATCTTGTTCTACAAAAAATATCTGAAGATTTATGTGACTTTACTTTTATAAGTTGTTTTCTATTCTTTTTTTCTACTTTTCTACTTTGTTTTAATTTGGAACTTTACTTTTCTATTTCGCCAAACAAATCTCCAACCTTTCTAAAAGATTGTGCATGTATAAATATCAATACATAGTATTCAGGTAATTTTATTTAAGAAAACATGGGGATTTGTTTGGCGTAATTGTAACAAAACTAATCCCAATATTTACTCAAACATAGTTCAGGTTTTTAGTCTGATAGTAAGAAATAATAGTAACTAACATTATTTTATGCATAAATCACACAATAAAAACAAAATATATCTAAATTTATTACTAAAACCACAAATTCAGCTTGTGTTTAGTTCTCACTAACGTCTTTCCTATAGTTGTGTTTAATTATTAAGAATCATGTCCTTTAAAACAAGTTATCAAAACCTTAGATCATATGACAAGATTTCTTACTAAAACTTTTCTTGTTTTGCTTCTAGTTTCTTGCTAGACTGGTATAAAAATTCGCTTACTCCAAAAACAAATATTATAAGGTTGCATAATTTAGACTCCATTCTTTACTTAGAATGAAATAAGATCAATGATTAATTATCAAAAAATCTAATACAAATAGAAGACTTGAATTGATTTCTAAAATCAATGACTTTTATTATTCTTTTATTAGTTTAGAAACAAATTAGAAAAGTAAATTCACATAAATCTTCAGATATTTTTGTAGAACAAGATAAATCAAAAAGCAAAGTTCTAATTTATCAATTTTAGCCATGATTCAAAAAAGAATAGGAAACAACTAAAATTAATGAGTAGGTCCGACAGACAGGAATATACCAAATAGATCTTGCTGTCTTTACTTCCCCGTTGAAGCAACTTCCTTGTGGTTCCCAAGTTATAAAATATTGAAATTATGGCATAATACAAAATACCACAAACTCCGTGAATTTGATCTTATATTTCTTCGAAAAAAGGAATTAAAATCTTTTACCTTTGAACAAGGCTAAAGAAAGGTTTTCTTATATTAAATATTTAATTTGAGATTTCTAATATCTCATTCAACTTTTTAATTATATCCTGCACCAACCTGCTAATAATTTCGTCCCCCGTTTCAAGAATATCAGTGAAACACTAATTGTTTTGCAACTAAAAATAAATTTTAAAAGAGTTCGAAGAAAATTAAAAGAAAGAAAATGACAATCACAATCCACTAGGAAACATGAGAAGGCGTGAGAAGAGTGGAAACTACAAATGAGGATGAATTGGGTTTGGGGTTGGACGACATTGTGAGGTCTAATATGGTATTAGTTTTGGTTTGTTGCAGATTTTGACTTTTTGCTATTTTTTAGTTGGCATTGAGGGTGTAGTGTACTATTCCGTTTTTAAGATTGCTTTTATGTTTGTTTTTTAATTATTAATTATGACACAAATCAAAAAAGTGGATGTAACGTTGCCTTTATTCTCAGTCTATTTGTCCACTTTTTCGGTTACAAATTTACTATTGATAAAATAAAGTTTTTTCTTTAGTATTTCTTATTTTCCATTTAAAAAATAATAATTTTTTTACCTTAAAGGTACGATAGATTAAATATATTTCTAGTGAACTATTCGATTTTAAGATTGCTTTTATATTTGTTTTTTAATTATTAATTATGACGCAATTCAAAACAATGGATGTGACATGGCGTGTCTATATATATATACATATATATATATATATATATATATATATATATATATATATATATATATATATATATATATATTTGAAAATATTAAGTGATTAGTAACTACTAATAAAATATGTTATTGAATGTTTGGTATACTATTAATAATTCATAAAAACTACCATTAAAGATGATCTAAGTTATGAAAATAATGTCTTTTATTTTACTTAATATTTACCAAAAACGTTTATGAACCATTTATTATAAATGTTTTAAAATAAGGCTTTTAATTAATTAATAATAACAGTAGTTAAAAATGATACACAATCAAATAAATAATTTTTAAATTAATTAATCATAACAATAGTTAAAAGTAACACTACATAAAAAATTATATTTAATTTTATTCATGCATAAACCCCGTGTGGAGGCCATTGCAATATATGTGTATCTTATCGTATTGTTCAAAAAAAATTACAATCTTACATATCAACATAATTTAAGAATTACTAACTCGTAGATAATATTAAAAACAATATATTCTTAACCTACGCAACGAGAATTCGCCTAATTAATTTAAAATAACGAGAAAGAAAGCTGAATATTATGTTTATGGTAAAAAAAATGAATACAAAAATATATAAATTGGAAATAAAGAAAAATATAAATAAAAAGAACATTTATTTTATCAATTATAATTTTGTAACCGATAAACTAGACAAATGAACCTAAAAATAGAAGCCACGTCACATATACTTTTTTTGACTTGTGTCATAATTAATAATTAAAAAATAAATATAAAAGCAAACTTAAAAAAACCGAATAACTCATTACAGCCTCAGTTCCAACTAAGAAATAGCAAAAAAGCAAAAAGGCAAATATTGCAACAAACCGAGACCAAGACATTATTAAAGCTCACAAAATCAAACAACCCCAAAAGTTTATCTTTGTTCATAGATTTCACGATTCTCAATTTCCTGGTGGATTGTGATTGTTATTTACTTTCATCAATTTTCTTAGAAATCTTTTAATATTTATCTTTAGTTGCAAAAAGAAACAAGTGTTTCACTGATTTTATGGAAATAGGGTATGAAAGTATTAGCAGGTTGATGCAAGATATACTTAAGAAGGTAAATGAGATATCAGAAATCTCATATTACATATTTACTATAAGAAAAACTTTTTTAGCTTTGCTCGAAGGTTAAAGATTTTAATTCCTTTTTCGAAGAGATACGAGATCAAACTCACGAAGTTCGTGGTAGTTTGTATTATGCCATGATTTCACTATTTTATAACTTGGATACCTCAAGGAAGTTGCTTTGACAATGAGGTGAAGACAGCAAGATTTATTTGGTATATTCTTATCAGTCGCATCTACTCATTAATTTTAGTTGTTTCCTAATCTTTTTTTAATCATACCTAAAATTGATAATTTGGAACTTTGCTTTTTGATTTATCTAGTTCTACAAAAATATCAAAATATCTGAAGATTTATGTGACATTACTTTCTAAGTTATCTTGTCCCTTAAAACAAGTTATCCAAACCCTAGATCATATGACAAGATTTCAAACTAAGGCTTTTGTTGTTTTGTGTCTAGTTTCTTGCTAGACTGCTATAAAAATTTCCTTGCTCCAAAAACAAATATTACAAGGTTTCTATAATTTAGACTCTCTTCTTTACTGAGAATGAAATAAGATTAATGATTGATTATCAAAAACTCTAATACAAATAGAAGACTTGAATAGATTTCTAAAACCAATGATTTTTATTATTCTTTTATTAGTTTAGAAACAAATTAGAAAAGTAAAGTCACATAAATTTTCAGATATTTTTGTAGAACAATATAAATAAAAAATCAAAGTTCTAATTTATCAAATTTTGGCATGATTAAAAAAAGAATCGGAAACAACTAAAATTAATGAGTAGATCTGATAGGAATATACCAAATAGATATTGTTGCATTTACTTCCCCGCCGAAGCAACTTCCTTGTGGTTTCCAAGTTATAAAACAATGAAATCATGGCATAATAAAAATACTACAAACTCCGTGAGTTTGATCTCGTATCTCTTCAAAAAAGGAATTAAAATCTTTTACCTTTGAGCAAGGCTAAAGAAAGGTTTTCTTACAGTAAATATGTAATATGAGATTTCTAATATCTCATTCAACTTGTTAATTATATTATACATCAACCTGTAATAATTTCGTCCCCCATTTCTAGAAAATCAGTGAAACACTAATTTTTTTTTTTTGCAACTAAAGATAAATTTCAAAAGATTTCAAGGAAAATTAAAGAAAGAAAATGGCAATCACAATCCACCAGGAAACATGAGAAGGCTTGAAAAGAGTGCAAACTGCAAACAAGGATGAATTGGGTTTGGGGTTGGATGACTTTGTGAACTTTAATGTGGTCTTGGTGTTGGTTTGTTGTAATTTTTGGCTTTTTGCTATTTCTTTGTTGACGTAGACGGTATAGTTAACTATTCGGTTTTTCAAGATTGCTTTTATATTTGTTTTTTAATTATTAATTATGACAGGAGTCAAAAAAGTGGATGCGGCGTGGCCTCTATTCCGAGGACATCCGTTTTATCAATTGCAAATTTACTATTGATAAAATAATTTTTTTTTTACAATTTCTTTCTTTCCATTTTAGAAAAAAAAATGTTTTTACCTTAAACAAACGATAAATTAAATATCTTTCTATAATTTTTTCCCAATCCTCCTCTAATCTATGTTAAATGGTGACATGTGTTATATTTAATGAAACTAATAATATTTTACTTCATCCGTCCAAAAATTATTGTCCACAGACAAAAAACACACATATTAAGGAAACATTACTTGCCACTAACTTTATACAATAAAAATACAGTTTTGTCCTTACTTTGCATTTAATGTTCCATTAAATGTTTAGTTGGTTAAGTAATAATGAATGATATTTTGGTAAAATGTTATTTATTTTTAGAAGTGAACTATTATTTTGGGACAAACCAAAAAGGAAAGATGGACTATAATTTTGGGACGGAGGGAGTAATACATTTGCCACCATATAAAATGGATAAAAGATAAATAAAAAGAAAATATAGAAAATATTTAATTTCTCTAATCATAATATTTTCTTTCTTTCTCTTTCTTTCAAATTAATAGTCACATAAATGTAGTGAGGAACAATCCTTTATTGCAAAACATATATAAATGTATGTTATAAATTTGAAAGATTAATATCATAATATATGATAAGTATTATAAAAACTCCAAAACAACTTATATTAAATTTACAAAAATTAAAAAATTTACAATTTGAAAAAATCAAGTTCACGTTTAAGTAAATAATAGAAGAATTAATTGAATGCTTTAATATTTGTCACAACTAGCAAATTAGGGTTAAGATGTTGATCCTTGTACAAGATAATTTCCTTTGTGCAACCTTGTAACATTACCGTTAGTGAAATTCAAACTGTACTGCTATTTAAGTTCATACGTTCCTACATTGTGATTCAAGTCGAACAACCTCATGCAAGCCCAAAACTCGATCCAATAAGCCAAGTCCAATCATTTTTGGGCCTTAGCCCAAGAATCCTTGGCCCAAAACCCCTATTGGACCAAAACTACTTTATTGGGCCCTATTGGGCCGATAACTTCTTAAATTGGTCTTTTTGGGCCGAAAACCTCTCTTTGGGCCTAATGGGCCGAAAACTTCTATTGGACTTTATATTGGGACAAAAAACCCCTTATTTGGACCAATAATTATTTATTGGGCCTTATTGGACCAAAGACTCCTTCTTTAGGCCTTATTGGGCCGAAAACACTTCAATGAGCCTTGTTAGGTCGAAAACCCTCATTGGGCCCTCCTATTAGGCCAAAAACTCTTGTGGGCCAAGCTAAAAATCGAAACCACCCTATTTGGGCCACCCTTGGGCCGAGAAGCCTCTTAGCTCGGTTGGATTAAAAAAACAAAAAAAAACAAAAAGAGATAAGCTTGGTTAATAAGCTTGACACCTCATGTTTAACTAACATATAACAAAGCCATTGTCCAACAAACATCTATACACCTCCCATCACCTTTAGGAGAGATCAACCCCTACTCCCCCCCCCCCCATTCTCTATTCTCGGCCGCAAACCCCCACCCTCCCACACACTTCAAGCATTTTTCTCTCTAAGTCTCAAGAACACTCTCCATTCTTCTCTAAAATTCTCTCATTTCCTTTCTCTAAAAATTTGTGGGTGTGTGTGTTAACTTCAAAGAAGTCTCCTTCAAGTTTCATAAACTTGGTAAGTTCATGTCAAACTCAAGTGTTTTGCTTCATATTTATGCTTAGAATATTCAATTTATACACTTTGTTGTGTGTTAGACTCCTTAGAACACCCACATTTCGATAATCTCTCCAAGACATAAGCTAGGCTCGAAATTTTCTTCCTCTTCTTCTTCAACATCTCGAAAATCCTCAAGGTGAGCTTCATACCCCACTATTTTCGAGCTTTCCATCCTTTTTTTTTCGGGGGGGGGGGGGGGATACAAGTCAAGTCTTGTTTAAATCTTTGAATATTTGCATGCACTTGTATATTTATGTGACTATGTGTGTTGAAATGTTGATTACTCCAAGTTAACACTCCATAAACTCGAGATTTTTTAAATCTCATAGTTATCTTCGAATAAGCTCACATATTTTGGTATTATGTTGAGGAAGAAATAATATACTAAGTAAAAATGGCTTTTAGTGTGTGGTAAAAATCAAAGAAAATGTTATAACATATTTGGTTGTAAAAGCTTGAAAAATGGTGAAAATATGAGAGTTACACTGAAAATGGTTAATTTTTTGTTATATATATATTTTTACCACTAATACTTGTACAAATATTGGAACATAACAAATCCCATGGATTTATATGAGATTTTGTGGAATTTGTGACATATTATAGTCACAACAAAAATAGAATATTTTGTTTACAAGGCTCTCAAATAAAATTTTGGGTATGTTAAAACACGCTACAAACTTGGTTATTTTTTCTAAAGACTATTTATATTAGTAAAATAGTCGTAATATGCGGTCATATTTTACTAGTTTGAATATTTAAAGGATTATACTATTTACTCAACGTATATTATTATTAGACAAATTCATTGATGATTATTTATAAAAAGTGTTATAAATAATTGAACTAAAAACGGTATACAAACCAAAAAGTTTTACGACAAAAAATTTCGCATAAACCTGTTAAGGCACTTGTGAGACTCTCCTTCGCCGTACCTACCTAGCGTACACCGTAAGTCCTGTAGTTATAACCAGAGTCTCCTGGAGGGAGAGCGAGGTAATTGTGTATAGATCTATACGGGGGTTGACACCCCCACACATGAGTTGTTCGCTACAGCTAGACTAGGCCAGTCTAGGGTGACAAATATATTCCCGAAACCGACGCCTGAAGAATGTCATGACAGGCATTTTAGTCGTATCAAGAATGGTTGTAACGACTCACATAGGGATTAACAATGTTATTTTGGATTTACGATATTATACACTTCACCGTTTTTATAAAAATATAAAACTATGCATCACTCTCGTACTTTACTACTACCGCTTCAGTCTTAGGGTTATATGACTGCACTTTTTATAAAACAGGAAATATGGGATTTTCTGGGAACTCACACTCTTTTCAATTACGAACAAAAGAAAACAAAGAACACACATGCAATTATCCACAGTTTTAGAATAAGACTGCAAACCAATTTTTACAGGAAATATCGGATTTTCTGGAGTTTTACAAATTATAACAAATCAAAGATATTACAAAGTTTTTATACAAATATGCTTATGAACTCACCAACTTTTTAGTTGACGCCAGACTATGGATTTTGGATACTTACTACATTTTTGGAACATCATATTTATTGTCACTTTTGTGTAATGTTGTGAACAAATACAATTGTGTGAGCAATGTATGTTGGTATCTTTAATGTATGATGTTGGTTGCTATGTTTTCAATTATATTCAATTGTGATGATACAATGCAATGAAGTCATCCGCTCCCGGACGTTTCCGCCTTCTCGGTTCGGGGGTGTGACAATATTTTCATGTAGTAACGATATTTCATTTATTGAAATTATAAAGTAATGATACAAACATCAAGTGTAGGACGAAATACATACAATGTAAAATACAATAGAAATAAACTATATACTAAAATTTTAGGTTGAACGGATTGATTATTACAAGTTGGTATACAAGCCTCGGTTTGAGGGATTCAGGCTAGCATTGGGTGCATCTGAACTCAAATTGAGGACTTGAGGATGTCTTTTATAAAAACATTTTTTGAAAAAGTTTTTAAACAAATAAAAGTGTGCGATTCGTGTAATCAATCAGAGCTTAATTAAGTGATTTCCATAATACCCCTACATATTGTTATGCTATAATTTTTTTATAGTATGGTAAGAATGATATAAGTTAGAGTAATGATCTGCTCATGATTGCATGCTAGAACGCCTACTTAGAGAGATGTCATTTATGCATGTTATGTGAGCTATTAGAGATTCACGATAACGTTTAGGCTAAGGATATTCCAGGAATTTGTAACAACTCGAAAATCCTTTGGTTAACGATTTTAGATTTTCATTACTCGAATAATTATTGAAGTGAATGATTCTATATTTATGATGTTAAAATGGAATAAATTAAATAAAATAGTATTATTTAATATCCAAAAGAATTAATCAATAATTAAGAGAAATATTGTTACAACCGGTAAAAATTGTTCAGAGTTCGGCGGTCAATCCACCGCGAACCGCTATGTGTTAAGGACCAATTGTGTGTAAAATTATGTTATAATATATATATATATATATATATATATATATATATATATATATATATATATATATATATATATATATATATATATATATATATATATATATATATCATAATTACCATTAAAACGTCCCAAACTGCTCAAACCATTTATCATTAAGAATAGAACCGAAAATTACTAAAAATAAATTCTATTTGTGACGTTAAAAAATAAATTTTGGCATTAAGTATATTTGAGAGTTATGGATAAGAAATTCAAATAGATTATGTTCTACTGATTCCGTGGATATAAATAATGTCCAAAACACAGATCGTATGAGAAAGTTACGTCTCTTTAAAGTATTAAAAATCAGTATTTATCTGATTTTCCTTAAACGAACAATGTACTGTTTCGTTTGGAATAGCTACGAACCTCGTAAACCGCTTTTGAGCACGTTTTTGAACTCAGACTACGTTCTATTATTTTATTATATTTTTATCACATTTTTAATCTCGACCAAAATCAGATTCGTAAAATATGTCGAACGAATTAATCGTAAAACTTTAAACGGATTTTCCCGGAGTTCTACTTATCGGACTTAAGATCCGTCTGACTTTTTGGGAACCTTATAACCGAGATTATCACTCGTCACTTTCAAAAAATTGTTTAATATCAGGATCGAGGGCACACAGATCTAGAAAGTTAGAAAATATCACCATTTTAGATATTCCAAATATAACATTATACTTTTGGCACTTTGAGTCGAGCATAATTGAATTTAAATTTCCAGCAATATGACTATAACCTCTACATCATAACATCTACACTCACATTTTCTATCATTTCTTTTTCAATAATAAGTGCAAGTACAAAAATAATCAAATCAAATACACCAATATATACACATGATTACAAAGACCAAAGAATTTGTTTGTGTTGTCCACTCAAATGTACATCAATTATGAAAGCATGGAAGAACATTGCTTCTAATAATTAACTAAAAGTACATATAATTGAGCTGAAAATCACAGCTTTAACAAAGCTTCACTCAAGCTATTGATGAATCCATTTTCTCACCTCAAACATTAGCTTTCTTCCGTCTTTTCTGCTGGGATCGATTGCTATAAAGAACATCACCAGAAGTGGTGATTTCCGGCTAATAAAAAAGCATCAGCCTCTCCCTTTTCTTCTTCTATTTTTCGGTCAAGTGAAACAGCCAAACACCCCTTGAGGGAGGTTACCGTCGAGACCAAGAGGGGCAACAGCCTCTTTGTTCTTTCTTGTGCATTACATGTCGATTGAAACAACCCAAACACTTCTCTGATTTACAAATCTCCTCCCATCCTCTTTTTCTTCATTTTCAGTTAAAGAAACCCAACCGGAGATGGAGCTTCTTCCGGTGAATCAAGGGAGCAGCAGCCCTCGCATCCTTCCCCTTCGCACACACTACCAGAGTAGAAGAAGATTATCCTTGCTGCATTCGTTCTATTCCTCTTTCGGTCCAAACAATCTTCTCCCTCTACGAACCAGTTAGGCACCGGAGGTGCATCTCCCTTCCTGCCTTCGTTCGTTCTTCCGTCCCATCGATCAGCCAAGAAACGGATCCCCCTCCTCCTTGCGATTGAAATACCCCACAGAGCCACCTGAGTTGCCTCCGATTTCCTTTTCCCTTCGCTCGACGGATGAGCCACCGGAGGCATACATTGTGTCGTTTGCGTTTCTTCTTCGCGTCTGTTCTTTCTTTTGATCGATTGGGCAAGAGATGAGGGCACAAAAGCCATAAACACTTTTTTTTATAATAAATAACCACATTAGCCCCTACAAATGTTAAGTGATACCAAAATAACCTCCATTTGAAAAGATTGATCAAAACTAGTTACCTGTGGTTAATGAATTTACTAAGAAACCCTCCATTTGTTAAATTATTTCCCAAAACAGCCCTACATTTGCTAAAATACACCAAAGCCCTATCTCATTTGTTTTGATTAACCAAAACTATCATTTTTGGTTAACTAAATTACAAATCAAACCTGGTTCTCTTTTACTTTAATCAAAATAGTCACGATGGTTTATTCTAAATTCAAGAAGGTGTAAAATACGGTTTCTCACGACAAGCTTCACAAAATGAACCTAGATCGAGATCACGCATTGAATGTGAGTTTCTACAGCCCCGCTTTTACAATTTTAATATTTGGGGGAGAATACATGAGTTTCTATTAAAGTTTTGATGATTTCCAAGTTTTATACACAAAATAACATCATACTTTATAATTGGTCAAAAGTTTATGAAATAACAATTCAAATTGTATAAATCATCAATAAATCATATTAGTTATAGTAGAATGCTATAAATGATATAATTATACCTTGTGGTGATATATAAATTAATATTAATAGAAATCACAAGATTTTAAGTAGATTACTATAAAGATAAGTTATTGGACGAATTGTAAATTGTAATACTCGTTGTATATATATATATATATATATATATATATATATATATATATATATATATATATATATATATATATGTATGTATATAGGCACGGATATGATTAGAAAGTATGAAAAGACATTATACATATGACCAAATATGTTATTCAACATAATTATGTACAAAAGGAACATACATTGCCTTAAACGGTTGATAAACGGAAATTGGACAAATACATAAATAATTAATTGAAAATATACCAAAAATCAATTATTATTATTATACTCTTGATCATCATGTGGAAATGATTTCTATGTAAACTATATATCTTATTTCTATAATTATTATAAAAATGTAGATAATTGTAGTTGTGATACGAAATTCGTCATATATGATAACACAATTGATTATCAGATTTTAGGAATTATTACCTAATAAATTATACATCATACCAATTATGCAACTTATCGAATACTATGGAAATTGTTGGTTTTCATGTTAGTAGAAAACTGGAAAATGACAGACAATAAGATTTGAAAATATATTAAGTCTTATGAATCTCAAATACTAAAAGACTTAAGTCAAAATCATTCCTAAACACCAAAGAATTATAAGTATTCTAAAGTCTTATATCAGAGAGTTTAGGTTTATGATTCCTAGACATATTGTTAGGTTCCATCGCTCCCACGGGACGCTCTGTGTGAGCTATGTTATTTCTAAAAGCCTTATACTACAAGAAAAACGCGATTTTTCTAAGGAAGGATTCTGTTACGTAAAGCTGAAATTCCGTTGCAAAATACGAATAGCGACGGAATTTGCGACGACCGATTTCCGTCCCAAAAAACCCTATAGCAAGGGTTTGCTAGGGAAACAATCATTTCGTCGCAAATGTGACAACATAATGAAATCCGTTGTAGATGGTATTCCGTTGTGTATTCTGTAGTAGGATTACATCACAAATTCTGTGGTAGTGAATCCTTATCAAATTTCGTGGTGGTGAATCCCTAGAAAATTTTGTGGTGGTGATTCACTAAAAAATTATGTGGTGAGGAATCCCTATCAAATTTCATGGTGGTGAATCCCTAGCAAATTCCGTGGTGGTGAATCCCTAGCAAATTCCGTGGTGGTGATTCCTTATCAAATTCTGTGGTGATGAATCCCTAGCAAATTCCATGGTAGTGAATCCCTAGCAAATTCCTTGGTGGTGAATCCCTAGCAACTTCTGTGGTGATGAATCCCTAGCAAATTTTGTGGTCGTGAATCCCTAGCAATTTCTGTGGTGTATATTATATAGCAGATTCCATAACAAAGATTCCATAGGGACGGAAGGATAATCGATTTAGAAATTAAATCCAAATTAATCTGTAGTAATATATGAAAAACAAAAATAACAAAAAGAAATCAAATAACATTATATCATAAAATAATACACTAATTATTTATTACATGGAAAATCCCTACTAGTTTTGTTGTTCTCTAATAATATTAATAAGATCCATTGCCGATTTAAGTTGTTTATCAAGTTGCTCGACTCTTGTGTTGTATTGGTCTTCTTGGGCCTTCATTATTTCTTTAAGCTCTTCGTTTTGCTCTTTTTTTAGCAACAAGCTCCCTCAATTCTTCCATTTCATCATTTTTTCTGGAATGTAAGATACATCCATTTTACCATTAATCTTGGGAACTGCCTTTGCAAAAGAGCCTAATCCATAAAGTCTTCTTTTTTTTGTCATGCCCACCAATGACATCATAAAATATTTTGTCATCCTCAAATTCAGCACCTTCAGCTTCCAGCTCTTCTCGTTTTTATGTATAGGCCGCCTACAAAATAATAATAATTTAAATTAAAAGATATCAAAGTTATGAATGACATTAAGGACTAGTTACAATATAAAAATTTAATTGCACTGAAATGAATATTACATGAATTTGTTTATCATTTTCATTTGTAAATGTGACTCCATTGTGATTCTTCGTGTGTGTATATAGGAACAATTCACTATGGGGTGGATCACGTCCTAATTTCCTCTTCTGCATAAATACCATAAAATGTAAAACATACACATAAATATAAACATTGATGTACCATTAAAAAAATTACCAAATCAGAAGCTATCTTCATATTTTGCGGATCCAACGTTATGGGTAGGTTGTGTTATTCCATCAGCCACACCGTTACGCCTATTTTTCTTATTCTACTCAGATTTCAGCTTGTATTCATCTGTATTCCATTTTGCTTTCCAGTAGTTCAGAACTTCTTGTAAAACATGAGTTGGTTTAAATGAATGTGGGTTTCTTTGTCGGCTCCGCATGTTGTAGAGATATTGGCCATAACTTTGTGCCGCTTTACTTGCCCAAGCTTGTCATACCAACGAGTCTATTGTTTCACCCCAACATTATTTTTTCTACACATGAACAATATAAACATAAGTTTAAATGTAAATGTTTACCAAACAACAATTTATCACAAATAGTTAACTACCTGGAACTCCTCCCAATATAATTCGCGCATTTCTTAGCTTACTTTACCCCAAGTGTAGCCTTCTGGATCTACTCTTTGTAAAAAGGACCGACTAATAATGTGTGCACAAGGTCCTGGTGGCATGAGCCTGTAATAATCATGTGATCCTTTTAGTTTTGAATTGATATGTACGTGTACACCAAAAGGTTATACATAGAAAAAAGATGCAAGATATGATTGGCAACTCACTTTTTTTTGCCAAACATGAACAGTTAAACCTCCTTGTGGTCCACAATATTCAGTGTAAATGTTTTCACCTTCTACATTTTCCATAACATATCCATTCACGGTTGGTTATGTTGGTGATGGGGTAGATTATGGGGTAGGTATTGGGATAAATGTATATTTTGAGGATGTGGTAGTTCCTTTAAGTAAGGAGGATGTGGTAGTTACTATAGTTGTTGAGGATGGTAATGTCGATGAAGGTGTTGAGGTTGTGGTCGTAGATATAGGCGTTGATGATGTGGTAGTCGATGTAGGTGTTGAGGATGGTTACGAGGATGTAGGTGATGAAGTTTTGGTTGTAGGTGTAGGTGTTTGAAGATGGTATCGATGGTCCAGTTGCTGGAGTTTTAGATGTATTTGCTTAGGATGGTGTGGATATTGTAAGTGATGCTGAGGAAGTGGTAGTAATCGTTGGTGTTAATGATTTAGGTTTAGGGGTTTTGGTGCTAGATGTTATAGGTGCATTGGATGTGGTTGATGATTTTGAGAAGTCTACTTCTTCATCTTGTAATTTTCTGCTTATGAATTTTGTAGTTGAAGTCCTGTTGCGGTTCAAAACATGAGGTGCAATGAATTTAGTTGGCTTCACACGTGATGTTCCTTTTTGTTTCAAGTTTGACATCTTTCTTGCTTAAAAATAAACAAAAAACTATAGTCAGTACCAATTTATTAAAGATGATAAACTATTGATGAGCAGAGAATAATCATATAATAAAAATAAAGTATAGATGAAGGAATTACTACGCATGCATGCTACTGAATACTACTTTTGAATAATATTGTCTACTTCGTAAACATGTAATTAAAGTGCGGCAATCGTAGATTATGAAAGCAAAACCGATGTAGTTGTAATTTAAGATGATAATATATATGAAGCTGATCAAAGAACAAGAAATGACGATCACGAAAATAGTAAATTAAATAAAAATAAATTTTAGATGAGTGACAACCTATATCGCCAAAGTCAGTGCACAAACATAATGAAGAAATGTAGATTTCGATCAATTAGCCGCCGGAGATGATTACATAAAATGTGAAACCCTATTTCTAATAAGTTAACTTATCCTAATATGCAGCCTTAACGTCTGTAGGTTAGAAGGTTAGAGGGGAAGGAATAGCTAATTTTTTTAAAGCTCCACAAATGAAAATTTCAAATTGTTCAAATTAGCACTAAATAGATAGTAATTCAATTTTTTTAAAATAGTTCCAGTGAGATTGAAAGGGTATATACCATCAAGAAAAAACAAAGAGTAACAAGGTTTTCATACCATAATCTTAATTTCAATTATAAACGAGAAACAAAATTTATATATAAAAGGCGTATGGGTCATGGGTCATGTGTTAGTTGCTTATAGTGTCATAGTAAAGCCCATGGATGACATATGGGTCATGGTTCAATGTGGTAGTTGGTTATAGTGTCATGGTAATACCCATGGATCACATATGGGACATGGGTCAATGTGGTAGTTTCTTATAGTGTCATGGTAATACCCACGGATCACATATGGGTCAATGGTCAATGCGGTAATTGCCTATAGCTAGTGTTATGGTAATACCCATAGATGACATATGGGTCATGGGTCAATTTCGTAGTTGCATATAGTGTCATGGTAATACCTATGGATGACATATGTGTCATGTGTCAATGTGGTAGTTTGTTATAGTGCCATGGTAATACCCATCGATGACATATGGGTCATGGGTCATGTGGTAGTTGCTTGTAGTGTCATGTTAATAACCATGGATGACATATGGGTCATGGGCAAGGTTGTAGAACTCGTTACTCGGTGCCTGTTCGGCCGACTACCGAGTAGCGAGTACTCGGGAGTACTCGGGTGTACTCGGGGAGTACTCGGATTTGGTAATTCATGTAGAAATATTTTTAGGGAAATTATATATGTCAAAATCATAAGTTGATTAAAATATATAACAAAATTAGATACATGCGAATACACAAAAACTGAAAAACACATAATGGTCTCACTTCAAGAATAATTACTGAAAATTGAAGATATATATGTAGTAATAATCACATGTGTGTGTGTTAAATAATAAATCTTTAAGTGTATTATACATATTAATCACCGATTTGACCGAGTTTTACAACACTGCACAGTTCAATAAGGGGCCGATCGGGGAGTACTCGGGATTTTGTAACTCGCCTAGGTAAGGGGCCGAGTAGCGAGTACTCGGAGGAGTAATCGGCCAACTCGGCGAGTTTTACAACATTGTTCATGGGTGAATGTGGTAGTTGGTTATAGTGTCATGGTAATACCCATGGATGAAACATGGGTCATGGGTCAATGTGGTAGTTGCTTATAGTGTTATGGTAATACCCATGGATGACATATGGGTCATGGGTCATGTGGCAGTTACTTGTAGTGTCATGGTAATATCCATGGATGAAATATGGTTCATGGGTCAATGTGGTAGTTAGTTATAGTGTCATGGTAATACCCATGGATGACACATGGGTCATGGGTCAATGTCGTAGTTGCTTATAGTGTCATGGTAATACCCATGGATGACATATGGGTCATGGCTCAATGTGGTAGTTGCTTATAGTGTCATGGTAATACCCATGCATGATATATGGGTCATGGGTAAATGTGGTTGTTACTTATAGTGTCATGGTAATACCGATGGATGACATATGGGTCATGGGTCAATGTGGTAGTATGGTAATACCCATGGATGACATATGGGTCAAGGTTCAATGTCTAGTTGGTTATAGTGTTATGGTAATACCCATGGATGACATATGGGTCATGGGTCATGTGGTAGTTGCTTATATTGTCATGGTAATACCCATGGATGACATATAGGTCATGGGTCAATGTGGTAGTTGCTTATAGTGTCATGGTAATACCCATGGATGACATATGGGTCATGGGTCAATGTGGTAGTTGCTATATTAAAAAGGCATACATCAATTGTGCCGGTTGTGTTTTAAAATAGGTTGATTTCTTTTTAATTCTGATTTTTGACAAAACTACCCTTACTAATCAAATATGACTCATAGTATGTACGAGGGAAATTAGGTCATTCTATAGTCAACATCTTGTAGGCGGCATAATTTTTCCGACAAATCATATCGTTTCAGTTCTTCAGGCTTATTTCAGTCACTTGCAATCAACCCCAATTTCAAAATTCCAACTGTAAAAAAAACCCTAAAATCGTTTTTAGAGAATCGTTATCTTAGTCGAGGAATAATATTATGGAAGCCAGTACTTCTTCGAAGATGCAACCAAGAAAGCAAAGCAAGGCGCTAACTGACATGCCATTGGAAGTGATTGAGAAGATAATAGTCGAGGTGGGAAAAATTTAAGCAGCCGACGCTTTCAAGATGAAGGTTGTGTAAGTTTTGTCTTCAATCCTTCTATTACACGTGTTTATTTGATTTGTGCTTACAGTTAGGGGCCAATATTGTGTTTCGTTTTTAGTTGTAGAATCTTAACGAGGCAAGAAAAACGGAAGAAATATACAAACAAATAGAGGTAGATGGATTACATTTTCGTCGTTGGTCTGATGAGAATATTCAGTTGTCAACAAATGCAAAGAGTTGAGAAACCCAAATATTCTGTTCATGGATGGATTGATGCGTTGTTATCTGCATAATATTAATTTGTTTCTTGTTTTTGCATAACTTTAACTATAATTGGTATATACTTAAATTGATAGTAGCACAGTTCTTTTGGGTTGCCTTCAAGACTAGCGACTAGACATGATGATTTTGGAGAAAGAGGTTGATTGATTATTTGATTAATAAATTGAAGTAATGTTTTGTTATTGTATTATGAAAATAATATATTAATTACAAATAGTAATATTTAATTAACATTTAATCAGAAATTAATTGGAATTAATTTTAGGATTAAAAGAATTAATTAAAAGTGCAGGGACTGAAGTGCAATTGTTTAATAGTTGAGCAATAGCCAATCTATAACCCTCCATGAAGGCCTGGACGGTTTCTTCATGCTTAAGGAGTTCTAAGATAGTATTTGGTAGATAAACAGGAAAATGGATAATTACCCAGTTTAAGATTATCTTGGATTAGGGTTTATCTAGAGTTTCCTGACAGCACTATATAAACAGCGTAAACCCTCTAATTTTCGGCCACTTGCTTCTTGGAAGATCCAATCGAAAATTTGAAGCCTCTCTTCTCTTTCTCAATAATCTTCTATTTCTTGTGTATAACAGCCCAAAAATTAGATAAAAATTTTCATTTAATAATTAGAAATCTCATTCATATTTGTTTTCCAAAATTATATTACATGACACATTGTTCAAAATATCAGACTTTCCAAAATAGTTAGTACGGAAATACTGGATAGTGCACACTGCACCATCAAGCCAGGCCCTTGCCGTTAGAACTAGAAGTACTTGAAACACCCAACAAAACTGTAAGCACACACTTAGTGAGTTTCCCAAAATACACAAAACACATAATCATATAATGTCATGCACATTTACACATAAATCTGCCATGGAATCCCTCCATGGTCTTCAACCGGGATACCATGGGCTACCCCCATAGTCTTATACCCAGGGGCCATGGGCTCCCCCATGGTCTTCACATAAATCAATACATACCAAATAACAAATCATTATATATTCAACTATAGAAATTTCATATATAGTAATGGGTCGACGTTGGTGCCTTCGACCCATTGGTATAGTGAAAAGACTCACCTCAGTCTGTTGAACACAAAAGTTGCTCAACTACTAGCCCAAAATCTCACACCGAACAAATATACAAACAACCCTACTTAGAATTAAGCCACAACTTAGATAAAGGCCCAACATCTTAGTCTAAGGCCCTCCACATGGCCCAATCATGACATCAATGCCCCAAACTATAACAAAAGTCCAATAACTCTGAATGGGACCAGGCCCAAGGCTAAATAGGGCCCAATAAGCCTGCAAGCCCAACAAAGCCCAACTCTTATGTGGAGCGTACGCCCAGCGTACCACATCCGTATGCTTAGCGTACTCAACCTTTTGGCCGTACGTGCGGCGTACGCAACCTTACACCCATCGTACATACAATCCATGCACAAAAGTCTATTAAGTGCTTAATGCTTGAGATGTCAACGCCTAACTTCATATCTGAGTCTATTAAGATGTCATGGGGAATAAAGTTGGCAACTTTACGCCCTTGCATGCCACATTAGTCCCCAATACTTCATTTCTCTCATTAAGACCACTTTTGAGACCATAAACTCATGCATGGTCTTAGTACAACCTTCAAGATGACATCTTTATGCATCTAGCATGCTCAAAGAGCTTAGATCTAACAATCATAGCCTCTGGAGTGGCTTAACTCACAAGAGAGGGTCCAAGAACCAAAAATAGACTTCATAACAAAACCCTAACTCAAACTAGCAAAAGAGATGGCAAGGTTACGACTTTTTACCTCCAGAAGCTCTTCAAGATGAACTAGATGCAGGATCTAGAAGCTCAATAACATCCATGGCTTGATCACCACCTTCTTCTTCTTGAAACCCATTAAAAATGGCCACCAAAACACTTTTAAGCTCAAGAACTACACTCTCAAGAGAATTTGGGGATTTTGGGACGATAATAGACTATGGAGGCTGACTAGGGTAAGGTCCAAGCAACTTAAAAGTGCTTACTATGCCCCGCGTACGTCCCGCGTACGTGGTGCATGCCCTTAACCAGCCTTCCCCCAGTACGTAAGTGTACGCCTATGTACGCCCATCGTACGTAGGGCCTTTTTGCAATAAAAATTCATTCAATGGGAAAAAGTAATTACCTCAACTTTGATTGTTACATAGTGTTGGGTGTGAACCACTAGAGGCGTGACACTTGTTACGCTTGCTCTCAAGGCTTCATCAACACAAGGATTTTTCATTGTTATTACTATATAACAATCAAGGTATGATTCTTATAAACCTTATTGTGTATTTCGAAAATATGCTATTATGCTAGGGTTATATATTTTTTTTACTCAAGTTGTATGTTCAATTAAAAACATAGATCAAAATTTTTAGGGTTGCATGCACATATAGGACTATGTTTTTCAAAATACCCATCAGTAGTATCAGAGCGTAGGTTTAGTTTTCTATTGAATTGATACAATTGTTGAACTTGAACGAGGAGAAGCAAACAAAATCGTCTTTCTATTCCGACACCACAACGTGGTGACCTTCGATTTTGGTCTACCACGACGTGGTAATTGTTTACCAGGATGTGGTGGGCTGTTAAATTCAAAAAATTAGGTTTTCAAGATATCTCATGAATTGATTAGGATAATTACCTTTAATAATGTTTTAATTGTATAAAACTGAATATTTAAAAGTAATTTGATATCCTTATCTTGAATTCATGATTGGTTTATTTTAATTTAATTAATTGAATATTAATTTTGAATTTTAAAATATAACCTAGTATTTTTTGAAAAGTTTGAAAAATACACCCATATATTATATGTAACATTAAAATTCTAATATTACTATATATATAAGACAAGTCAGTCGAACCGCTAGTACGCCTTATTCACGAAGCCGATCTATAAGGGGAGTTTAAGGAACCAGCCTATATAATGACCGCCATTGGGTATCCACTCTTACCCACCGCTCCCTTGGTTGGTGGAGGGTCGTTAGCCGAACGGGTTTGATAGGATAACTTAATCCTCATTAATAAGTATAATGAATTATAAAGTAACTAAACATATTTTTATATAAAAATTTCTCAATCTTAGTTACTTTAGGAAAAATGTGAACTTATATGCTAACCCATGAAATTACACATTGCACTTTATGAGTCGTTAGTGGAGCGTGTGTGGTTAACCGACACACAAATAGGGGCGAATAAAGAGTGGAAATGGGTGTCTCGAAAATTATCATTGATTAATGGAGTGTGTGTGGCTAACTGACACATTAAAATGAGATGAAAAACGACATTGAGAGTACCAAGTTAATTTGCATGGTTATTCACATATTTTTTGTGATCCTCGGTATCCCAGTCACAAATGGAAGAGCATAATTGAGATTAAACATGCCATTGAAAAGTTCAATGATTCTAAAAAAGATATAGGAATTTCAATCAAAAACAAAATTCGTTAAAATTTCGTTTTTCGATGGAGAAATTGGAAAATCGTCATTTACCTACCTTTATATAATTTGCAATTAGATTACCGCATCCCTTTTCTAAGATGTGAATTATTTACTTGGATCCTAGCCTTGATATTTCATTTTGGATGTTATATTGAGGAATATTCTTATCTAACTAAAACTATCTTTTCTACTCTTTCAGATGTCTGCTCCAACTAATGCTTCTGGGTCCTCCTCCTCCAACAACAACAACTTATCTCTGTTGAACATCTACTCAAAGATGCAATTAGATGGCACCAACTACAATGATTGGATGCACAACATCAAAATGGCTCTTCGTTTTGAGGACAGGGAATACGTTCTTGAAAAAACTTTGGGTGAGATCGATGAAACGAAGGCCACTCCTAAAGAAATAGTCGCCTACAGAAAACACTATAATGATGCCACAAAAGTTGTGTGCATCATGGTGGCGACAATGACTCCAGAATTGAAAAGGCACTATGAGGATTACTGGTCATATGAGATGAACAAGGGCCTTATGGAGAAATACCATAAGGGATCTTATCAAGAAAAGTACGAGGTGGTAAATTCCCTCATTGCTAGCAAGATGAAGGATGGAGAGTCTGTGAGCAACCACGTTTCGAGAATGCAACGATACGTGGATAGGCTAATCAAGCTCAATGTGAATTTTAACGAAGAGCTGGCAATCGACATAATGTTGAACTCTCTGCCAAGTTGTTATGATCAGTTCATTTTAACCTATCATTTGAACAACAAAAATGAAACTACTTTTTACAATTACACAACCTCCTTCGAACAGCTGAAGCAGGAATGAAAGGAAAGGGTATTGCCTCATCTCCTATAAGTGCACCCGTTCTAGTCGTTGGGCAAGGGAAAGGGAAGAAGATGAAAGGTCCTCCCAAGAAAAAATGGAAGGGAAAGTTCCAAGTTGGGTAGTCAAGTACATGACCTAAAGGAAAATCCAGTTCTGATGCTCCTTTATCTCTGACCCCAACGAGGCCACTTGCTTCTATTGCAATGACAAGGGGCATTGGAAATGAAGCTGCCCGAAATACTTACAGGATATCAAGGATGGCAAGGTGAAGTCAACGTCGACCGGTATTTACACTATCTTATCTAATAACTCATCATATTCTCATTCTTGGGTCCTTGATACAGGATGTGGTTTTCACATTTATTCTGATTTGCAGGAGCTAAAAAGAAGTGAGGACATGGAGCATGGAAGGATGAAATTGATCATGGGGAATAAGTGATCTTCACCTGTCACCAAGATTGGATTTTATAGCTTAGTTCTTAGTAGTGGGTTAGGCTTAGACTTAATAAATTGTTGCTACTCGTCAGAGATGACATGAAACATCATTTCATTTCATGCTTTATTTAAACAAGGTTTTAGATGTTTTTTAATGCTAAGAATGGTTCTATTTCTACTTATAAAAATGGTGTGTTTTATTTTGAAGCTTTACCTTGTGATGGTGTGTATGAAACTGTGATGATTGTAGACAATTTAGGTAATAGTGTTTTTCATATTGGTTCGTCTAATGGTATAGACAAAGCGTGCTTGTGGCATTGTCGTCTTGGACATGTCAACAAGAAACGCATGAGCCAACTCCAAAACGATGGAGTGTTGGAATCGTTTGACTTAAGGTCGGATGACACATGCGAGTCTTGTTTATTGGGAAAGATGACCAAAATCACCTTTCACTGGTTCTTGTGAAAAAGGTGAAGGATTGTTGGATCTCATACACAAAGATGTGTGTGGGCCCTTTAGATCTACCACAAGAGATGCAAATCAATTATATGTGACTTTTACTGATGATTATAGCAGATATGGATATATCTACTTAATCAAGAATAAGTAAGAAACTTTTGAAAAGTTCAAAGAGTTTAAACAAGAAGTCGAGAATCAATCGGCGGGAAAATAAAGATGCTTAGATCTGATAGAGGCGGTAAGTATCTTAGTATAGAGTTACACGACTACCTCAAGGAATGTGGAATAGTTTCACAATTGACACCTCCTAGGACACCAAAACATAATGGTGTAGCTGAGAGGCATAATCGAACCTTGTTGGACATGGTTCGTTCCATGATGAGTCGAGCTTCACTTCCAATATCATTATGTGGGTATGCCTTAGAGACTGTCGCCCACATTCTTAATCTTGTCCTAACAAAGAAAGTTGCCAAACCACCTCACGTGATGTGGATAGGGAAGGTTCCCTTGTTAGCACATATCAAGGTTTGGGGTTGTGAAGATTTCATTAGACGAGAGACTCACGACAAGATTGAACCTCGAAGTGAGAGATGTATTTTCATCTGTTTCCCGTAGAATTCCTTTGCATATTTATTCTACAAACACAGTGAAAACATGGCCTTCATAGCACAAAGGGGAGTCTTTCAAGAGAGAGAGCTCATATGCAAAGAGGACAACTATTGATCTTGAAGAAATTCAAGAGCCAAGATGAAGGAACTTCTGAAAATGCTAGGGCTCTACCTGAGGAAAAAATTGCAGTTGAACCAATTGACGAGTCATTACCTCATAGGCATTCCAATAGAGTTAGAATGTCACCTGAGTTTTATGGTTTCTATATTACTACAGATGGTGATAGGTTTATCAGTGATAGTACACTGGTAAATTTGGATGAACCAGCTAATTACAAAGAAGCCATGGCAGGCCCTGAGTCAGCCAAATGGAAAGAGGCAGTGGACAACAAGATCAAATCCATGTATGACAATCAAGTTTGGAATTTTGTTGATAACGTACCAGGTTGTAAGACAGTTGGGTGCAAATGGATCTTCAAGAAGAAGACCGACATGGATGGAAAGGTACACACTTTCAAGGCTCGATTGGTTGCGAAAGGCTTTACTCAAACCCTAGGGGTTGACTATGATGAGACTTTCTCCCCAGTAGCCAAGATAAATCTTTTAGGGTAATGCTAGCCAAAGCTATATTTCATGATTATGAAATTTGGCAAATGGACGTCAAAACTGCTTTCCTTAATGGAAATTTGGCTGATGACGTTTACATGAGTCAGCTAGAGGGTTTTTTGGATGCAAAATATCCAAATAGAGTGTGTAAGTTTGAGAAATCAATCTATGGATTGAAGCAAGCTTCTCATAGATGGAATCTTTTCTTTGATGAGAAGGTCAAAGAGTTTGGTTTCTCTAGAAGTGAAGATGAATCTTGTGTAAATTTCAAATCTAGGAGGAGTATAGTAACCTTCCTAGTTTTGTACGTTGATGACATACTTCTTAAAGGAAATGACATTAAAACTTTGCAAGAGGTTAAGTCTTGGCTTGGAAAGTGTTTCGCTATGAAGGATTTGGGAGAGGCTGCTTATATTCTGGGGATAAGGATTTTGAGAGACAGGAGTAAAAGGCTAATTGGACTTAGTCAAAGTACGTATTTGGAAAAGGTATTAAAATGTTTTAATATGGAGAATTCCAAGAAAGGAGAATTGCCTATACAGAGTAATACCAAACTGAGTAAGACTCAGAGTCCGAGTACTGATGCAGAGATAGCAGAAATGAGTAGAGTTCCATATGCTTCTGCAATTGGATCTATCATGTATGTAATGACATGTACTCGCCAAGATGTGGCTTTTGCTTTGACCATGGTCAGTCGTTATCAGGGAAATCCAGGTAGAGCTCACTGGATAGCAGTTAAAAATATTTTTAAGTATCCGCAAAGAACTAAGGACTGGGTCCTTGTGCTTGGTGGCAGTGATAACTTAAGAGTAACTGGGTATAGTGATGCCAAATTTCAGACAGACAGAGACAACTTTCGTTCTCAATATGGCTGGGTGTTTGCCCTTAATGGAGGAGCGGAAACCTAGAAAAGTTCCAAACAGGAGACGGTGGCTAATTCTACTTGTGAATCAGAGTACATAGCAGCAAGCGAAGCATCAAAGGAAGCTATTTGGTTGAAGAACTTCATTAAAGACCTTGGAGTTGTTTCAACCATAAAGGAGCCAATGGAGATTTTCTATGATAATTAAGAGGCGATTACCTTAACAAAGGAACCAAAAGATCATGGAAGGTCGAGACATATCGACATAAAATACCATTTTATCAGAGATAGAGTAGAAAAAGGACACCTCGTCGTGAATAAGGTATCGTCAGAAGAGAATCCTGCAGATCCCCTCACAAAGGGTCTGAGTAGGATCAAGTACATTCAACATTCTAGGAGAATTGGTCTGAAGGATGATGTTAGTTTTAGTAGTTAGATAGTTAGTTTCGAAACTTGTAACGAAATAAATGTAATTAACTTTTGATGATTAAGTAATAGAGATTTATTTATGAGTTGGATTACTAACTTCTATCTATTATTTATTTTGGGTTTATCTAGGGTTTCCTAACTGCACTATATAAACAGCCTAAACCCTCTAATTTTCGGCCACTTGCATTTTGGAAGATCCAACCAAAAATTTGAAGCCTTTGTCCTCCTTGTCAATCATCTTCTATTGTTAGTGTTGGGTGTGAACCACTAGAGGCGTGACACTTGTGACGCTTGCTCTCAAGGCTTCATCAACACAAGGATTTTTCATTGTTATTACTATATAACAATCAAGGTATGATTCTTATAACCCTTATTGTGTATTTCAAAAATATGCTAGTATGCTAGGGTTATCTATTTTTTTGTTCAAGTTGTATGTTCAATTAGAGAAAATACATATCAAAATTTTTAGGGTTGCATTATTTTTCGAAGATTTCAACAAAATACCCGCGAGACGATGATGTGGCAGCACCAGAGTACGCCACATGGTAGCATAGGAGATGACATGTTGTAGGCGACGAGGGGGCACAAAAAGAAGACACGTGGCACCATAGGATGTGGACACATGACATCACAATATCTTGACATGTGGCATATTTTAGGCCTAGGTTCTTAGATGATGCAGCTCCACTAAATGATAGGCACGTAGGGTGCGGCGCATCTTCCACTAGTATAAATAGGTGTGACGGGTTTGGATCATTTCACTCACAAATCCAACCCTCTTTCTCTTAAGCTTTAACCTACCCTTGCGTCCAATTTTCCTTAGTTATTTGGAGTGTTTTAGCGGAGCTCTGAGTCATCAGAGAGCCCAACAAGTAGAGGCTTTCGGTTCAAAGTTCTGCCCGCAATCTTTCCAGACTTTTTTTCAAAAACTTTGTTGCTATGTGTTGGTCAAGCTACCTTTAAAACTACATACTTAGCAGTTTCAAGATTGTTTGGGTGAGTTACCTCACTATACTATGTTCTACTAATATATATATATATATATATATATATATATCCATGTATGTTAGGATATAAGAGCTAGTAGAGTAGAGCCGAAAGTATAGTATGTATGTGCTTATATGTTATTGTACTTTAATTATTCATTACAGTTAAGTGAGGGGTTGACGGCGGAACCGTGACATGTCGGGAGCCACTAGACTTGTATTGATGACAAAATGGCAGGTAGGCCATTAGTCTAGCTACACATATCATTGGTGGATCGGTGAAAGGTCATGAGCAATTTTTTGTATGCATATGCATGTATTGTGATATATGGTATCTCGGGGAACTCACTAGGCCTCGACTTATAGTTGTTAAATAACTATTTTTTCAGATTGTTCTTTTGATCGTGGGAAGGCTCTAACATGACTGTACTCGCATCGAATAAATTAATAATTTTTTAGACTTCCGCTAAAAACTCTCTTTAATAAATGTATGAAAATGATCTGTAATGAAAATGGGATATTGAATTTATGTTCTATATGTTGTTAAAAATGAAATTTTTTTTGTTAAAAATCAGGAATTTACACAAATCGTGAAGTTACAACACCATTTCTTTCATTTCCAAATGAACCAACCTAAAAGGGGCTTTGGCCTTGGGAGCCACAGTAGGAATATTGTCAAACTGGAACAAAACCCTGTTGGATAAGGTTTCTAAGTCCATAACTATTTCTGGTATGTACTTGACCCGACCCGGCATGGTCCATTTGGGTTGCATGGCACCATGCAATTGGATAAACTAAAATGAGAGAAATAACACTTATGGTTTATTAATATATTATAAGTTCTAATATATTAATAATATTATTTAATTAGTTTGATCAAGAATTAATTTAGAATTAATTAAGTGATCAAAAGATAACTAATTAAATATATGGGTAGATTATGTAAATCTTCCATATCTTATATAGTGGGCTAAGAGGCTCCATGGATTATCAAGTTGGGTTCCACCCATAGGATGCTCTATGGATGCTCCATGGGAGTTACAAACCCATGGGTCATGAAAATGAAGAGTCATGACACATTAGGGTTTACATGGTGTAACCCTAGATGTGTCAACACTATATAAGAAACCCATTCTCCACCAAAATTGGGGACAATAAGAAACAAGAGGGCTAGGCCGATTTTAGAAGTGTGTATTCTCTCTAAAGTCATTCCAAAAGCATTTGGTGTTGTGTGAAGCATTTGAGGCATCACACTTGGGGTGCTAGGCTCACAAGGTTTCAAGGATCATAAGCAACAACAAGGTAAGTTATTCTATCTTTCATGCAAGTTAAAATTTGTTCCCCATGTATGCTAGATAGGAATATAACCTTGGAATTCAACTTTGCATGATAATTAGACAAACATAGATCCAAGGTTATTAGGGTTGCATGTACACTTAGGAAGTGTTAGAATGCTAAAAACCCCATCAGTGGTATCAGAGCCTAGGTTTGTTTGTTGTTGTTGTTTTTTTTTTTTTGTGCAAACAGCATGAAAAAAAAATCGTTTTTCTGTTTTCTGCTCGTATGAAAGTTTGCACATTTGTTGCTGGAAATGGACTAGAAACATTACCCTAAACTGTTTTGATGTTTTAAAGCTTGTTTTAGATGGTGTAATGTTTATGCTAATCCATTTACAATGACAATTATTAAAATTACAAGTTTTTTTTAAGTGTAATTTTTGATTCTTGAAAGTGTTCATATTCATGTTCTTGAACTTATGAAGATTAGATGATCATAGGAATTGTTTGTAACCTTCATGGTAGTTTAATTCATGATCATAATGTGTTTTAATGGAGTCCATAACTTGTCCTCAAGTTATGGAAAACCAAAAGTCTCACTTTTATTAAAGCCATTAAAAGAACACAAGAGTTATAAAAATGAAGAGTCTTCATTTTTATTACTCAATTAATTCATAAGTTATAAGAAATGAAAAGTTTTGGAAGTTTACAAAACTTGCCCTCAAGTTTTGGAACATGTAAAGTCTTGATTAAAACTTTAGTTCCAACCCTTAGAATTTTAAAAGTTAAAATTCAACCCTTATACTTTATAATATTATAAGTTACTAATATATATATGTATAACGTCATGTCGTCTTACCGCTAGTACGCCTCATTCACGAAGCCGGTCTATAAGGGGGGGTATAAGGTTGTTGCCTATAAAATGGCAACTTAATGGGTGTCCACTCTCACCCACCGCTTCCTTGATCGGTGGAGGGTCGTTAGCCGAACGGGTAAGACAAGGACTTATAAATTCTCATTAAAAGTATGATGAATATTATAAAGTAACTAAATGCTTTTATTAAATTCCCAATCTTAGTTACTTTAGGAAAATGTGAATAAGGTGCTAATCCATGAAATTACACTTTACACTTTGTTTAAGTCGTTGGTGGAGCGTGTGTGGTTAACCGGCACACTAACTTGGACTTAACAAGGTAGGTAAAGGGTGACTTAAGGTTTACCATAGCATCGGTGGAGCGTGTGTGGTTTACCGGCACATCGATTGAGTGATAAACCTTGAGGGTACCAAGTGATTTGCATGGTTACTTCACACCTCGTTTTGTGATCCTCGGTATCCCAGTCACAAAACTTGGAGGGCACACTCGAGATTGAAACATGCCTTTGAAAAGTTCATTGAATCTCAAAAGAATCTAGGAATTTTTAAGAACCAATTAAAAACCTAATATTTATATTTCGTTTTTCATGGTGGAAATTGGTGAATCGTCATTCACCTACCTTTCAAATATGTTATAGCTTGGATTACGGCATACCTCTTCTAAGTTATAATATATTGTGATTGGATCCTAGCCTTAATATTACATTTAGGTGTTTTATTAAGGACTCTCTTAATATCGAAACTAATCTTGTTCTCTTCTTTCAGATGTCTTCAAACAATGTTGCTTCTGGCTCTAATCCTAATGGCTCCTTTACCCTTATGAACTTGTGTGGGAAAGTCACTTTTGATGGATCCAACTTCAATGAATGGATTAGAAACATCAGGATGATTACCCGCTACGAGGACAAAGAATATGTCCTTGACAAGGAGCTTAAGGAGATTGACGAGACCACTGCAACTCCCCAGGAGATCGCTGACTTCCGGGCACATGAAAAGGATGCTACAAAAGTGGCATGCATCATGTTGGCCACCATGACAGCGGAACTCCAAAAGTCCTATGAGGACTTCTACCCTTTTGAAATGCACCAAGATCTGATGGAAAGATACCATCAAAGTGCACGACAAGAGAGGTATGAAATCATATGCTCTATCATAACAACCATGATGAAGGACGGGGAATCCGTCACGAGCCACATGCAGAAAATGCAAAGGTATGTGGATCGGTTGCTGAATCTTAATGTGAACTTCCCTGAGGAGCTTGCAATAGATATCATTTTGCACTCCTTACCATCGTGCTATGATCAATTCCGCATGACATATCACATGAATAAGGAAGAGGTCACACTCAGCAAACTTCAGGGACTCCTCAAGACCGTAGAAACAGGTCTTAAGGGTAAGTCGGTTGTTAACACTCCTACTCCAAACTCCGCCCCGGTTTTGGCAATCGGGAAAGGTAGAGGGAAGAAGAGGAAGAGCTCTTCGAAGGGTACCAAGGCTAGGACCCTTGATGGCTCTTCTTCAAGTGGAACCACGAAAGGTTTTGTCACTCCTTCTTCTGACCCTAAAGAGGCTGAATGCTTCTATTGCCATGAAAAGTCACATTGGAAGCGGAACTGCCCAAAGTACCGGCAAGATGTGAAGGATGGGAAAGTTAAACCCAACCATGCAGGTATTTACACTATCTTATCTAATAACTCACCCCATTCTAACTCTTGGGTCCTTGATACCGGTTGTGGTATTCATATCTGTTCTGATTTGCAGGGACTAAGAAGAAGTGAGAATGTGGAGCATGGAAGAATAAACTTAATCATGGGGAATAGGAAAGCTTTACCTGTCACCAAGATTGGAGTTTATACTTTATCGCTAAGTAGTGGGTTTAGTTTAGATTTGAATAAATGTTGTTATTCGCCAGAAATGGCAAGAAATATTATTTCCTTTCATGCATTGTATAAACAAGGTTTCACTTTTTCATTTGATAATGAATTTGGTTCGATTAATGCTTTCTTTAATAATGTTCTTTATTTTAAAGCATTACCTTGTGATGGTGTGTGTGAAACTGTATCTGTGGTTGATAACTTAGGAAATAATGTATTGTGTATTGATTCTGTTAATGATAATAACTTGGATAAAGCATCATTATGGAATTGTCGTCTTGGACATATAAGCAAGAAAGGCATAGGCCAACTCCAAAAGGATGGAGTATTGGAGTCATTTGACCTAAAGTCAGATGATAGTTGCGAATCATGCTTACTTGGAAAAATGACAAAGTCACCCTTCACAGGTTCTTGTGAGAGGGGTGAAGGTTTGTTGGATCTTATACACACGGATGTGTGTGGGCCCTTCAAACATGCCACAAGGGATGCTAATCGTTATTATTTGACTTTTACTGATGATTACAGTAGATATGGATATGTCTACTTAATCAAGCATAAGTCAGAGACTTTTGAGAGGTTTAAAGAGTTTAAACAGGAAGTCGAGAATCAATTGGGCAGGAACATTAAGATGCTTCGATCCGATCGAGGTGGTGAGTATCTTAGTTCAGAGTTCCTCGACTATCTTAGGGAATGTGGGATTGTCTCACAATTGACACCTCCCAGGACACCGCAGTTGAATGGTGTAGCTGAGAGGCGTAATCGAACCTTGTTGGATATGGTTCGTACCATGATGAGTCGAGCTTCACTACCAATCTCATTTTGGGGGTATGCCTTAGAGACCGCCGCCCATATCCTTAATCTAGTTCCCACAAAGAAAGTTGCCAAAACTCCTCATGAGATGTGGACTGGTAAAGTACCCAAACTAGACCACATTAAGATTTGGGGTTGCGAGGCTTTCGTGAGACGCGAGACTCATGATAAGCTCGAACCTCGAAGTGAGAGGTGTATTTTCATCGGCTACCCACAGAAATCCTTTGGTTACCTCTTCTACAGACCTAGTGAGAATGTGGTCTTTGTAGCTAGGAGGGCTTTCTTTCGAGAGAGAGAGTTCATAAGCCAAGGAGACAGTGGGAGGCAAGTTGGCCTTGAAGAAATTCAAGAGTCAAGTGGTGAAGGAACTTCAAACCCTAGCACTCAACTTGAGGAGGAAACTCCTGTTGAGCCAATTGACAAGTCTGTACCTCTGAGGCGTTCCACAAAGGTTAGGAATGCACCTGAGCATTACTATGGATTCCATATTACTGCGGAAGGTGATACACTTATCAGTGATGAGACACTGATAGGTCTGGATGAACCTAACAGTTACGCGGAAGCCATGGCAGGCCCTGAGTCAGCCAAGTGGAAAGAGGCAATGGACAGCGAGATACAGTCCATGTATGACAATCAAGTTTGGAACTTGGGTGAGAATGTACCAGGTCGTAAGACTATAGGGTGCAAATGGATCTTCAAGAAGAAGAACGACATGGATGGTAATGTACACACTTATAAGGCACGACTGGTTGCAAAGGGTTTCTCACAAACTCCGGGAGTTGATTATGATGAGACCTTTTCTCTAGTGGCCAAGATTAAGTCTATTAGGGTTCTGTTAGCCATAGCTGCATTTCATGACTATGAAATATGGCAAATGGATGTCAAAACCGCTTTCCTTAATGGAAAGTTGGCTGAGGATGTTTACACGAGTCAGCCAGAGGGTTTTGTCAATACAGAGTACCCTAATAAAGTGTGTAAGCTTGAGAAATCCATTTATGGGTTAAAGCAAGCACCTCGCAGATGGAATCTTTGCTTTGATGAGAAAGTCAAAGAATTTGGCTTTTCTAGGAGTGAAGATGAATCTTGTGTATATGTCAAGGCTAGTGGGAGTATAGTTATCTTTTTGGTATTGTATGTGGATGACATACTACTCATAGGAAATGACATCCCAACTCTGCAGGAAGTTAAGTCCTGGCTTGGGAAGTGTTTCTCTATGAAGGACCTAGGAGAAGCTGCCTATATTCTAGGGATAAGGATCTTGAGAGACCGGAGTAAAAGACTAATTGGACTTAGTCAGAGTACCTACTTGGATAAGGTGCTGAAGAGATTCGGCATGCAGGACTCCAAGAAAGGAGAGTTACCCATCCAGAGTAACGCCAGATTGAGTAAGACACAAAGCCCTAGTACTGAGGCTGAGATAGCAGAAATGAGTCGAATACCTTATGCTTCGGCTGTAGGATCGATCATGTATGCTATGACGTGTACTCGACCTGATGTAGCCTTTTCTTTGAGCATGGTTAGCAGGTATCAGGGGAACCCTGGCAAGGCACACTGGACTGCGGTAAAGAATATCCTCAAGTACCTACGGAGGACTAAGGACTGGGTCCTTACCCTCGGTGGGAGTGAAGACTTGAGAGTTGTAGGGTATAGTGATGCTAGCTTTCAGACTGATAGGGATAATTTCCGCTCTCAGTCAGGCTGGGTCTTTACCTTAAATGGAGGAGCAATTTCTTGGAAGAGTTCCAAGCAAGAGACAGTGGCTGATTCAACTTGCGAATCAGAGTATATAGCAGCTAGCGAGGCAGCAAAGGAGGCGATATGGCTGAAGAACTTCATTGGAGACCTTGGAGTTGTACCAGCTATTAAAGAGCCAATGGAAATTTTCTGTGATAGTGAAAGTGCAGTTGCCTTAGCCAAGGAACCAAGGGATCACGGGAGATCCAGACACATCGACAGAAAATACCATTTCATTAGACATCGAATAGAAGAAGGACTCCTCGTGGCAAAGAGGGTATCATCGGATGAGAATCCAGCAGATCCCCTCACGAAGGGACTGACTCGGGTTAAGCATCTTCAGCATGCTCGGAGCATAGGGCTGAAGGATGATATTAGATTTAGTAGTTAGATAACCTTGAAATTTGTAAAGTGTAATTGACATTAGATGATGAATAAAAGGTGTTTTATTTATGAGTAAAGTGTTGCTATCTCTTGTCGATCGTTTACTATATTTCTTTTGCATGTTTTGACTTCCAGAATAATTATGTTTGGTATATCATATTATTCGAACCTCCACAGTAGGTCATATGTCGGAAGTAGGTATGAATCAAGACTGTCATGATTGGTTGCAGAGGTCTAAGTTGTTGGACATGGCTACAACACTCATGAGTGCTCATAAGTTCTGAGCATTGGACTCAACCCACGCTCACTGGAATCACTTCATGGAATTTATCTCGAGTGATCGTGAGACGGTAATATCATATAAGTCTTCAAACCTAGAGATATGATTTGTTACTTATGAGTTGGTTATGCATTGATTGTACGTTAACGCATTGGTAACTCGATGTTATAAAACGTGCTTTTGTGTATAATTCAATGAGTGGTAGAACAAACATATGAGTCGAAGTTTATCTGTTCCTTCTTGGATTAGAAGATGATATCTGGGCCCCTCGATGATTTTGTTTTGACCTATGTACCGGGCCCGGTCAGAACTAAGTTGATGTGTTCAATTAAGTTCTTTGTCAAACAAATCGGAAATCGGGAAACAAACTGCTGGACACAAAGTAAGAAACTGTTCCATGTATTTGTCCGGCTGATATCTAGAACATAGGATTATATGATCACTTATCTGAAATGGTGTATCATCATCTTCTCAGTTCCGAGAGACCTTGAAAGAGCTACGATTGCCGATCGGTTCCTGAAGTATTGCTGTTATAGTTATTAGACTTATCCAAGTGGGAGACTGTTGGATAAGGTGTCTAAGTCCATAACTATTTCTGGTATGTACTTGACCCGACCCGGCATGGTCCATTTGGGTTGCATGGCACCATGCAATTGGATAAACTAAAATGAGAGAAATAACAATTATGGTTTATTAATATATTATAAGTTCTAATATATTAATAATATTATTTAATTAGTTTGATCAACAATTAATTTAGAATTAATTAAGTGATCAAAAGATAACTAATTAAATATATGGGTAGATTATGTAAATCTTCCATATCTTATATAGTGGGCTAAGAGGCTCCATGGATTATCAAGTTGGGTTCCACCCATAGGATGCTCCATGGATGCTCCATGGGAGTTACAAACCCATGGGTCATGGAAATGAAGAGTCATGACACATTAGGGTTTACATGGTGTAACCCTAGATGTGTCAACACTATATAAGAAACCCATTCTCCACCAAAATTGGGGACAATAAGAAACAAGAGGGCTAGGCCGATTTTAGAAGTGTGTATTCTCTCTAAAGTCATTCCAAAAGCATTTGGTGTTGTGTGAAGCATTTGAGGCATCACACTTGGGGTGCTAGGCTCACAAGGTTTCAAGGATCATAAGCTACAACAAGGTAAGTTATTCTATCTTTCATGCAAGTTAAAATTTGTTCCCCATGTATGCTAGATAGGAATATAACCTTGGAATTCAACTTTGCATGATAATTAGACAAACATAGATCCAAGGTTATTAGGATTGCATGTACACTTAGGAAGTGTTAGAATGCTAAAAACCCCATCAAACCCGACGTGGTGGTTATAAACCTGACAAATCATTAGGAAAAAATATAACTATATTCCCTAATAAACTCCACATCAGAGAGACCCACCATCTTCCTTGGGCTCTCAATCGCATGAGCCAAGAATAACTCACATCCCCTCAATAGACACTTACATGCCTTCATCTTAGAAATTTTAGGAATAGACTCTAGAATAGAATTTTCTCCCTCGACAAGCAGAATACACACATGCTTTATCGTATAACATTTCAGGCCAATTGGCGGAAAGCCAATCCATAAAAATGACAACACCCGGGAACTTGATCCCAATCGTAATCAAGTCAAAGGAAAAGTATGGCCCTAAATCATAATGGAACACCCATTAAACATTTCTCCAACAATAACGAAATTCCTTCTCGCTGTCTCAATTCCAAACACAAAACAAGCAGGCAAGGTAAAGACACGAAAGCTCTACATTACATACAACTATTTCAACTTTGAGTACCGACCCCCAGGTCCTCGGTTTTCCTTGTGGTTCCTCCAATCCCAGTTATATTGGATATGCTTTTGATAGTATTGGGCCCATACTAACATTAAAACCTATATACAACTACTTCTGGCATTACCATGGAGTATCCTATGTCCATGGTTTATGTTAAAGATTGGTACTCATATTACACTTTCTAAATTCCATAACCTGACAGAAAGCTCAGAGTATCTAAAGGTTATATCCCCAGTGTTCCATCGAACAACGATGAACCAATAGCTTGCAAGGCATGCCAAACATGTTCAGTCCAGTCATCACTCTAAGATGATCTTCCATTTCCTCGGTATGCGTAACACTAGTCAAACTACGAATGCTATGGGATAACTGAGTTTGTGGGTGACGATCAATTTGAGGCATTGGGGATGCAACTCGCCTCAATCCTTTTTGGCAATTTAGATAACTCCAACCACTCATCGATTATTGTTCCTTTGAGATTGAACCATTTCTCTTAATAACGAGCGATATTAACGATTACTGGATCTGCATGAAAGAAGACAAGATGTTCCGATACCGAAAAGAGTAAGGGTCCAAAAGGCACATAGCAAATAACATATAAATCTCACCCCCCCCCCCCCACCTTAAGAGTCTAACACACCTAACTGAGCTAGTCTAAACTATGAGTCTGAACACCGGCCTATGTATTTAGTTCGCTCATAACATGGATCTGATACCAACTTGTAACATCGTGATTTTTCACCAAAAAAATCTTTTTATTTAAAACACTTTTAAACAGAATAAGGTAGCGAAAGTCTTATTTTAGTTATTAAAAAAACATTACTAATGTTACTTTATTATCAAAAACAACCTCCATCATTTTTTTTATGTTTAGAAAAACCAACACAAGTTCTCAAAACCAAGCATAAATGAAAACTCAACGACAAGTCCAAAATGGTATCATCACGAAAATAATACTAAAAGTAGCTACCCACAGGACTCCATCCTCACCAAGCCAATCAAATCAAACTACATGTTCCAATTCAAGGCAAAATAACAAGTAAATAAACAAGTGTCAACATACTCTAAGTGAGCCAGTCATAAGTACGGTGCAGTGTTCTAAAAGGCGCTCCATGGAGCACGCCAAGGTGTGCCATGGCGTGATGCATGACTTTACCATTACTAAAAGCCTCATAACGTTGCTATTATGCATGGCGTATGGGAAGGCATGATATGACATGCCATAGCGCTTGATGGCGTGTTATGGCATGTGTTTTTTCTTTTAAGACATGTTATTTTGCTCTTTGTTATGTCTTTTCTAATCGGGGACACAAGTATTGTGTTTTTTGTTAACTTTTTGTTATTAGTTATTGATATAACACTTCTAAAAAGTAGTTATATTTAATATAAATTTATATTTATGTGGTAATATAATTATGAATTAATAAAAAATCACCGCCTTACATTACTCCTTGAAAAACACATGGCTCAGCAAGGCTCGTTACGCATGAGGCTTGGCCTTGCCGCCACGCCACGCATCATGCCATTTAGAACCTTGGTACAGTGTTATGGAACGAACATATCCCAAATGGTTCAAAATAAACATCATATAAGCATGCATTCAAACACTCACATAGCATGGCACATACATCACATATCCAACACAATTATGCTTAATAATATTATTCATCTTTAGAGTATTTCCATTTAGTTACACTTCATTATTCATCTTTTTAACTAATTATTACTTCATTCATCACTAATATATTATTAAATAATATTAATCTTCATTATCATCATTAATAATTACTATCCTTTAATCACTTTTGTAATTATCAAATACTTCCTATTTATGGGTCTATATATTCATCAGTAACCCCTGATGTAAGTATCTCGTTCACTACTAACGTGATCAGCACGACCCAATGCACTAAGTGAAGCGCGACTCTTACCTGTAACATTTCCCCTGATTCATTGCTTTCGCTACTCTGTCGTTACATATACAAGTACCCGCATTCTCGTTAAGGATCGGCACAACCGGTGCCAATTCCATCATGTTACACCTCCCAATTCCCATGTGATATTTGTGTCGACGTTCCAACACTTGTAAACACCACTCTAGTCCTGGCAACCATGGATCATGCCCCGAGTGGTTGTGTAGAAAAATCACCTGGTGTCTCTTTGGCTTAAGAACTTATCCTATAGGTATGTTCCAACCTATTATGCCACCTCACATCCATATAGGGTACACACATATGTCTAGGTTGCTACCCTTAACCCCACTAAGTGTATTCCTTTTTTTATTAATATATTATTAATTCATCACTTAAGGAAATATATTTCAAAAACTCACTAAGTAATCATGCTCATTGTTATTATATTTAAAGGCATATTACTTACCAAGTTACTTCTTATGGAAACATGCAAACTAGTAAATACAAGTTAAACATTTTACATCAACATACAAATTCTTGCACATATCATCAACTCTTTATTATGGTTTATCACATCACTAGCATGCTTTTTCCTAAACATCATAGAAAAATAATTCCAAGACAATTATAACGTGCATTATTCACATATAAACAACACAAATCCCTCTTTCTATCATGGACCTAACACACATCCCACATCAAAAATTAGAATCTAGCATATAATGCATCCTAAATTCTCATACACAAAAAAGATCCATCATTACAAATAACATATCATTCAAAATAGGTGTGCATGCAACCTATACAACCTAGGTTCATTCCAATCCCTCTAAGATATAGAATTCCCTAACAAAGTACTTAAATTTCCACAAATTTGACTCACCTTTGTGAAAAAATGTTTTTCTTTACTTTAGGTCTTGTAAGCACTTATGGTATCACACTCCCCCATAACACAACACAAAAAATAGTATTACTAAATGTTTTCAAGATTAAAAATGTCTATTCTATATCCCAAACATGTAGACGAATTACTAAACTAAATATCTAGATTTTGACCTGAAACAGTAACTTGTTCAAGGCCACCTTACCACAATCAAAGGCTACAAAATTTACAATATTTTTCCGTATCCCTGTAGTTTAGACTTTTAACTTTCCAGGGACTAATTGTACAGGTCCATACAAGTTTTCTACAATTTATTATGGATTTTCCAAAATGCAGTATCAATGCAACTAATTTCTGAGTAGTTAGTGAAAATGATGACTTTCACCCAAGTTAGAACCAACATCGGGTCATGGAAAAAATGAGGGACATACCAAACCCAAAATATGAACTTTGAGGATTGACAGATCCTAAATCCGACCTTCTGTGAGTTTTCTAGACGTTTTACAAAACATGGACATATTAGGTAATTTCACATTATTTCCCAGCTTTTACTTTTAAGAGTTAATTGGCATCTTAACCAATTAATTCATTGTAAAAACGACCCCAAGTAGGACATTAAGCTCTTAACAGTAGAAACACTTCATTGAGTCCAAAATACAATTCAAACTTCAAACCATGACCCAAAGTATATTGCTTTAAAGGAAAAAACGAAAGTGTGGTGTTAAAAGAGAAACCACAATTAGGGTTTGGGTTTCCTCCACTATTAAGCCACATATCAAGAAACTTACGGATTGCTTTAAGAACCTTATGAATGGTTCAAAACATAGATTTTATGCAACAAAATTTCACCCAATAAATACAATAATTGGAGTGAAAGAAATATATCTCCCTCTATGTTCGGGTTTTTGTTCTTCCTCATAATGAGTGACGCAGCAACCACATGCCCAAGGATGTACTAAGCGATCTTGGTATGTACAAATTCCACAAAACAAAAGGAGATGCATGAATGGAAAGACAATAAATGGATGTGTATACCCCTCAATCAACGATTGCATGCCCTTAGGGGAGTTATAAGTGATATTTACAAAACATCCCTATATTCTCATGATTTAAATCCAAACACCCATGACCCCAATAAATTGAAATTTTTAGTTTCCTTTAATAACTTTTTAGTCCCACAATTCTAATAATATCTTTTTACAACTTTTAATTCATCCTAAAAACCAAAAACCAATTTAATTGGATTATATTTCTCTTAATTATTGATTAATTCTTTTGGATATTAAATAATACTATTTTTATTTAAGTTATTCCATTTTAAAATCATAAAGGTAGAATCATTCACTTAAATAATTATTCAAGTAAGACAAAGCTAAAATTGTTAACAGAAGGATTTTCGGGTCGTTACAAATTCCTGAAAGATCCTTAGCCTACACCATACCGTGAATTTCTACTAGCTCACTTAACATGCAAAAATGACATCTCTCTAAGCAGATGTTCTAGCATGCAAGCAAGAGTAGATCCTTACTCTAACTTCTATCATGCTTACCAAATTATAACAAATATAACATAACAACATATATGGGTATTATGGGAATCACTTAATTGAGTTTAAGTTGATTGCACGCATGGTACACTTTTCTTTTTGTAAAAACATTTCAAAAAATGTTTTTATAAAAGAAATCCTCCGATCCTCAACTTGAGTTCAGATGCACCCAATGCTAGTTTGAATCCCTCAAACGAATGCAACTTTGATACCAACTTGTAATAATCAACCCAATCAACCTAATACTTTAGTATATAGTTTATTACTATTGTTTTTTACATTGTATGTATTCCGTCCTATAGTTGATGTTTATATTATTGCTATATAATTTCAATAAATGAAAGATAGTTATTACGGGAAAATATTGAAGCGTTCAGTTAATTATCGTACTATTTACTTAAACGTGAACTTGATTTTTTCAAATTGAAACTTTTTTAATTCTTTGCAAATTTAATATAAGTTGTTTTGGAGCTTTTATAATATTTATCATATATTATGATATTGTTTAATCTTTAAAAATTATAACATACATTTATATTGACTTTTGCAACAAAGGATTGTTCATCACTATATTTATGTGACTATTAATTTAAAAGAAAGAGAAAAAAGAAAATATTATGATTAGAGAAATTAAATATTTTCTATATTTTCTTTTTATTTTTTCCCCTATCCATTTTATATGGTGACAATTGTATTAAAATATTATTAATTTCATTAAATATGACACATATCACCATTTAACATAGATAAAAGAAATAATGGGAAAAATATAGAATGATATTTAACTTCTCGTATGTTTAAGGTAAAAAAATATTTTTTTCTTATAAAATGGAAAGAAATAAATTCCAAACTAAAAACTTTATTTTATCAATAGTAAATTTGTAACCGGTAAACCGGACAAATGGACTTGAGAATAAAGGCCACGTCACATCCACTTTTTTTTGTCTTCTGTCATAATTAATAATTTTAAAAAAAATATAAAAGCAATCTTAAAAAACCAAATAGTTCACTACACCCTCCGTGCTAACTAAGAAATAGCAAAAAACCAAAAATTATAATAAACCAAGACCAAGACCACATTAAAGCTCACAAAGTCAACCAAACTCAAACCCAATTCATCATTGTTTGCAGTTTGCACTCTTCTCATGTCTTCTCATGTTTCCCGGTGGATTGTGATTGCAATTTTCTTTCTTTAATTTTCTTCAAACGCTTTTGACATTTATCTTTAGTTGCAAAAAAAACTAGTGTTTCACTGATTTTCTAGAAAATGGGGGACGAAATTATTAGCAGGTTGACGCAGGATATGATTAACAAGTTGAATGAGATAGTAGAAATCTCAGATTACATATTTATTGTAAGAAAACCTTTCTTTAACCTTACTCAAAGGTGAAATATTTTAATTCCTTTTTTCGGAAAGATACGAGATCAAACTCACGGAGTTTGTGGTAGTTTGTATTATGCCATGATTTCATTGTTTTATAACTTGAAAATCACAAGGAAGTTGCTTCGACGGGGAACTAAAGGCAACAAGATCGATTTGGTATATTCCTGTCAGTCGAATCTACTTATTAATTTTAGTTGTTTCCTATTCTTTTTTTAATCATTCCTAAAATTGATAAATTAGAACTTTGCTTTTTGATTTATCTTGTTCTACAAAAATAAATTAGAACTTTGCTTTTTGATTTATCCTGTCAGTCGAATCTACTTATTAATTTTAGTTGTTTCCTATTCTTTTTCTAATCATTCCTAAAATTGATAAATTAGAACTTTGCTTTTTGATTTATCTTGTTCTACAAAAATATATGAAGATTATGTGACTTTACCTTTCTAATTTCTTTCTAAACTAATAAAAGAATAATAAAAATCATTGATTTTAGAAATCTATTCAAGTCTTCTATTTGTATTAGCGTTTTTGATAATTAATCGTTAATCTTATCTCATTTTAAGTATAATATATTAGTGTTTTTGATAATTAATCGTTAATATTAATTCATTTTAAGTAAACTATATTAGCGTTTTATACCACTCTAGCAAGAAACTAGACGCAAAACAATAAAAGCTTTAGTGAGAAATCTTGCCATATGATCTAGGGTTTTGATAACTTGTTTTAAAGGGCATGATTTTTATTAATTAGACACAACTATAACGATAGAGAGAACTAACACATGCTAAAACTGTGGTTTTAATAATAAGTTTAGATATATTTTGTTTTGTTTATGTGATTTATGCATAAAATAATGTTAGTTATTATTATTTCTTACTATTAGACTAAAAACTTGAACTAGGTATGAGTAAAGATTAGGAATAGTTTTGTTATAGTTTCGCCAAAAAAATCTCCATGTTTTCTAAAATAAAAATACGTGAATTCTGTGTATTAATATTTATACATCGCCACTCTTTTATAAAACTTTGAAGATTTGTTTGGCGAATTAGAAAAGTAAAGTTACAAATTAGAAAGAAATTAGAAAAGTACAAAAAAGAAAAGTACAAAAAAGAAAAGTAAGCAACTTAGAAACACAAAGTCACATAAATCTATAGATCTTTTTGTAGAAAAGATAAATCAAAAAGCAAAGTTCCAAATTATCAATTTTATGCAAGATTAAAAAAAGAATAGGAAACCAATAAAATTAATGAGTAGATCCGACGACGGGGAATATACCAAATAGATTGCTGCCTTTACTTCCACATCGAAGCAATTTCCTTGTGGTTTCCAAGTTATAAAATAGTGAAATCATGATATAATACAAACTACCATGAACTTCGTGAGTTTGATCTCATGTCTGTTCGAAAAAAGGAATTAAATTAATCTTCAACTTTCGAGCAAGGCTTAAGAAAGTTTTTCTTACAGTAAATATGTAATATGAGATTTCTGATATCTCATTCACCTTCTTAATTATATCTTGCATCAACCTGCTAATACTTCCATCCTCCATTTCCATAAAATCAGTGAAACACTCGTTTCTTTTTGCAACTAAAGATAAATATTAAAAGATTTCTAAGAAAATTGATGAAAGGAAACGACAATCACAATCAACCAGGAAACCTGAGAATCGTGAAATCTATGAATAATGATAAACTATTAGGGTGGACGTTTTTGTGAGCTTTAATAACGTCTTGGTCTCGGTTTGTTGTAATTTTTGGCTTTTTACTATTTCATAGTTGGCACAGAGGGTGTAATGAGCTATCCGGTTTTTAAATTTGCTTTTATATTTATTTTTTATTTATTAATTATGACACAGTTCAAAAAAAGTTGATGTGACTTGGCTTTTATGTTTAGGTCCATTTGTCTAGTATATCCGTTACAAACTTATAATTGATAAAATAAATTTTATTTTATTTATTTTTCTTTCTTTCCAATTTATAAATTTTTGTATTCATTTTTTTACCATAAACGTAATATTCTTTTTTCTTTCTACTTCTTTTAAATTAACTAGACGAATTTTCGTTGCGTAGGTTAAGATTATATAGTTGTTAATGTTAGCTACGAAATAGTAATTCTTATATTATGTAGATATGCAAAATTTTAATTTTTTGAACAATATGATAAGATAAACATATATTGCAATCAATTTTTGCAATGGTCTCTACATGCGGTTTACGCATGAATACAATTCAATCTTTTATTTAGTGTTATTTTTAACTATTTATATGATTAGTTAATTTAAAAATTGATTATTTGATTGAGTATTACTTTTAACTATTGTTATGGCCAATTAATTAAAAACCTTATTTTAAAATATTTATCATAAATGGATCATAAACATTTTTGGTAAATATTAAGTAAAATAAAAAACATCATTTTCATAACTTAGATCATCTTTATTGATAGTTTTTATCAATTATTAATAGTATATCAGACACTCAGTAACCTAGATAACATATTTTATTAGTATTTATTGAGCACGTAATATTTTTAAATATATATATATATATATATATATATATATATATATATATATATATATATATATATAATTCATTAGATAAAATCCCTTATATCGTAACCAAATCATTTTATTCATTTAAATTATATTTTATATTTATATTTTTTTATATACTAATTAATTAATTTTCTATATTCTATAGACAGAGTTAAATTCAATATTATATATATATATATATATATATATATATATATATATATATATATCATTTTTAAGTCAATTAAAATGACATCAAATAATTTTAAAATCAAAAATCAATTGAGGGTATGTTCTAAAAACGGTTATTCTATACTTCAAACATGTAAACGAATGACTAAACTAAATTTCCAGCTTTTGACATGAAACAGCAACCTGTTCATATGACATCCCCAAATTTCTCGGCCAGAAAAGACCAATTTAGTTTATGCTTTTAAAATAAAATCACAGTAATCTTCAAAAAGATGTTGCGGAATTTGTTCCCAAAACAAAATATAATAAAAATTTATCAAAACATTTCTTAAAAAATATATTTTCATTATATAACAAGACATCGGGATGTCATGTTCCGATACAGACCAAAAGCATAAACAGTATATTATAAGTCTTGCAACAGTTATTTACAACTATTGGCATATAATCCAAAAATCTCTCGTCATCATCCAACTATGCTCTGGGTCCACTACATTTAATATAAAAAGCTGAGTGGTTCAGACTTTGGAGCCTGGTGAGCATATAGGGTTTTCAACCCACCAATAATAATAAATTCATTAATTTCATCAACCAACAATAAATTTATTAATTTCATCAAACAACAATAACCCTGATTACCCGTTCCCGTTATCATCACTTTACGTCCCTAAACACTTATCATAAGGGACCTAGCCTAAGGATTTTAATCGGGGTGACAACACTGTTTTAGGGATTCCTCAGCAATTTATGTCAAATAAGGCAACCATGTGGGGGATGGAGTATACCATTGAACACTAAGTTCACAAACACCTACAGGTTGCGAGCCTGCTAGCGATCCATTGGGCTGTCTAGAAAAGTCTGTGGTCGTCATATATACTCCGCTAGATGACTGAAACAATAACAATATCGAGGCCTCTCATCATTTTAACACACATAAACTATTTCATCTACCCATGTTTTACCCAACATATTTGTAGATAAAAATACATATACCGTTTAGAACTTGTATAAAACATCTATTCAACAACCATCTCAAATAAACAATCAATATAATTACACATAGCACGTATTTTATAGAAAATACTTAATATCTATGTGTAAGATGAAAGTGACTATACACTCACTTGATTTAACGATAATCGGGCAACACTTCGTTTCTTAAAACGATCGTTTCCGATGAAATCGGGAGCTTTAAATGAAAACCGGGCCTTGCAAGGGCTGAGCTTCAAACCGAAAAGATAAATTTTTCGGGGTCTTCAGACACTTCTAAATGTTTTTCAGGTGTTAGGTATGATCCCGGAGCTTCGGGGGATGTAAAATAGCTTGAAAGAAGGTTTAAAGTGAAAAAGTGTGCAAAAATCCAACCAAAACCGGGAGGGTTCGCACCTCCCTTTATATAGGGTGCGAGGCTTCGGTTCCAAGGGGGAAGGGAGGGACACGCGGCTCGCATGCGAGGGGCCAGGTGTCGGACCTCGGGCTCGCCAATGAAGAAACACGCGTCAGCAGCTGGTTGGACCTCGCTTCGAATGACTCACCATGCTCGGACACGGGGCGGCTCGCAAGGGAAGGGCGACCTGGCTCGCTTTGGTCATGCCACAGACCGGACACGCGTCTCGCATGCGAAGGTGCTACGTGGCCGAGTCCGAGCCTAGCATGCGAAAATTCTCGGTTTTTGTGCCCCAAACTTCAAAAATTCATAACTTTCGCATACGAGCTCCGTTTTCGACGTTCTTTATATGCACGCGTAGGCGAGATTATACTCTATAACTTTTGTTTAGACTCAGTTGGATAATTTTGACTTTATATTTAATATTATTATTTTTAAAGACCGGGACAGGAAAATCCGTTAAAAATTCATAACTTTTTCATCTGACGTCCGTTTTCGTCTGTTTTTTTACCGTTGTACTAATATTGACGAGACCTTCGATTCTCGTTTAGGTTGTGTCGGATAAAAATCACTCGATCTAAAATTTGAGTTTTTAGCTGTCTACTACTAAGCTGAAACTTAGAAAAATCATAACTTCCTCATACGAAGTCAGATTTGTGCATTCTTTTTATGCACGCTCTAAGTTTAACGAACACTACGACTTTCGTTTAAATTGCTAAGGCTAAAAATTACTTTATCGTAAATTCACTTTTTACGTCCACACAACGTCATGCCAGTCCTGTCGCAAAACTTCGACATGTCATAACTTCTTCGTTATAACTTGGATTTCGGTATTCTTTATATCTCCAGAATCCTTATTTCAACCACTACAACTTTATTCATAGATATCAGGTTTGTCTAACATTTATTTTCGACGCTTATTTTTATCCTTAATTCATTAAATTAGAATCATTAAGCATAAAACACATAATAATCAAATAGTACATCTTATTATTTCAAAACAAGTTACAAAGGTTGGCCTAGACTATTACATCATCATTAGTGCCTAGCCTAGAAACACGGGCGTTACAATTCTCTCCCCCTTAGGATGATTCTGTCCCCGGAATCATACATCATCAAACAAATGCAGATAGCGACTCATCATGTCACTCTCCGTTTCCCAAGTGAGATTTGGTCCAATCGTATGATTCCATCGCACAAGCACTAAATCGACCATCTTATGTTGCAACTTCTTAGTCTTACGGTAAACGATTGCTTCTGGTTCTTCGATTAACCTCTTGCTTTCATCCAACCTTAATTCAGAAATTGGAATTATGTCGGGAACATCTCCAGTGAACTTCCTCAAATAACATGATGGGTTTTAGCATTACATAAATCTTATGGTGTACATGCAAACCCTAATGCTTGGATCTAGTTCTTCTAGTTATACATGCAATAATCTTCCAAGACTTGAAAAACCCTAAATCTAGCATACTATAATCAAATTAAACATATTATTAGGGTTTAGATCATACCTTGATTGTTATGTAGAAATAAAAATCACAATCCTTATTGATATTGACTCTTGAAAGCTTAGTGTCTCAAATGTTACACCTCTAATGGAGTTTCAAACACCACTAGCAACAAGATGAATTAGGTGTCTAAGCCCATAACTATAATTGGTATGTACTTGAATTGATAACAGCACAGTCCTTTTGGGTTGCCCTCAACCTAGCAACTGGACAAGGAAATTATGAAAGGATAGATATTAATTTATAAGATTAATGAATTAATATAAATGATTTATTAATATGTTAAAAGATTAATATATTAATTAGAAATCATTACGTTTAATTAATAGTTAGCCAGAAATTAATCAGAATTAATTTTGGGGTTAAAAGAATTAATTATAAAGTGCAGGGACTAGTTTGCAATTAACTAATAGTTGAGTGGAAGGTTCCAGAACCCCCTTGGAAGGAGGTGGACGAAATTCTTAGGGGAAACCATAGAGATTTCGTCCAAGGGGTCCAAATAAGGCCTTTGGATCTTGCTTAGGCCCTAAGCAAAGGATAACTAGGGTTTTCCCTAAACCCTAGATCCCTCAGCTATTTAAGGAGCCTCCTGGCTCACCAAAAACGTCCAAGATTCTCCAAGGAATGCTTCGCCACGTTTTTGGGAGCCCTAGGGGTCTTTATATACTTGTGTGGGCTACTAGGGTTTCAGGTGAAACCCTAATTCTCTGCTTAGGCCTTAAGCAACCCATGGAGTCCCTCTAGAAAGCCCTTGGACGAAATTCATATGGGCTTCCCTTAGATTTCGTCCAATTCCCTTTCCATTAGGAATCCATAACCCAATTTGCAACTATCATATAATTGCAATATCAGTCCCCCTTTATTTAATTAATCTCTTTTAGCCACAAAATTAATTCTTAATTAATTCTTGACTAATATTAATTAAACAAGATGATTTCTCTTTTAATATATTATTCACATAATATATTAATAAATCATAATTAATCCTCTTTCTCCTTAATTCATCATATCAGTTGCTATGGTGAAGGCAACCCAAAAGGACCATGCTCATAATCGGGTCAAGTACATACCAAAATAGTTATGGGCTTAGACACCTAATCCAACAGTCTCCCACTTGGATAAGTCTAATAACTATTTTGCAAGTACAACTTCAGAATCTGATCAACAATCGTAGATTTCAAAAGCTGTTGTCAACTCTGATCTTATCAGATACACATCCTTTAGATAAGGGATCGTATATTCCTCCATTCTAGATATCGTATGAACTGAGACATGGATTTTAATCATACTCTCTGTTCATGTGTTGTTTCCTGATTTTCGATTTATGACGAATGACAACAAGCTACAATTGAACACATCAACTTAGTCCCGACTTGGCCAAGCACTCTAGGGTGTCATCACTAAATCATCGAGGGGCCCACATATATCACTTTTATCCCACATTGGGAAAAAGGAACGGATAAACTTTGACTCAAATGTTCGCTTGTACCTACTCATAAATGACACACAACAATATGTTTCATAACACCAAGTTACTGGTGCGTTTACATATTATCAATGTGCAACTGACTTGCAAATTACAACTCACACGTATCGGTTTCAAGAATATAAGATATTATCGTCTCACTATTCACTCGTGATAAAATCCATGAAGTGATTCAAGTGAGCGTGGGGTTAATCCAATACTCTAATCTTATTACAGGAGTACTCATGAACACTGCATCAAACTTTTGCTATGTCTAAAACGCTTTAGACAATCTACAGTCAGATTCATGACAATCTTCATTCATACCTACTTCCAAAGTATGATCGATTTTGGAAGGTTTGAATAATCTTATTATTCGGGAAGTCAAAACATGCAAAGTGTAACACAAGAATAATCAAATCCAATATGATCTCAAACTTTTGAGTATAAATAAAACACAGTTTATTTAGTCACCATATTGATTACACATTATTCATTGTATAATGTTTCGGATAATCAACTTAATACTTGAATTATATCATTAGCTATCCCATGCTCTAAGCATACATACTATGTTTACCTATGGTCCTTACTTTGTGAAATAGATCAATTGAACACATTTCCAATGATACTCATTTCACAATTCTTAAATCCTTATCGTTAGTGTAAGAATACAAAATTCTTGCCACTATTAGAATATGTTAGATTCTAATACTTTATGCAATTATCCTTTTGTAATATCACAGCACAAAAGTCACAAAGACTTTGCCAATGATATTACAAAGTGCTCCATTGGACATTGTTACAAGACAATTCCACAGATACGAAGTCTTACATTCAAAGTACATTCCTTTGAACATCCTTCTTGCATAAAAGTTTCTAATCTAGACATAGATTCTTAATATCCAACTCCCATTAATGGAAACATTTCCATATTTGCCATATGACAACTCATTATTAATAGAATCTTATCTATTCATAATAATGCAAATATGGTCCATCCAATACTATACTTCCAACTGCCTACAAGCGACCAATCCTCAGTGAACATTAGATCGTTCTTCACAGTTGTTTAACTATTTTAGTCAATTCCGGTTCTAGTCATTTTCCCTATTAATGCCCTAGGCATTTGGAAAATTTTAGAATGGTCAAATATTACAGCATATGCAATCGATCCTATACCCGAAGCGTATGGGACACGATTCATAATGAAAAACGTGATACTTTACCAGTTTCTTGCTATAATATTGCCATATATAGAATTCCTTTATGTTGAATCTTTTTCAACATAACATCCATATATGTCCTTTGACTAAATTTAATTAAAATTTCTCGATCCAAGCCTTTAGATTTTGAAACGAAGTATAATATTCTCTCCCTTAATTATAGCAAAACAACCTTTCGACCCCTGCAACTTTGCAAAGTAAAAACTTTTTTTTTCTATAATTAATATTGCTAGCTTGCAATACTTCAAATAATAATCATGCTCCCACTAACATGATGATTATCTTCTTACCAACATAACACTTATGCTCCCACTAGCTTTGACATGTATTCAGAAAACAGGTGGACTTCTAGAAATCAATACTTATTAACTTCCTTAGTTTATATTTCTAATACCAGATGCTTCGATAAACCTTTATCTAAGCTTTTCAAACTCATAAACCTTTCCTTAGATAACTCACATGTGTGTCTAAACAATTCTAGATGTATTACTCACTTAAGACATTTCACTCAATACACAATCTTGGAGTACAACTCTAAGACTTGATTTTGGAACGAAGTATGACTCATCTTTTTGATTTAACCATTTCAACGATTCCTGATTCCTCTTCTTAGACATACTTGTGCGCTAAGTTGTCCTTAGAGGATCAATTGTGATATGGTTCTGAATCACTAAGACGATCATAAAACACGATACAAAATTACTCTCCCTTCTTTTCAGATTAGAGAAACTTTTATCTTTCTGCCCAATTGATTCTTCTTATTCATTTTGCCAAACATTGAAACTTTTCCAATATTTCAGAATTACACTTAATCTTATAAGCATAACCATATTTACTAAACCTTTAGTAAAACATGACGAATAGCTTTCATTGTTATTTATGGTGGACCCGACCAGCACACAACATTGTGTACTAGACCCTTTAGTCCTTCACTTGACTCACATACTTATGTGAACAGGGAATTAGTCTTAATTTCCTAAGTACCAAGATTTCCATACACCACTCAATATCAGTTGTATGATTCCAAGTTTCTGTCCAATTGAAACTTGGGCGATGGGAATCTTTCCTTACTTAGAAAATTACGACACTACCATAAATAACTTAACTAAGAATCACATCCACCTAATATTGCTTATAATAGAAACACACAAGCATCAATTTTCACAAAAGACATTGCAAGGATATAAATAAGACAAAACTCAAAATTTATTTTATTTATAAAAAGGTGCAGAAAACTTGTCCTTACAACGAAAATTCAAATGAAAACTATCCTATTACATATTCCTAAGCAATCTTTCACAGCTCTAAGTAGCAGCTCAAAAATCCGATCATTGAATCATGCGATCGAAATCCATTTCTTCACGATCAGACTTAGCTCACTTCTTCCTTTAAGCTTCCTTTCTTTTCTTCGATCATACAAAACATCAAAATTCAATCTTATCACATCATGTATTAAGAATCAAAAATAGGAACTTAATAGAGTTAGATAGTGGATTTTACCTGAAGCAGAGTCATACAGCTTGACTCTCCCATCTTCGCGATCCTTCAGATAATTGCGGCAGCTTCGTAACCAATGCCCCTTATCTTGGCAATAGAAACAAGTGGACTTCTTCGGAATAGCACACGGGACAATCTCAGACTCAACCTTTCTCTTGCGTAGAGAAAACTTTTCTGGACTTCCGATGTTGCCATCAATGTCCATAGAAGTTTGGGAGGTTGACTTACCAGACACATTTGCTTTACCATTGCGCCAAACCATTGCTGATTTAGAAATAATAAGCAAATAAGTCAACTCAATGAGGGTCACGTCGTGATCCATCATATAGTACTCTCTAATGAATTTACTACATGATTCGGGAAGTGATTGAAGAACCCAGTCAACAGCCAACTTCCCTGGGAAAACAACACCCATCATTTTTCAACTTGTCAATGTGTGACTTCATCTCTAATACGTGTGCACACACAGACTTCCCATCTTCATGTCTTTTTGCCAATAGGGCTTGAGTGATCTTGAACTTTTCAAGCCTTCGAACTTGTGGGTCAGGGGGAACTATTGGAGGAGGTGGAGGTAGTGAAGCATGATTCTCATTTCCATGATCCAATCGTGGAACATCATCTTCAAGTGGAAAACGTTTTCCGACAGATTCAGGAAGACCATAGTTGTTAGACTTTGACATCTACAAAATGGGAGAAATTCAAGCTAGTTGATTGAGTCCTTACTAAAACACCCAAATGAGATATTAAGGCTAGGACCCAACACAATATTCTACAACTTGGAAGAGGGATGCCATAATCCAAATTGCAGAACATTTAAGATAGGTAAATGACGATTTACCAATTTCCACCATGAAAAACGAAAATTTTTAAGGTTTAAGTTTTAAATGAATTTGAAACTCCTAGATCTTTTGAGATTCATTGAACTTTTCAATGACATGTTTAATCTCGATTGTGCCCTTCATGTTTGTGACTGGGATGACGAGGATCACAAACAAGGTGTGGATAACCATGCAAATATACTTGGTACCCTCAGTGACACTATCACCTAATCAATGTGCCGGTTAACCACGCACGCTCCGTTGATCTATGACAAACATCGAGTCACCCTCTGCCAACCTTTCCAATCCCAAATTAGTGTGTCGGTTAACCACACACGTCCCACTAACGTCTCGACAAGGTGCAAAGTGTAATTTCATGGGTTAGCACCAATTCCACATTTTTCCTAAAGTAACTAAGATTTGGGAATTTATAAAGGGTTTAGTTACTTGCATTACATTATACTTATAATGGAAGATTGTGTTCTATCCTACCCGTTCGGCTAACGACCCTCCACTAGTCAAGAGTGCGGTTGGTAAGAGTAGATACCCATTCAATCGCCATTTTATAGGCAATTTCCTTAAACACCCCTTAATGACCAGCTTCGTGAATGAGGCCTACTAACGGTAAGATTGACCTTTTACTCATACATATATAATATGTTAAACTTTTAAATGTTATATAGTATAAGGTGTATTTTATACTTTTAAAATACCAACTGGTTTAAACTATTAATAAATTAGACTTTTAATTTGATTAATCTTAAACCATATAATTGTGATTTATTAATTATCTCTTTTAATTAAGCTCTTCATTAAATTAATAAACCATAAGGGTGTAAATTGAACTTTTCAATACTTTAGGGTTTTAGAATTTAATATTTCAAAATTAAACCTTTAATCAAAAAATTTAAATTCCAAAACTTGAGGGAAAGTTTTGAAACTTTTCAAAACCATATAGATCAAATTACAAATAATTTTATTTAATCAAATAATTAGTGATTATCTAAATTTGACCTAATTCCAATTTCATGCAAGATAATTGATCAAATAATTCAAATAAATAAGATTTATCATATAAGGCAATAGTTATTTAATTATTTGACAAATATCTTCTATTTTGACAAGGATAATCACATAGAATCAATAAAATCAGATCTTATTCATGAAAAACAATTTTGGTAATTATCCCAAGTTAAAACAGGAAAAAAAAACCCAAATTTCCCTCCGTCCGACACTCCGACTCGCCGAGTCACTCAAAGGACTCGCCGAGTTCATCTGACTCGCCGAGTACCTCTGGGGACTCGCCGAGTCTGTCAGTCAGAGAGCCACAAAAATGATTTGAATCTTTGAACAAACATACAATGCATCAAATATGATAGAAGAACACCCTAGGCTCTGATACCACTGATGGGTTTTAGCATTACATCATTCCTATGGTGTACATGCAAACGCCAATGCTTGGATCTAGTTCTTCTAGTTATACATGCAATAATCTTCCAAGACTTGAAAAACCCTACATCTAGCATAGTATAATCAAATTAAACATATTATTAGGGTTTACATCATATCTTGATTGTTATGTAGCGATAACAATCACAATCCTTATTGATCTTGACTCTTGAAAGCTTAGTGCCTCAAATGTTGCACCTCTAATGGAGTCAAAAACACCACTAGCAACAAGATGACTTAGGAGAGGGAGGAGGAGCACCAAAAACGCCCAAGATACTCCAATGAATGCTTCGCCACGTTTTTGGGAGCCCTAGGGATCTTTATATACTTGTGTGGGCTGCTAGGGTTGCAGGTGAAACCCTAATTCTCTGCTTAGGCCTTAAGTAACCCATGGAGTCCTTCTAGAAAGCCCTTGGACGAAATTCATATGGGCTTCCCATAGATTTCGTCCAATGCCCTTTCCATTAAGAATCCATAGCCCAATTTGCAACTATCATATAATTGCAATATCAGTCCCCTTTATTTAATTAATCTGTTTTAGCCACATAATTAATTCTTAATTAATTATTGACTAATATTAATTAAACAATATGATTTCTCTTTTAATATATTATTCACATAATATATTAATAAATCATAATTAATCATCTTTCTCCTTAATTCATCCTATCAGTTACTATGGTGAAGGCAACCCAAAAGGACCATGCTCATAATCGGGTCAAGTACATACCAAAATAGTTATGGGCTTAGACACCTAATCCAACATAACACACATGGAAAGTGTTATGAATACCATCTAGTTCTTCTGGTAATTCTAGCTTGTAAGTTTGGTTCCCAATCCTCTGAAGAACTTTAAACGGTCCAATAAACCTTGGAGTCAACTTTCCCCTTTTACCAAATCTTATAAGTCCCTTCCACGGCGAGACTGTAAGTAAAATCGAATCTCCAACTTCGAATGTTATCAGTTGTGTTTTCTTGTCAGCATAGCTCTTTTGACGATCCTGAGCTACTAACATCCTTTCCCTAATCACTTTCAGCTTTTCAGCAGTTTGATGAACTATCTCAGGTCCCATAAACTGCTTTTCCCGGGCTTTAAGCCAACACGATGGCATTCGACACTTTTGTCCATACAAAGCTTGATAAGGTGCCATTTTGATGCTCGAGTGAAAGCTATTATTATAGGAAAATTCTACCCGAGGTAAATATTCATCCCAGTTACCTTGGAATTCCACGGTACACGCTCGTTGCATATCCTCCAATGTTTGAATCGTTCGTTCGCTCTAACCATCAGTTTGCGGATGGTAGGCTGTACTTATACACAATTTCGTACCCAATTCCTCTTGTAGACTTCGCCAAAACCTCAACGTGAAACGACTACCACGATCTGATACAATCGTTAAAGGAACACCGTGAACTTTCACTATCTCTTTCACGCAAACCTTTACAAGCTTTTCCATAGAACAGTTCTCATTGGTTGCTATGAAATGTGCACTTTTTATGAATCGATCAACGACCACCCAAATCATGTCGTGACCGATCTTCGTTCTGGGCAGTTTAGTCACAAAATCCATGGTAATATCATCCCATTTACCCATGGGTACAGGTAAAGGTTCTAAACTCCCATACGGTTTCTGATGTTGTGCCTTAACTCTCGCACATGTCACACACTCGGCCACATACTTTGCAACATCGAGCTTCATCGTCGGCCACCGGTAGTAGGGTTTCAGATCCCTATACATTTTCGTGCTGCCCGGATGAATCGAGTACATGGTCTTGTGAGCTTCTTCCATCAGAAGATCTCTTATTCCTCCCGTCTTAGGTACCCAAATCCTATCTTGGAATACCTTCAGTCCTTGACCGTTTATATCAAACACTAACGTTTTGCCCAAACGTTCTTCCTTTCGGTCATTTTTCTCTGAAGCTTCTTCCTGAGCTTTCTTGATACTTTCCACAATTGTCGAGACAACTTCAATTCTCAACGCTCTTGGCCTTTTCTTTTTAAGTTTACCTTCTGACTAAGAGCATCAATGACAACATTTGCTTTACCAGGGTGGTAAAGTATCTTACAGTCGTAGTCCTTGAGTAACTCTAGCCATCATCATTGCCTCATGTTCAATTCCTTCTGATTAAAGAGATACTGAAGACTCTTATGATCAGTGAAAAGTTTTCACTTTGTGCCATAAAGATAATGCCTCCATATCTTTAGGGCGAATACTACCGCTGCCAACTCTAAATCATGAGTGGGGTAGTTCTTTTCATGTTCTTTCAATTGTCTCGATGCATATGCTATTACTTTATCCCTTTGGGTCAGAACACAACCTAACCCAACTCCAGATGCATCGTATAAACTGCGAAGTTATCAACTCCTTCAGGTAAAGAAAGAATCGGTGCTTCACACAATTTCTTATTTAGCTTCCCAAAAGCTTCCTTATGCTTCTCACTCCAAGTACAAGTAGCTCCTTTGTGGGTCAAAGCTGTCAATGGAGCAGCTATCGAAGAAAAGTCGTGGATAAACCTTCGGTAATATCAAGCTAATCCTAGAAAGCTTCAGATCTCCGTAGGACTCTTTGGTTGTTCCCACTTTGTTATAGCTTCTATCTTAGCTGGGTCAACCATAATCCCTTCTTGGTTAACCACATGACCCAAAAATTAGACTTCTTGAATCCAAAAATCACATTTGGAGAACTTTGCATACAACTTCTCCTTTTTCAGAACTTCTAGCACTTCACACAGATGCTTGTCATGCTCCTGCTTGCTTTTTGACTAAATCAAAATATCATATATGAACACTATCACAGATTTATCAAGGAATGGTTCACAAACCCTGTTCATCAAATCCATGAATGTTGCTGGAGCATTGGTTAGTCCAAACAACATAACCAAAAACTCGTAGTGTCCATATCTTGTTCTGAATGCAGTCTTCTTAATATCCTGCTCTCTCACATTTAGCTGATGATATCCTGACCTAAGATCGATCTTCGAGAAATAGCTTGAACCTTGCAACTGATCGAACAGGTCATCAATCCTCGGCAACGGGTACTTGTTCTTTATTGTTGCCTTGTTCGGCTCTCTATAATCTATGCACATTCTCATGCTCCCATCTTTCTTCTTCACGAATAACACCGGAGCTCCCCAGGGTGATGAACTAGGTCTAATGAAACCATTGTCCAATAACTCCTGAAGTTGTGTCATAAGCTCCTTCATCTCCGTCGGTGCTAATCGATATGGTGCTTTTGCTATTGGTGTTGTTCCTGGTAACAAGTCTATTCTAAACTCTACTTGTCTATCAGGAGGCAATCCAGGAAGATTTTCAGGAAAAACTTCCGGATAGTCACACACCACTGATATACTTTGCATATCCTTTTTCTCCTTCTTAGCATCGATCACAAATGCCAAGTATGAGGTACATCCTTTAGATAAACATTTTCTGGCTTTCATTAGGGAAATGATTCCAGAATTTACTCTGTGATTTTCTCCGTATACCATAAACGACTCTTTTCCAGGCGGCTTTACCCTTACTATCTTTTTCTTGCACACTATTTCGGCATCATTGGCGCTAAGCCAATCCATTCCTAGAACAATGTCAAAACCATTCAACTCAATGGGTAACAACTTCTCAAGGAATCCGTTTCCGTTCAGGTCGATGACGATATTCCTAATACAATCGCTAACAGGTATGAATTTGCCACTAGAAACTTCTACAATTAGGGCATCATCAAGTTTTTCTATAGGCAATGCTAGTATTTCACCAAATTTATGTGATATAAAGGAGTAATTCGCTCCGGAATCAAACAATAAATTGGCAGGCAATCCATTTACAAGAAAGGTACCTGAAGCCACATCCGCTGCATCCTTTGCGGCTTCCAATGTCATTTGGAAAGCTCTATCTTTTGGCTTTGGTGGGAGATTGGGCTGATGGGTTTGAGCCAAAAGAACATCCTATGTGCTCATGCAAACCCTAATGCTTGGATCTAGGTTTCTCTATTGTACATGCAATTCATCCAAGACTCAAGAAACCTAATCTAGCATATGCATTTCGAAATTATCATATAGGAGCAGAACTAGATGATTACCTCTTGTAGAATGGCTTCAATCTCTTCAATCTTCTTTCTTTGGAGCTTAGAGTCACAAGTGTCACTCCTCTAATGGCTTACAAACACAAAGAGCCAGAGAATGACTCATGAGAAAGAGGAGGATCACCAAAAACGTCCTAGGGTTCTTCCAAAAGAGTTCACCATGTTTTTGGGGGCTTAGGGGTCCTTATATAGTTAGGTCATTAGGGTTTTCAACTAGGAAACCCTAATCTGACTGCTTAGGCCTTAAGCAGCCCATGGACTCCCTTTAGAACACCCCTTGGACGAATTCCTTATGGGCTTCCCATAGAATTCGTCCAACCTATGTTCCAAGGTGATCCATAGCCCAATTGCAATTATCTTATAATTACTATTCCAGTCCCCTAAGTTTAATTAATGTCTTTTAGTCACAAAACTAACTATCAATTAACTCTTGACTAATATTAATTAAACAATATGATTTCTCCTTTAATATATTATTCATATAATATATTAATAAATCACAATTAATCCTCTTTCTCCATAAATCATCCTATCAAGTTGCTTTGGTGAAGGCAACCCAAAAGGACCATCCACAACCGGGTCAAGTACATACCAAATATAGTTACGGGCTTAGACACTAATCCAACAGTCTCCCACTTGGATAAGTCTAGTAACTATAATGTAAGTACAATCTGATTAGCAATCGTAGCTCTCAAAGACGCTGTCGAACTCTGATCTTATCAGTATCCTGTCCTTTAGATAAGGGATCATATATTCCTCCATTCTAGATATCGTATGAACTGAGACATGGATTTTAATCATACTCTCTGTTCACGTGTTGTTTCCCGATTTCCGATTTATGACGACTGACAACAGACTACAGTTGAACACATCAACTTAGTCCCGGCTTGGCCAAGCGCTTAGGGTGTCATCACTAAATCATCGAGGGGCCCACAGATATCGCTTTTATCCCACTTTGGGTAAAAGGAATGGATAAACTTCGACTCAATGCTCGCTTGTACTCACTCACCGAATCACACACAACAATACGTTTTATAACACCAAGTTACTGGTACGTTTACATATCATCAATGTGTAACCGACTTGCAAGATACAACTCATACATCTCGGTTTCAAGAATATAAGATATTATCGTCTCACTAATCACTCGTGATAAAATCCATGAAGCGATCCAAGTGAGCGTGGGTTTAATCCAATACTCTAATCTTATAGCAGCACTCATGAACCCTGCAGCAAACTTTTGCTATGTCTAAAACACTTTAGACAATATACAGTCAGATTCATGACAGTCTTCTTTCATACCTATTTCCAAAGTATGAGTGACTGTGGAGGGTTTGAATAATCTTATTATTCGGGAAGTCAAAACATGCAAAGTGAAACACAAGAATAATACTAATACTATACGGATAAAACACTTTTATTTATTCACCATATTGATTACTCATTATTTGTTGTTTCGAGTAATAAACTTCTTACTTGAATTATGACAATAATTGTCCCATGCTCTTAGCATGCACACTATGTTTACCTATGGTCCTTACTTTGTGAAATAGTATAATTGAATAACATTTTCAATCACGCTCATTTCATAATTCTCAATCCTTACCACAAGTGTGAGAATACCTGTTGGGTCAAAAATATGGTTTATACTTTGCTTTTCTAAGCATTTATTGTTTTTATTATTTGGGCCAAAAATAGTATAGGATTAATTGTAGCTTGGACCGAGCATTGGATTATTTGTATTTTGGGCTTGGCCTTAGGTCCATATATATATATATATATATATATATATATATATATATATATATATATATATATATATATATATATAGGGTGAGGAGTGCATGTGAAGGATGAACACATAGAATAGAGGAGCTTAAGTGTGTGCATTTGAAGGTGTTCTAGAGAGAGAAAGAGAGAGAAAAGAGAGTGTGTGTAAGTGTGTGTGAATCTTGTATCCGGATCTTCTTTCATATCAATACATACAAGATTCATCATCTTCTTCTTCTCCTTCTCTTCTATTTGATCTGACATCATCCGTTTGATTGGGATTCCGCACCATCAAACGGATCTGATTGATACACAAGCAGATTAGGGACTTACAAGTGGTATCAGAGCTTGGATTGTATCAGTCATTTTTGTCAGATCTGGAGCATATTTGATCTTATTTTTGAAAAATTCCTGCGTTTTTGGATAGATCTCTGAAAATTAAGGGGGGTTTGTTCTTCGCGTTTTTGATAAAAACGAGTTTTTGATCGAGTTTTGGAGCAAAAAGAGGTGAAAAACGTTGTTTTTCACGTAATCTGCGAAGAGTTTACGGTCTTTGAAGGGTTTACGGTCGGCAGCGGCGGCGGCTAGGGTTTCCCGGAGTTTACGGCCGGAAACAGTTTACGGTCCGGAGTTTACGGTCGCCGGAGTTTACGGTCGGCGGTTTACAGTCGCCGGAGCTTGCGGCCTCGGCTCGGAATTCGGCTCGGTGAACGGCTAGGGAAGCCGGCTCAACAGCAGCAAGCTTCGCATCAGCATCCTCGCACCAGGTCTTGGCCTCGCACAGCAGCTTCGCACACGCGCCCCGTCCTCGCAAGCTGCAGTCTTCGTCCTCGCACATTAAAATAATCAGAGGCGTATTTGGGGGTGCCGGGGATCGAACCCGCGACCTCTGGTTCATCAGCAACACGTCTTACCAGTTGAACCAACCAGCAACTTGTTACAAGCCTTTCGATTTTAACTTAAAACCACCCCCAGTCGCACCAAATTTCGCATTTCAACACTTTTAACCCCAAAAATCAATTTCTTTCATTTTTAAATTTCTTTTTCATCCAAAAATTTTAGTTTTTAAATTTTGACTTTTATTTTTGACTTTTTACTTAAAATTTTGACTTTGACTTTTAAAATTTGACCTTTGACTTTAAGCTTTGACTTTCTCATTTAACTTTTAAATTTTCAAATTTAGCTTTTCGGTTTGACTTTTAAGTTTGACTTTTCAAGTTTGACTTTTGAGTTTGACTTTTTAAATTTGACTTTTAAGGTTGACTTTTGAGGTTTGTAGTCAAAGGGTTTGACTTTTGAGTTTTATTTTGGTTTCTAGTTGTGCTTTTAATGGTTTTTGAGGTCTACGAGGGAATTGAAGACATGAAAGAGAGTCGTCAGGAGATGTTAAGACAAAACTTCAACATGTTCGATTATATCCCTGGAGAAACCCTGGAAGCTCAGTTGCAGCGATTTACCACACTCACTACTGAGATGAATATAGCTGGGATCTTCTTGACCAAATCTGAGATAAACAAAAAGCTATTGAATTCACTTCCGAAATCGTGGGATATGAACGTGGCGGTCATCAAGAAGACAAAAGATCTCAATCGTCTTAGTCTTGCTGATATAATTGAAGAACTTGACGCTTTGAATTGTCGAAAAACAATGAGTTCCGCAAACCTTCCGGTCAATGAAGTTTCATGTTCTCAATCATGTGAAGTTTCATGTTCTCAATCATGTGAAGCCACGATTAAACTTCTTCGTGAACATAATGATTTATTAAAAAGAGAAGTTGAGGACCTGAGATATGAAGGTTATCAACTCAGGAAAGGACAGAAACCCCTAAAGGCCCAGTTAGAAACAAAAATAAAGGACTTTAGGAAGCTTCAGGAAGAATTCAGCAACAAGTGTGAAAATTATGACTATATTAAGAGACAACTTGATGCTGTAACCGAAGAACTTGACGCCTTGAAAATTAAGTGTGGAAAAACATATGTTAGTTTCAAAAATTATACTGCATCAAGTAAGACAGTCGAGTCCTTATTTTAAACCCAATTAAAATTCAAAGATAATCAAAACAAGGGTCTAGGGTATGATAGTGTTCCTCCACCTTTCAATCATAACTACACATCCATCCCTACGACACATGAAGAAATTGATAGGGAGGCACATCTTCAATATGGCAAACCAGCTGGTTTTGTTTCAGGAGGTATTCAGGTTGAAAATTCTAATGTTTCTGCTTCATGTGCAGGTAAAGTAGCAGAAGATGAGAACAAGGAGAAAACCATTGAACAAACCAACATCTCCTTGAACTCTGAATCTGTTGCTTCGAACTCAGCTGTTTCTGATCAACCTGCTGTTGAGAAATACAGGCCACCAATTCCAGTGAAACAGAGTGCCTGTTCTAATTGTGCTTATAGGAAAAATAAGAGACAAGGCAAGGATACACCACCAGGGGCAGGAAGAAACAACTTCACAGTGAAGAAAAAGACATGTTTTCACTGTGGAACACCTGGACACATTGCCAGAAATTGTCCTAATCGCGCATACGTTCCCTACTATGCACAAGGCTGGCAGAACGCGCCAAGAGGGAGATACTTCAAAAGAAACCCCGTAAGGTCACGTTCAGACCATGATGACTGGAACGCGCAGAAGGCCAAGAATCCAACTCCCAAGGGCAAGAAGGGAATGTTGGCCAAGAAGCCAAATCCAAGAGATGCTCCCATGAAGCCAAAATCAAAGTCATCTCAACGGCCGACATCAAGATCAAAAGCAAGTACTGAGCCACCCATCAGATCGAAAAAGAAATGGGTTAAACCCAACTACAAATGGGTTCCAAAGGCTCACTCTCCCAAATCAACTAATGACTCTAATATTTCTTCATCTTAGTTTGTGATAAACATGATATGTCATGGGAGAGAGTACCATGCAAGGATGACAAAGGTCGACCCAGTTTCAAAATGGACTGGGTTCCAAAGACCAACTGATCCCGCTCTGTGTCGGAGCAGCTATGGAGGCATATCATCAGACTTCGGTTTGTTGGTAGTGGCTGTTCCTGGCACATTATAGGAGACATCTCTCAACTTTACAACACTCAGAACATTGTTTGGGAGTATGTGTCCTTTGCGGGAAAGGAAGAAAGGAAGAGATCACAAACGGGGTTTGTGCTTAATGACATGAAGAATTTTCGGATCTGTTCTGAGATTACGCGTGCTGTTCTCAGACCTTCTGGATGCAAATTCAATCGGTGACTTATGGTTTGAGTTTTCTTCTCTATACTCCTGAATTTTTCTTAAGCTGATTCGCTTTAAAGACTAATTTTTGTTTTAGGATAGTTTAAATTTGCGCATTTACTTTCGTTTCTCTCCTATGCACAAATTTAGGGGGAGAAATAAAAACAAAACAAAAATTAGAAAAGTTTAAAAAAATCCAAAAACATTAGAAAATCAGAAAATCAAAAATATGGTGTTAATGAAATGTGCTTGAGGGAGATGTTTTGGGAAGTGATATAATCATGTGATAACAGGCAATTTGAATCTGTGTAAGGGACTGAATCTGAATTGTCTAGGCTCTGTGTTCGATGCGCTGGTAGGCACGAAAGATTAAAATGGACTTGACTAGGCATTAATGAACTTAAGGAATCTAGAGACTTGAAAAATCTTGACCTAGATAGATCCATTTAGCCTGACAATACGACGCTTAGATAGGTTGAGCAGGGAGATATACATGATAATCCACCGGTCACATTAAAGTAATCCGTATCTAGAACTGTGGTTTAACTCTTCCTCGATGTACGGACTTTGTCCTTAATTCCGGTATTGATGGGGCGACTGGGGAATTCCGATAAAGTAGGTCTGTAGGAAATTACTTTCTTGCTTTCTATCTGTTAGTCATATGTTGCCTCCTCTGCGTGATCGAAAGATCCGACCTGGACTGCAACATATGCAACTCTATTTCTATGCATCTTCTATCTATGCAATTCTTTCTATCTGTTAGCCATATGATGTATCCTTTGCGTGATTAACCATCCGACCTGGTACACAACATATGCACCATTCTACTTCTCAATCCCTCTAAATCTGGTTAGTCATATGTTTCACCCTCTGCGTGATTGGAAGAGATCCGACCTGGGTGTATAGCATATGCATTCTAAATCTGACTTCTCTCATAATAATTGTCTGCTCACCTAAAGTAAGGAGTACTTTGGAAGTTCCTGATTATTGGGGTATGTCAGGAAGCGGGAAACACGTTCTAGTACATTTAAAATTGAACAATCACTAGGTTGTCTGTAGATCTCGCTGCTCAATTTAGGTGGACAACAATATCTTTGGTCGTCGTCAGCTAAATGGTCCTTAAGGAATATTATCTAGGAACCTAGGATCACATTGTCTTGTCACTTATAGTATGTCCTAATTTTGTCACAATTTTTCGTGTTTAAGTGGACCACAATACCGGCGATTGACCAGATCTATTCATGAAGGGAGAGGTACTGATAAACGGATAAAGGCTGTCTAAAAACTTTGATCCCAAATCACTCTTAAAGTTAGATATCATTTTATTTTTGTTAAATTTGTTCATAGTTTTCTTCTAATTTAAATATTAGGGGAGAATTAAAAATTAAAAAAAAAACCAAACAAAAATCAGAAAATTAAAAATCCAAAAATAGTGTTATTTCTGTTTTATTTCTTTTTCAGAAAATATGAAAAATCGAAAAATATTGTGTGCTAAGTTTTCTTTTAGTTTTGTTTTGTCTTGAAAAGTGAATTCAGGTGAAGATGAAACTCATGGAGTTTGTGTCGAAGATTTCTGAGCCAAGGCTTCATCCGTGAGCATCGAAGAATTCTCATTCGAAGGAGCAAGAAATGAAGATTATTCTTTCGACATTCAATCTTTCAACCCCAGAAGCAAGGTGAAGCTGCACTTGAAGATTAGGTGACGGATTGCATTGAAGCCTCCTCAATCAGTCTGCTGCTATCTTAAACCTGCTGAAGTGATCCAGAAGATTTGTTCTCTCTGACGTTCTCCCTAAAGATTCTCAAGCTGAAAGCGCTATCTTTCAAGAATCAGTACAAGAAGCCTCCTTATCCGACGTGCGTTCAAAGCCAAATTCTGAAGAAAAGCCCAACTGCTTAAGATGAAGTCATTTATTGAAGATTCATATGTTCATCTTGAAGTCATGAAGATATCAAAGAGTAAAGCTGAAGCCAAAGCTCCCAATGAAGTAACAAGAAAGCCAGCTATTTTTTAGGGGGAGCTTGTTGGGTCATTTAAGAAAAGAAAAGAAAGCTATAAACCAAGGGGGAGATTGTTGGGTCAAAAATATGGTTTATACTTTGCTTTTCTAAGCATTTATTGTTTTTATTATTTGGGCCAAAAATAGTATAGGATTAATTGTAGCTTGGACCGAGCATTGGATTATTGTGGGCTTGGCCTTAGGTCCATATATATATATATATATATATATATATATATATATATATATATATATATATAGGGTGAGGAGTGCATGTGAAGGATGAACACATAGAATAAAGGAGCTTAAGTGTGTGCATTTGAAGGTGTTCTAGAGAGAGAAAGAGAGAGAAAAGAGAGTGTGTGTAAGTGTGTGTGAATCTTGTATCCGGATCTTCATTCATATCAATACATACAAGATTCATCATCTTATTCTTCTCCTTCTCTTCTATTTGATCTGACATCATCCGTTTGATTGGGATTCCGAACCATCAAACGGATCTGATTGATACACAAGCAGATTAGGGACTTACAATACCAAATTCTTGCCAGTTATAGAATATGTTAGATTCTAACATTTTATGCAACGGTCCTTTCGTAATATCATACACCAAAGTCACCAAGACTTTGCCAATGAAATTACAAAGTGCACTATTGGAGATTATTACAAGACAATTCCATAGTCATGAAGTCTCACATTCAAAGTACATTACTTTGAACATCCTTCTTGCATAGAAGTTTCTAATCTAGAGATAGATTCTTAACGTCCAACTCCCAATAAAGAAACATTTCCATATTTGTCATATGACAACTCATTCTAAATAGAGTCTTATCTATTCATAATAATGTAAATATGGTCCATCCATGACTATACTTACAACTGTCCACAAGCGACCACTCCTTGACGAACCTTAGATTGTCCTTGACAGTTGTTTAATTATTTTAGTCAAATCCGGTTCTATTCCCTTTTTCCCTTAAATGCCCTGCGAATTTGGAAAATTTTAGAACGGTCGAATATTACAGCATATGCAATCGATCCTATACCCGAAGCGTGCGGGATACGATTCACAGTGAAAAATGTGATACTTTACCAGTTTCTTGCTATAATATTGCCATAATATTTCTATTTGTCGTGTTCTCAAAATTCGAACTATGAAGAGGGATGCCGTAATCATAATCGAACTTTGAGAATGCAAATAATAAATATATCCTTGACTAAATTCAATTAAAATTTCTCGATCTAAGCTTTTAGATTGGAAACGAAGTACAACATTCTCTCCCTTAATTATGGCAAAAACAACTTTTCAACCCCTGCAACTTTGCAAAGTGAAACTTTTGTTTTTCTATAATTAATATTGCCAACTTGCAATACTTAAAATAATAATAATCATGCTCCCACTGACATGATGATTATATCCATTCCAGCATAACATTTATACTCCCACTAGCTTTGACACGTATTCAGAAGACAATTGGACTTCTAAAAGACAATACTTATTGACTTCCAAAGTTCATATTTCCAATACGATGTGCTTCGATAAGCTTTTATCTAAGCTTCTCAAACTCACACACCTTTCCTTAGACAGCTCACATGTGTGTCTAAACTAATTCAGAACTTATATTACTAAGTGCCAAATGTTCAGACTAATTGCCAAATCTCATAATTCGAACTATGAAGAGGGATGCCGTAATCATAATCGAATTTGAGAATGCAATTTACATAATCTCTATCTCCTTAAAATCTCTCTTAGTGAAAGCGTTTCCTCACAATCTTTTTCATGAAGGAGAGAAACCTTATGACACTTAGATTTTATGGTGCATGTGTTCCTATCCATGCAAATTTGTCATAAGCATAATCATAAGGTAATGTTTGTGACAAATTTAAACTCTTATGGACAGAACTTGTTCATTCTTAATTTCTTGCCATCAAGGGTCCCACCATTGCTTCCACGTTATTTAGCAGCTCACCTATGCCAGTCAATGTACTTTCATTGATCAAGGTGTTTGCCCTTATGCATTCAATTGAGAACTCGTAGAACTCATATGCATAATCACTCAACTGGATTGGCACATAAATAAAATTTTGTCAACACGATAGGTTACATTCCTCAAGTCGTGTGCTAGTGTTTAATAAGTTTACTTCTTGATTTTTTTTGAAACTTTTCAAGATCTTTAGACTCCCACTGACCTCTTGACATATTAGATTCTCTTATCAAGAAACATTTCTTGACAAAACAAATATCCAAGAGTTAGTGTGTGTCTATATCAAGACAAAACTGCGCGCAATTTGGTACTACTTGGTCTTTGTCTTATTCAAGACATCACAACTTACCAAAATGTGCAAGTGTAAGAACATTCCTACTTAATATTATGTCACTCAAGTCACAATCTTGGAGTATGACTCTAAGACTTAATTTTGGAACGAAGTACGATACATCTTATTGACTTAACCATTTCAACAATTCTCCATTCCTCTTCTTAGCCAAACCAGTGCACTAAGGTATCCTTAGAGGATGAATTGCAAAATGGTTCTTACGCTTACCAAGACGAACATAAAGCACGATGCAAAAGTACTCTCCCTTCTTCTTAGATTGGAGAAATTTTTTATCTTTCTGCCTTCATTGATTCTACTTATTCGTTCTGACATTCATTGAAACTTTTTAATGATTCAGAATTACATTTAATCTTGTAAGTATAACCACATTTACTAGACCTTTAGTAAATCATGACGAATAATGTTATTATTATTTATGGTGGACTTGACTAGTGCACAACATTGTGTACTAGTTCCTTTTCACTTGACTCACATACTTATGTGAACAAGGAATTAGTGTTAATTACTTAAGTACCAAGATTTCCATACATCACACAATACAAGTTGTAAGATTCCAAGTTTCTTTCCAATTGAAACTTGGGCGATGAGAATCTTTCCTTAATTAGAAAATTATGACATTACCATAAATAATATAACTAAGAATCACATCCATTTCAACATTGCTAATAATAGAAATACACAAACATCAATTTTTCATACATGTCATTGCAAGGATAAATAAATAAAACAAAATCAAAATTTATTTTATTGCGGAAAAATTTGTCCTTACAACACAACTAATTGAAAAACTATGCTATTACATTTCTTAGCAATCTATCCTAACTCTAAAGTAGCAGCTCAAAAAATCTGATCTTCGAATCCATGCGATCGAAATCCATTTCTTCACGATCAGATTCAGCACGCTTCTTTCTTTAAGCTTCCTTTCTTTTCTTTGATTCTATAAAACATCAAAATGTAATCTTATCACATCATGTATTAAGAATCTCCAAATAGGAAGTTAATGGAGTTAGATAATGGATTTTACCTGAAGCAGAGTCATACATCTTGACTCTCCCATCTCTTAGATCTCTCAGGTAGTCAGGGCAGCTTCGTAACCAATGCCCCTTCCTTTGGCAGTAGAAACAAATTGACCCTTCTGGAATGGTACACGGGACTATCTCATACTCAGCCTTTCTCTTACGTAGAGAAAATTTTTCTAGACTTCCAATGTTACCATTTCCCGTAGAAGGTTGGGATATTGATTTATCAGACAAATTTGCTCAACCAGTACGCCAAATCATTTCTGATTCAGCGGCAATAAGCAAATAAGTCAAATCAATAAGGGTCATGTCATGGTCCATCATATAGTACTCTCTTACGAACTTACCATATGATTCGGGAAGTGACTGAAGAACCAAGTCAACAACCAACTTCCTTGAGATATCGACACCCATCATCCTTAACCTGTCAATGTGTGACATCATCTTTAAAACGTGTGCACACACAGACTTTCCATCTTTGTATCTTATTGTCAATAGGGCATGAGTGACCTTGAACTTTTCAAGTCTTCGAACACGTGGGTCAGGGAGAATTATTGGAGGAGGTGGAGGAAGTGAAGCATGATTTCCATCTCCACAATCCAATCGTGGAACATCATCTTCACGTGGAAAACTGTTTCCAACGGATTTAGGAAGACCATAGTTGTCAGACTTTGACATCTATAAAACGGTATAAATTTCAAGTTTAGTTGATTGAGTCCTTAATAAAACACCCAAATGAGATATGAAGGCTAGGATCCAACACAATGTCCTACAAATTGGAAGAGGGATGTCGTAATCCAATTTGCAGAACATTTAAAGGTAAGTGAATGACGATTCACTAATTTTCCACCATGAAAAACGAAAAAGAGATTAAGTTTTAAATGTATTGAAAACTCCTAGCTCCTTTGAGATTCCTTGAAATTTTCAATGGCATGTTTAAATCTCGATATGCCCCTCGATTTGTGACTGGGATGCCGAGGATCACAAAACAGGATGTGAATAACCATGCAAACTTACATGGTGCTCCCAATGTTACAATCACCTATTCGATGTGCCGGTTTACTACACACACTCCATCGAACTATGACAAACATCAAGTCACCCTTTGCCATATTTTCTTAGGACCCAATTAGTGTGCCGGTTAACCACACACGCTCCACTAACGTCTTAGCAAGGGTACAAAGTGTAATTTCATGGAATTGCATCAATTCACTTTTACCTAAAGTAATTATGATTGGGAATTTTGTAAAACATTTAGTTACTTAATTATTCATTATAATTTTAATGAGGAGAGGGTTTGCCCTATCCTACCCGTTCGACGAACGACCCTCCACCAATCAAGGAAGCCGTGGGTGAGAGTGGACACCCATTAAATGGCCATTTTATAGGCCATAACCTTATACTCCCCTTATAGATCGGCTTCGTGAATGAGGCCAATTAACGGTAAGACTAGAAGTTTAAGTTATACATATATAATATTAGACTTGTAATGTTATATATAGTATAAGAGTGTATTTTACACTTTTAAAATACCAGGTGGTTTAAACTATTAATAAATTATACCTTTAATTCGATTAATTTTAAACCTATTAATTCATGGCTTATTAAATCTTTCCTTTAATTAAACTCTTAATTAAATCAATAAACCACAAGGGTGAAATTTGAATCTATTCAAAACTAGGGTTTTAGAATTTAAAATTTCAAAGTTAAACTTTTAAAAAATTTAAATTTCAAAACTTGAGGGCAAGTTTTGAAACATTTCAAAGAATAGGGTTTAGAATTTAAATATTTCAAAATTAACTTTTAATCAAAATTCAAATTCCAAAACTTGAGGGCAAGTTTTGAAACCTTTCAAAACTATCTAGATCAAAATACAAATAAGGCAATTAAACAATTAATTGGTGATTATCTATTTTGACCTAATCCAATTTCATGCAAGATAATTGTCAAAATAATTCAAATAATTTAACATTTATCAAATAAGGTAACAATTATCTAATTAGATGACAAAAAAATCTTTTATTTTGACAAAGATAATCATAAGGAACTAATAAAATTCGTATTTTATTAATTTGAAACAATTATGGCAATTATCCTAAGTCAAAATAGGCAAAAATCCCGAAAATCCGTCTGTCTGACAGCCAAACTCGCCGAGTCACCATATGGACTCGCTGAGTTCATCCTACTCGACGAGTCCACAATGGGACTCAACGAGTTTGTCAGGCAGATGGCCAAAAACTCGACTTTAAAGCATGAATGAATCAACAAGGCATCAATACAATAGAAACCAACCTGGCTCTGATACCACTGATGGGTTTGAGCCAAAAGAACATCCTATGTGCTCATGCAAACCCTAATGCTTGGATCTAGGTTTCTCTATTGTACATGCAAGTCATCCAAGACTCAAGAACCCTAATCTAGCATATGCATTTCGAAATTATCATATAAGAGCAGATCTAGATGATTACCTCTTGTAGAATGGTTTGAATCTCTTCAATCTTCTTTCTTTGGAGCTTAGAGTCACAAGTGTCACTCCTCTAATGGCTTACAAACACCAAGAGCAAGAGAATGACTTATGAGAAAGAGGAGGATCACTAAAAACATCCTAGGGTTCTTCCAGAAGAGTTCACCACGTTTTTGGGGGCTTAGGGGTCCTTATATAGTTAGGCCATTAGGGTTTTCAACTAGGAAACCCTAATCTGACTGCTTAGGCCTTAAGCAGCCCATGGACTCCCTTTAGAACACCCCTTGGACGAATTCCTTATGGGCTTCCCATAGAATTCGTCCAACCTATGTTCCAAGGTGATCCATAGCCCAATTGCAATTATCTTATAATTACAATTCCAGTCCCCTAAGTTTAATTAGTGTCTTTTAGTCACAAAACTAACTATCAATTAATTCTTGACTAATATTAATTAAACAATATGATTTCTCCTTTAATATATTATTCATATAATATATTAATAAATCATAATTAATCCTCTTTCTCCATAAATCATCCTATGAAGTTGCTTTGGTGAAGGCAACCCAAAAGGACCATGCACAACCGGGTCAAGTACATACCAAATATAGTTACGGGCTTAGACACTAATCCAACATGGGCTTTGCTATATCCTTCTTCTTCAGGCAATCCTTCAAAATGTGCCCTTCTTTGTGGCATCCATAGCACACCCTTTTGTTGGTTGTGCACTCGCTGGCGTAGTGCCATGGCTTCCCACATTTAAAACAAGTGACCCCCTCGCCACATTTTCCAACATGTTTCTTCTTACACTTATCACACCACTTGGCTTAGGCTCCTCCTCCGAAATTCCTCGAACCAGACTTCGAGAATTCACTTTTCTTGTTGGACCTCGAAGATCCATCAAACTTTCTTTTCTCACCAACCTCTGCCCTCTCTTGACCCTTTTCTTTTAACTGGGTTTAAACATAATCGAGATTAAACATGCCATTGAAAAGTTCAATGAATCTCAAAAGATCTAGGGGTTTCATTTAACCTAATTCGTTTAAAATTTTCATTTTTGTGGTGGAATTGGTAAATCGTCATTTACCTATCGAAAAATAGTTTACAATTGGATTACGACATCCCTCTTCCGAATTGTAAATTATTGTGTTGGGTCCTAGCCTTAATATTTCATTTGGTGTTATATTAAGGACTTAAATCAACTAAACTTGAATTTCTCCCTTGTAGATGTCTAGTTCAGACAACTATGGTCTTCTTGAATCTTTTGGGAAAAGCCTTCCACATGAAGATGATGTTCCACGATTGGATCATGGAAATGGAAATCATACTTCACTTCCTCCACCTCCTCCAATATTTCTCCCAAAACCACATGTTCTTCGACTTGAAAAGTTCAAGGTCACTCAAGCCCTATTGGCAAGCAAACATGAAGATGGAAGGTCTGTGTGTGCACATGTCTTGGAGATGGAGTCACACATTGACAGGCTGGGAATGTTAGGAGTCGTTGTGTCAAGGAAGTTGGCTGTTGACTTGGTTCTTCAATCACTTCCTAAGTCATATAGTGAGTTCATTAAAGATTACTATATGACAGACCGCGACGTGACCCTTATCGATCTTACCTATTTGCTAATTGCCGCTGAATCAAAAATGATTTGGTGCACTGGTAAAGCAAATTTGATTGGAATATCTACTTCGCAAACTTCCATGGACATTGACAATAGAAACATTGGAAGTCCAATGGAAATGGATCGGCCATGGTCAAGCCGTCTGACCAAATGGTAAAGAGAAAGGCTAAGTCTGAGATTGTCCCGTGTGCCATTCCGAAAGAGTCTGTTTGTTTCTACTGCCAAGAGAAGGGGCATTGGATACGGAGCTGCCGTATCTACGTGAAGGATCATAAAGATGGTAAAGTCAGAGTCTATGACTCTGCTTCAGGTAAGTCCACTATCTAACTCTATTAAGTTCCTATTTGGAGATTCTTAATACATGATGTAATGTAACTAAATTTTGATGTTTTGTAGGATCGAAGAAAAGAAAGGAAGCTTAAAGGAAGAGTAAGCTGAATCTGATTGCGAAAAGATAGATTTCGATCGCATGATTCGATGATCGGATTTTTGAGCTACTACTTAGGAGTTATGATAGATTGCTTATAAATATTTAGAAACATTGTTTTCATTTGTAATTGCATTGTAAGGACAAGATTTTCTGCAATTTTTATAAATAAAGAAAATTTTTTGAAATTTATCTTATTTTATATTTCCGTGCAATGACATTTGTGAAAATTGATGTTTGTATGTTTCTATTTTTTAGCAATATGGATTTGATTTTTTTGTTTGTGGTAGTGTTTAAATTTACCAAATAAGGAAATATTCTCATCACCAAAGTTTCAATTGGACAGAAACTTGGAATCATGAAACTTGTATTGAATGATGAATGAGAACCTTCGTCTTTGGGAAATTAAGACTAATTCCTTGCTCACATGCATATGTGACTCAAGTGAAGGACTAGGGAATCTAGTACAAATTGTTGTGTACTGGTCCAAGTCCACCACAAAGAACGATAAGACTATTCGTCATGATTTACTAAAATTAGTAAATATGGTTATACTTACAAGATTAAGTGTAATTCTGAATCATTGAAAAAGTTTCAATGTATAGCAGAACGAATAAGAAGAATCAATTAAGCAGAAAGATAAAAGTTTATCCAATCTGAAAGGAAAGGAGAGTACTTTAGTATCGTGTTTTATGATCATCTTAATGATTATGAAAACCATATCACAGTTGATCCTTTAAGGACACCTTAGTGCATTTGTATGGCTAAGAAGAGGAATCAGGAATTGTTGAAATGGTTAAATCAATTAAGGTGAGTCACACTTCGTTCCAAAATCAAGTCTTAGAGTCATACTCCAAGATTGCAACTTGAGTGACATATCTTAAGAAGGTTTATAACACATCATGAAATATGGGATAGAAATGTTTTCTAATTCTTGCATATTTCAAATTGGTAGTTGTGATGTTTTGGATAAAACAAAGACCAACTAAGACCAACTGTATGAAGTGTTTTTTCTTGATAAGAATCCGCACTGACTCTTGAATATATATTTTTTTGGCAAGGAGTGTTTCTTGACAGATAATCTTATATGTCAAGAGGTTAGTGGGAGTCTTAAAGATCTTGAAAAGTTTCAAGAACTAATCAAGAGTAAACCTATTGTTAATCACTAGCACACGACTTGAGGTTTGTAACCTATCGTGTTGACATATTCTTGTTTCTGTGACCATTCCAGTTAAAGTTGACTATGCATGTGAGTTCTATGAGTTCTCAATTGTTTGCATAAGGCAAAGCACCTTGATTAGTGAAAGTTCATTAATAAGTAAGGTTGAGCTGCTTAACAACTTGGAAGACATGGTAGGCCCTTATGCTGCCAAATGGCAAGAAATTAAGATTGAACAAGTCCAGTCCATATGAGTTTGAATCTGCCATAAACCTTATCTAATGATAATGGTTGGAAATGACAGTTTCACATGGATAGGAACACATACACCATAAAATCTAAGTGACATAAGGCTTCTCTCCACTTCATGAAAATGATTGTGAGGAAACACTTTCACTAAGAAGATTTTGAGGAGATAGCATTTGTGTTAATTGCGTTCTCAAATTCGATTATGATTACGACATCCATCTTCATAGTTTGAATTTTGAGAAATGGAAAATAGTTTGAATATTTGAAACTTATTGTTGTAAGTTCTGAAATAGTTTAGACACACAAATAAGCTTTCTAATAAAAGGTGTATGAGCTTAGATAAAGGCTTATCGAAGCATCTCGTATCAGAAATCTGAACTTTGGAAAGAAATTCAATAAGTATTGATTTCTAGAAGTCCAGCTGATTTCTGGGTACATGTCAAAGCTAGTGGGAGCATAAGTGTTATGCTGGTAAGAATATAATTATAATGATAGTGGGAGCAGATTATTATGTTAAGTGTTGCAGGTTAGCAATACTGGTTATAGGAAACAAAGGTTAAGAATTTTGCAAAGTTGCAGAATTTGAAAGGTTGTTTCGCTATAATAAGGGAAAGGATACTTATACTTTATTTCAAATCTAAAATCTTAGATTGAAGTATTAATCAAGCTTAGTCATGAGCATATATGAATACCATGTTGAAGTGTTTCAACATTGGAAATTCTATATATGGAAATATTATAGCAAAAGACTGGTCGGGCATCACATCTTTATGTAAGACATTATGAATCATATCACATATGCTTCGGGTATAGGATCGATTGAATATGCTATAATATTCACGTGTTCTAATTTTCTAAATGCCTAGGGAATTAAGAGGGAAAAAGGACTAGAACCGGATATGACTAAAGTTATTAAACAATTGTTAAGGACAATCCAAGGTTCGCTCAGGATTGGTCACTTGTGGGCAGTTGGAAGTATAGTAATGGATGGACCATATTGACATTATGAATAGACATGATTCTATTTATAATGAATTGTCATATGGCATTTATGGAAATGTTTCCATAATGGGAGATGGATATTAAGAATCTATGTGTAGGTTAGAAACTTTTATGCAAGAAGGATGTTCAAAGGAATGTACTTTGAATTTAAGACTTCGCTTCCTTGGAATTGTTTTGTTATGAATCTCCAGTGGAAAGTTTTGTAATATCGTTGGCAAAGTCTCTGTGACTTTGGTATCTCGACATTACAAAAGGTACATTGCATGATAGTTTAGAATCTAACACATTCTAGCAGTGACAAGAATTTGGTATTCTTACCTTTGCAATAAGGATTTGGATTTGTGAAATGAGCATCATTGAAAATATGTTCAATTGATTTATTTCACAAAGAAAGGGCCATAGATAAACATCGTGTGCATGCTTGGAGCATGGGATAACTATTGTTTTTAATTCAAGTATTAAGTTGATTAATCGAAACATCATAAATTGAATAATGTGTAATCAATATTGTGATTAAATAAAAGGTGTTTTGTTTATATTCAAAAGTTTTGAGACCATATTGGATTCGATTGTTCTTGTGTTTCGCTTTGCATGTTTTGACTTCCCGAATAATAAGATTATTCAAAACTATCCACAGTCGATCATACTTTGGAAGTAGGTATTGAGGCAAGACTGTCATGAATCCGTCTGTAGATTGTCTAAGTGTTAGACATAGCACAAGTTTGCTACAGTATTCATGAGTACTCCTGTAATAAGATTTGAGTATTGGATTAAACCCAAGCTCATCTAATCACTTCATGGATTTTATCACGAGTGATTAGTGAGACGATAATATCTTATATTCTTGAAACAGGGACATATAGTTGAAGTTTACAAGTCGGTTGCACATTGATAATATGTAAACGCACCAGTAACTTGGTATTATAAAACATATTATTGTGTGTGATTTGATGACTAAATAGAGCAAGCATATGAGTCGAAGTTTATCCGTTCCTTTTACCCTTAGAGGGATAAAAGCGATATCAGTGGGCCTGTAACATCCCGTTATTTCCTGTTTGTAAAGTCACCTAGTCAACCAAAATCAAACTTGGGTCAACTAAAGTCTTCCTTAATGTGTTGAGTTTTTATTAAGGTTAAAATAATAACCTTTAATTATTAAAAATCCTTAAAATAATTGTGGTCGAAATAGGAAAGAAAATGCTTAAAAATCGAGAAAAATTCGCATCTTATTCCTTACTTCGGACCGCAAGCACTTCGGACCGCAAAAGGTTTACGTCCTTACACTCCTCGGACCGTAAACCCTCGCAGCCGTAAACGGCTTCGGCCGTAATCAGGCTTCGGCCGTAAACTCTCGGAATCTTATATCCTCGGAAACCGAACCTTATCGCATTGGGGCATTTTCTCGGTCGTAAACACTAGCCGACCTCGGACCGTAAACGAGGTTCACGGCCGTAAACCTTCGGACCGTGAACGCTCGCATATATATTCAATTCAGCCGACTTTTCTTCATTTCTTACACTTCCAAACACAATTCTAAGCCTTTTCTCTCAAGTATCATCCACCAAGAACATCATATCTACCCAAGAACACATCAAGATCATCCTTATTCATCATATTCAAGTGTTAAACACTAGTTCTTCACAAAATCTAACAGGTATCAATTCTTGATCTTGTTATCACTTCAAGATTACCCTTCCATCTTCATATACTAGGCTAAAATCCATTAATTTCTCTAGTTTTCACGAAGAACACGAAGAACAAGTGAAGAACACGAAGAATAAGCACCTCAAAACCTTTGAATCTTCTTAGAATCTGGTCTAGAATCATCAAGTGTTCTTCATTCTTCAAGAATACCTGGCCGTAAACCCTCCTGGCCGTAAACCCTCCTGGCCGTAAACTCCTGGCCGTAAACCCATTTCAGCCTCCAATCTAGCTTCAAACACTTCAATTTGTAAGTTATAATTACAAATTAGTCTGGTATCTAATCATTCCTATGATTATTTTAGCTAATTGGATACATATATGCTATACAAATCACTATATAGGACTTGTTTTCTTGCGGGATTTCACTCGTGGAACTAAGCATCCTATATCAAATCATCATTTGAATCATCCTCCAAAAGGTGAGTTCATACCCCCGTATTTTCATAGTTTTTACTGTTTTAAGGGGGGGGGGGGGAATACAAGTCTAACACAAAGATTTTGTGTTATAAACAAATGATTTCAAAATATCTATCAAAATGGAATTTAGTTATCATCAAATCAAATGGTTTCAAAGATTGTGTTAAAATGACATCAAGGCACCAAATGTATTTCAAAATATTAAACTTATTTTAAATGATTTTATAGACTTATATTTTTCCCCAGAAATCATATATATATATATATATATATATAAGGTTGAAAAGACTTAGGACTGGTAACCCGCTTTGGTTCTTTTTCCTTGTTTGGATGTGGGCTTATAGTATCAGTTATTTGTCCAAATGTCGTTTAAATTTTACTTATATATAATTGTATATGTATATAAATATAAAAGTTATTTCATTCAGTTTCAAATACCCTTTGTAATACGCTGAGCAAGGGCTTGCATTCATGAATACTCAATATCAATTCAGAAAGTACATATAAATTATAATAGGTATAATTTATAATTCACAAAACATTAACTCTCGATTCAAGTATACTAAAGTACATTGTTTTACAAGAACAAAGGTTTGATTCAAAACTAATCAAGAGTATACATCTTTCATATACATGTTAAGAATACTAATCCAAGAACATACTATCAATCATTATTTCAGAATGATTGGGTTTTCATAACCATTATACACGTAACATCTATATGCTTTTCATGAGTCATTTGGTTCAGGTTGTTTAATTCATTTAAACAACATAGTTAAAGTCCTGACATTATAACCATAATCTCCAGTCGGGGATCGAAACAAGTGTGTATAGATCTATATTGGGATTGACAACCCCGCACTCAGACTGCTAGCTACAGCCAGGCATACACGCCTACGAGTGACAGTTGTTATCAACAGTTTTAACGCCTTCAAAGCATTGTCTCAGGCCATCTAGTCTCAGTATGGTTATTATAACTCATTAAAAAGATATTAACAATACGATTAGTATATAATTAACTAAAACATATGTACATTTTCAAAGTACCAGTTTTACAAACATACAGTTTACAATATCACATCTCAGTATTCAATAACAGTTGGTGAAGCCAGACATACTCACTTTTACAGATTATACAAAAGGATACCAATACAGAACACTGGTTTATAAAACAGAACGGTTTTATGTGATTAAAACTACCTTTCATATACAGCAGAAAATATAGGATTTTCTGGAACAGTTTACATATTCAAGAAACAAAAACATACTTTCAAACATAAATACTTATGCACTCACTCAACTTTATGTTGATACTCTCTTTTCAAATTACTTGTACTCTCAGGGAATCAGTAGACAGGTGCTCCCCGAGCTTATGAGAAGATGGAGCTATTTTCAGTCATGTCCTCTTCTTTTGTATAACTATTTTGGTTTCAATATACAATGATTGAACACATGTAAATACTTATACTTTTTAATTAAAGTGTTTGTTTGTACTTTGATTACTATGATGCATGTGTTGTGATACTACAAATGAAGTCATCCACCCCGGGACGTTTCTGTCGTCTGGTTTGGGGGTGTGACAGGGCCCCTCAATGATTTAGTGATGACGACCCTAAGCGCTTGGCCAAGCCTGGACTGATTTGATTTGTTCAATTAGTCAGTCATCATAAATCGGAAATCGGGAAACAACAAATGGACAGAGAGAATGATTATAATCCATGTCTCAATCCATACGATATCTAGAATGGAGGAATATATGGTCCCTTATCTAAATGGCGCGTCAGAGTTCGACAGCGGCTTTTAAGAGCTATGATTGCTAGTCGGTTTTTAAGTCGTACTTGTAGTTATAGTTATTAGACTTATCCAAGTGGGAAACTGTTGGATTAGATGTCTAAGCCCATAACTATAATTGGTATGTACTTGACCCGAGAGTAGCATGGTCCATTTTGGGTTGCATTAACAGAATAATCTGATAGGATGGATATTTGAGAAAAATGTTATTTGTGATTCATTAATATATTATAAGTATAATATATTAATTGTTAAATCATATTATTTAATTAGTATTGATCAAGAATTAATTTGGAATTAATTTAGTGATCAAAAGAGACTAATTAAATTAACGGGGACTGATTATGTAAATCAGTGATACATATGGTTTGGGCTATTTATCCATGATGGGCTAAGTTTATGTAAGAGTCCATGAAGAGTTAGTCCATATGGATGATGGATCATAAGCCTAAGTGTAATAATTAGGGTTACATATGACTCTTGGATTCTACACTATATATATATATATATATATATATATATATATATATATGTAACCCCTTGGCCTAAAATTGGATACACTAGTGATATTAGAGATACTATAGCCGATTTTGAGTGCCTCATAACCTCTCTCTCAAGTTCTCCAATTGTTGGTGGTGTTTTGTGAACCATTTGACGCATCACACTTGAGGTGCTAAGTTCTTAAAGGCCAAATACAACAACCTATAATAAGAGGTAATCTTCGAACTAGTTTTTTATGATTTAAATGTCAAATTGTATGCTAGTTGTAGGCTTCATGCTTTGGATAATTTTGTTGCATGTATAACTATAGAAAACTTAGATCCAAAGCATTAGGGTTTTATGTGCACCATAGGGATGTTAAAGTACATAAAACCCAACAAAAAGTTGGTAGAGCTTCAGCTTTTTCAGAGATCCATTACTCTAAAGACACGATTTCACATTTCCCCACCCCTTTCCGAGGCTGTTGATGAACTTGAGATTGTACTCAAGTGGGGTTCAGACTATCCCATGAGCTGTCATGTTGTTGACAACGATTATGTATCTATTTGAGGTTGAGGCAATAGATTCACCAGGTGTTGTAGTGAAAGTGTCGAACTCATTGACAACCGAGGTTAGACGCTTACCCTTCATGTTCTCTGACCCTTCGAACAAATCTTGAAGTGTGTCCCAAATATCTTTTGTAGACTTGCATAGTTTGATATGCTCAAAGAGAGAAGGTGGAACACCAAACACCATTTCGGAAAAAGCAACTTGATCTGCATGCAGCTTTTCAAGATCATCAGCAGTGAGAGGTGCTTGTCGTTGTTGATCCTGTCCCAAGCGAGTTGTAGCAGCATCTCTAACAATGGTTCGAACCGGAATATGAGGACCTTATTTAACGGATCTCCAGGTAGATTCACCTTTTTCTTTTCCAAGTAAAATCTTTCCACTCTGACTTTCCAGTGATCATATTCTTCAACAACTAGCAGTGGGGCACGTGTAGGGCAACCCACGCTATTTGCTATTTGCTATTTGCATTGAATACATTTGTTGAGAATTAGAAGCAACCATTATGATGAAGTATTGAATCGAATAATGAAAGTAGAATCAGAGTTACGAGAATTAAGAACACTGAGAGTAAATAAGATCTTGTTTCAGCTCAATTATGCTTCATAATTACAAAGAGAGAAATAGACAAGACAGACTCCCAAAACTCTTATCTAACTCTAAGTAACATTTCCTATTTATAGGAAAACAGTAAAGCATACAAAAAATACTAAGGCAAGCATTCGGCTTCGACTAAAAGGTGCCTTAGTAAATACATAATAAAACTAACGAAGACATCTATTACACAGACTTCGACATATTACAATTTATTTTCGACCTTACAATCCCCCCTTTGTAATAATGTCGAATTTCTCAATTGGTGAGAATATGTGCAGCAAAATGCATCATTCTACGAATCTCCGTATACCAGCTCATAACCTTCTTTAGCTCTGCTTTATCACCATCATTGTTCTTTCTGTAGTTATTCATACGAACCATGAAGTTCGTATATTGAGCTGTAGTATATCTTTCCACTTCACTTACTTGGAACAAAAATCTTTTAGCTTTCCCATTCTTATCTTTTCCTGCAAAGACCGATCCAAAAGGCTTTAAACATATCTCCCCATCAGCATATTTATTTAATTCATCTTGAGTCTTTGTCACTTCCATAGCCACTTTTACTTCCTTCCCAAGAGCAGTTGACAATTCAACATCAGTCAAAGCTAGACAATCATAGTAATTGTCTATGAAAATTTTGATATGACCAAGACCTAGTCTCAAAATTTCCTTATCAGTTCCTTGAAGTTGTGAAGCATCAATGTCTTTCAAAATTAGAGCAACTTGAAGAAGATCATTCAAGTTCATGAGAGGGAATCTGCAATTGAGAAATCACAAGCAACCTTGTTTGCTCTAAAAACATGATAACGAAAGTTATGTATCATGTTCTCAAACATTACGTCTTTTGTAATACTCAACACCTTTGTGATCTTGATGAGAGACCAAACTTCATCTTGTTCCTTTCCAACAACAGCATGAAACCTAAGTTTCATATGAAGAAAGTCATATTCGTTCTTGAACTTCTCTATCACCTTATACTGAGCTGTTAAGAACATCATTTCGTTAACATGAAAATCAAGTTGATTCATATCAGAATTTTCGATAGAATAACTCCTTCGTTGTTTCTTCTCGAATGCATACATTTGATTGTATGACACTCTAGCTTCGATGTTTTCGTAACGATGCAACTTCTTAGGATCTCCCTTATCCATGTGTGGTGGATCATTCTCACGAAGCCTCATTATGCTTTGAATTTGTCTCTGTTTCTCCATTTCAGCTTCTATCTCAGCCTTCTTCTCTTCTTTTGATTTTTCAATCACAATTTCTGTCCCTTTATCTTTTTCAGCTTCAGAAATCTTTGGCTTTGAAGAACTTGAACTCCCTCCTTCAGTTGTTGAACCAATCACAATTCCTTTCATTATGGGTTTTGTTGTGGTTTTGATGGCTTGTGTTGTACTGACTTTCGAAACTATTGGACTGACAATTTGAGTTGATACTACCTTTGTTGAAACTTGTTTAGGTATCACTTTTTCGACAATTGTGGACTGATCTTTTCCTTCTTTCAAAACCTTCGAAGTTTTACCTACTTGAGCTTTCTTATCATTTTCTCCCCCTTGCACCCCTGTGACAACAGGTGGGGCACCAGTAGGTAACATATTGGCAAACTTCTAAATTGGAACAACAGCCTTCTGAATAGCTTGATCCAAACTGTGTAACTTCTAAGTTAAAAACTCAGGAGTTAAAAACGAAGTTGGAGCAGGTTTTGATACTAATTCTTTCAGTTCACCAAGTAAAGCTCCCATCTTGTCGAAAATTTGACCATATTCTTTAGCCTTTGCTTCAAACTTAGGAGTTAAGGATTGATACCATTCGACAAATCGTTCTAAATACAGCCGCTATAGTGTCAACATTCAACTTGATTATCGAATAGTTGGAATTTAGCTCATTTAACTCTTTTGAGATTTCAACCTTCAGCTCCTCAAGTTTTCGATTGACATCTTCTCGTACGGTCTTGACATCTTTAACAAAAAGAACATGACGCTCTTTTGCTACCATACGAAGATCTTTGATTTCAGAGTTAAATGAATCAGCCCGAGCCTTGACCCTCAACTCGTTATTTTTATCCACAATGTCTAATTATTTCTGCATTCGAAGCTCCATAGCCTTTAACATAACATCAACTTCTATTCCCGAAATTGAATTCTTTGCTCCAGAATCAGCTTGTGATTATAGAATAGAGTTAAGTTTCCTGTTCAGGATTTTAAACTGCTTACCAGACATCAACATGTGATCTGGTATATCCTCTTCTTCCGAATCAAAGTGTAGATCATCAAACGTTCCTCCGAAACCTCCTCCATCTGTTTCATCATCGGAATTTGGTTTTTTAGTATTGGTGGATTGAGATTGGAAAAGAGTGGTAACTGGCTGTTGTAGAATTTGTTTGAATGTAGGTGAGGTGGTGACAGTTTGAACTTGAGTGACAAAAGGTGGAAGTGAAACATCAACAGTTGAAATAGGTGCGAAAAGAGATGGATTAGGAATACCTTGAGTAATCAGTGATTGTGACCCTTCAACACTCATATTAACAGGTGCACCCGTATCAGATATGTTTGCAACAATGTTAGAAATTGGAACCTCCTCAGTAACTGACTTGGTAAGAACAATTTCGAGTGGACTTGTTGTTGTTGTTGATGAAATTAAGGTAGTGGTTTGTGGTAAGGATAGTTTTGGAGAATTCGATCCTAATGGTGTATCTGGAACAACTTCACTATCAGATGATTCTTCACAGATAACCAACTTCCTTCTCTTTCTCTTTTCGGCAATATGCTTTGCCACATCTTCAGCTCGTCATTTCTTTGAGGATGGGGATACTGGGGCTGGTATATCACGAATAATTACCCCTCTACTGTTTATCTGTGTCTTTCGAACAGTTGGTGAGAGATCATCAGACGAGGTTCGAAGTTTATGAGACATCTTCCTTAGGCGCTTAAAAACCCCTGATTTGGAAGGAATTAATTCCTTCGAAGACTCAGTAACCACCTTCTTCTTAGGCTTGTCAATTTTCTTCGAAACTTTCTCCTGTTCAACAATAACCTTCTTAGGATATTTAGACTGAACTTTCTTTGGACTTTCGTGAACAACAACTTCATTAGTAGCCTTCTTAGACTTCTTTGACTTCTTGGATGAACTTTGATTACTGTTGTCTAACAATATACCAGTTTCAATGAAAGGATTTACATTCTGCAAATAAGCCACCAAGACAGAATTTGATGGATCGATCTTCTTAAGCATACCATCAGGAATTCTTGCAATATGTGGAAACACCTCCTCATCATCCTCAATCTCCTTTGGAAAGTTATACTACAAAAACTCAGCTTTTTGTTCATCAGCAGACACCTCAATTCCTTCTTTTTCATACACATAACGAAGAATTAAGCTCCAGTATCGTGCACATGAAATCCCCTGTACCACATTTGTATTCTCCACACTCTTCAGAAACTCTTTCCATATTTGAGTCAAAAAATCAATAGCAAGATCATAGTATAGCCCAACAACCATGACACATACTTCCATTCTTCCCTTGTCTAATCCAACACTCCGACCAGTCAAACAACCAAGAAAAATACCAAAAAGAAAGTTCCAAATGCTTGGAAGGCTTGACTTCTTAAAATCACTGATCTTGGTGAGTAGGGGTTGATGACCCATTTCGTTGAACATGTGAATGACTTGATCATGTGTTAGAGTATAATACGGTGGAGAATTGGGGATTTCAAGAATTTGACAAAACAGTTTCTTGGAAAGACGAATCTTCTTATCTTTCACCAGGTTGAATGTAATCACATATAGGGCATTGATGTAAGTTGCAGTGGATCCTGCTAGAGAAATCCAAGATAATGGAACAACGAAAGAATTGAATATCGCAGCAGATAAAACAGAATGTTTCAAGGCTACGATCAACATTTGCAGTGCCTCAGGGTACACTGAAACATCACCCTCTACTTGATAATTGGTGCTTTGAATCTTCATGATTGGTTGAGATGCAATGTCGTCAATAGTGTCGGTTTGAGCAACAATCATTGATTAGGGTTTTGAGAAATTCTTGAAGAACAAATAAATTTTAGGGCTTTGTGATCGTCTGAGAGTTTGAACGCATAATCATAAAAGGAGATAACAACTTCCTTTTATATGTATCCCCAATGGAATTCCAAACGGTTTCTTTAAAGAGTAAGCCACGTCTGTCCTTGAAACTCGCAACACTAGCCGTTATGAGTATCATGTCAGATAAAGTACCTTGAATGTCGGACCACGTTGCCAAATAGTCACATCAAACTATTCGTGAGTACCAAGTGGATAAGATTAAAAACCTTCGGCATGGAGGTTAGGCTCTTTCGTTTTTGGGATTAGAAACGAAGTCATATGCCAGACTTTTGAAATCATCAGTCTGAGTTGGTAATACTCAGAACCTCAAGGATTTCGTGAGTGCAGTGTGCCAACAGAATGAGATAAGAAGCAAAATAACGAAAATTTGGGATCTGTGATGTCGAAAAATAAAATTTCGACACAAAAGTAGTTAAACCCCGGGCAAAGGTTGCTTCGTTAATTATCAAGAGAGATAATAAACAGCTTGTGTATTTTCCCGTGAATTACAATCGAATACTTGAAGAGGAGTATCGAAGCGCTTCTTTTATATGGCTTCGTGGGTGGCTTAAAAATTTCGTTACAAATCAACCTAAACATAAGGTGAATAATTGTAACAGAAATTACTTTTTTGTCCAGTGTAGTCAGTGACAAGTATGCTTTGGAAAAATATATGAAGTGACATAGAATTCAAATGAAACTCACCCGGAAATCTTATTCAAAAAAAATATTGGATGGATCCTGTTGGGTAACAAACATCGTGGGATTCGAACATTTGATCAAGATCACTCAAAAGAATTGAATATGATTTGGAGTTTCAAAAGTTGGTACAGAAACGATTGTTTCGTTAGATCTGGAACATAGTTCCCCGTCAATTCCTTAAATGAGTTCGATATTGTGCATTTCACTTTCATCACGGTCTCATGATGTTAGATCATTAACACAAAAGTTTGATATGTCTAAATCCTGATTGGTTTGACCAGGGATCTCTTGGACATATGTCATTGTGTGTGAAAGTGTAAGAACTTTTTGATGAAAAAGATTGGTTCACGAATCCCGTTGTACCTCTACTATTTTTGGACCAAGCAGAAAACTCTTAACTCATTTGAGAAGAGTTAGGTAGCTCAGTAGACTAATGTGAATACAAGCCTGATTGGGAAGAAATTTTCGTGATGAAAAATTCCATTAAGGCTTTCGAAATCACACATTGAGTCAATGGAGGCTTGGGTCAACATGTTGCTGCATGCTTCTAGGGACATCCTAATTAGTACAAAGTTTCAAAAGAATACGTGACCCTAGACTTGCAAGCATGAACCTTGTAAAACATCCTCGGAATCTGCACAATTTGAAGAAAAGACAAAGTACAAAATAACAAAAATCTTTTTGGATTTTATATTTTTGAAAAGAAAAAAAATAACGAAAATATTTTTGGTATTTTTGATTTTTCGAAAAGGAACACAAATTAACGAAAATATATTTGTCTTTTCATATTTTTCGAAATTAAAAACAATAAACGGAAATTTAAGTATGTACTAAACTAACGAAAATTTTCTTTCCCGGAAGTCGAAAACAAAGCATATCGAAGCGCTGAATATGAACAGTAACCTCAGAATGGTTAATACGAGAGGTCTCTGAATCGTTCACCATTGCCTCGCATTCGACACATTTGCTTATCACCACTTTGTCATTCTTTCGAAATTAATCCTGGAACAGAACTTGCTTCAATCATTCCTAGTCCTTGCAAAATTCTAACAAATGACTTTTCGTCCAATGGTTTTGTAAGAATATCAGCAAGCTGATCAGTTGTTTTTACAAAATGAACTTCAATGTTTTCATCTTCCACATGATCTTTTATAAAATGATATCGAAGAGCAATGTGCTTGGTTTTCGAATGTTGCACATGGTTGTGACAAATGCGTATTGCACTTTGTGAATCACAATACAACGGAATTTTCTTCATGTTGATTGCATAATCACGCAGTTGACTTTGAATCCATATGATTTGTGAAGTGCAAGCTGCAACAGCAACATATTCAGCTTCTGTTGTGGAAATCGAAACACATGTTTGCTTTTTTTACTTCCAGCTTACTAACTTCCCATCCAAAAGTTGACATCCGCCACTTGTGCTTTTTCTATCAAGATTACAACCTCCTAAATCAGCATCTGAAAAAGCTTGTATGAAGAATCCAGTTTTCGAAGGATACCACAATCCTAACGAAATTGAGCCTTTGAGATAACGAAAAATATTCTTGACTGCAGTGAGATGTGGTTCTCGAGGATTTGACTGATACCTAGCACAATTACAAACAGAAAACATAATATCAGGTCGACTTGCCGTGAGGTAAAGTAACGAACCTATCATGCTTCTGTAAAGAGTTAAATCAACAGCAAGTTTATCTAACGAAGGTGTAAGCCTTGTTCCAGTCGCCATTGGTCCTCGTAATTTCATGCTATTCGTCAATCCAAAATTTTCAAGTAGATTCTTGGTATATTTTTCTTGATTGATAAAAATTCCTTCTCTGTTTTGACGAATATTTAAACCAAGAAAATTGTTGATTTTTCCCATCATACTCATCTCAAATTTGCTTTTCATCAGATTTTCGAATTCATTAAACAAAGCAGGGTCAGTAGAGCCAAAAATAATATCATCAACATAAATTTGAACAAGCATTAGATGATCCCCAACTTTCTTTCGAAAAAGAGTGGGATCAACAGATCTGTCACACCCCCAAACCAAGGATGGCGGAAACGTCCGGGGGTGGAGGACTTCATGTATAGTATCACAACAACGAGTATAATAGTGCTCAAAGTAAATACAACCATCATAAATATAATTGAAAAGGTTACACCATAGTATATGTTTACATGTTTCAAAATCAATTACATTATGATGACAAAATGAACTGTTTGACGATTTAACGTCCCATCCTCAAAATGCTGTTGGTTTCCTGTTTCACTGATTTCCTGAGAATACAAGTAGTTTTGAAAAGTGTCAACAATTAAGTTGGTGAGTTCATAAGAGTTTTGTTTGAGAAAGAAACCGTTTTCCTTGTAAAAGCGACAGAGTATGTTTCCAGAAAACCCAATATTTTCTTTGTTAAGTATGAAATGAATGCTCCTATGTTATGCGATAATGAACCCTAGAAAGACCCATAGATTCCTTCTATAATCGCCCATCGTATATAAGTTATATAAAATTTAAGTTAAATAAACCGTTGAATATAATGGGTCTGCCCTAGGTCCACAACCAAACAAGGAACAGGAGATAAGGCGGGCCCACCAATTCTAAGTCGATTGAGACTAGATTCTTATATAACTCTAGCATATACACTTAGCAATTATAGCTGAAGTCTAGCAATTCTAGATGAGATGTAGTTTTAATAGAAATATGTTTCCAAAGAAAATCCAATATTTTCCTTATAAAAAATCATGTATCCCAGGACCGAGGATATGTGTGTGTTTTGTACTTATAGTGTTCCTAATAGTAATGTGTTTCCAAAGAAAATCCAATATTTTCCTTATAAAAATCATGTAGTCCTAAATCCCAGGACCGAGGATATGTGTGTGTTTTGTACTTATAGTGTTCCTAATAGTAATGTGTTTCCAAAGAAAATCCAATATTTTCCTTATAAAAGTTATGTAGTCCTAAATCCCAGGACCGAGAATATATGTGTGTTTTGTACTTATAACGTATTTGTAGTTTTAAATAGATAAAACCCCTTTTCAAAGTAGAATTTTCCTTGTAAACTTGAAAGATTGTTAACTCCCTATGTGAGTCGCTATAACCATACTATGACGAGAAATAACATGCACAACGTTTTTCAGACGTTAAGATACTATGACTCTTGTCACCCGCAGACCTGCCGGTCCGGCTGTAGCTAGCAGCGAGGTGTGGGGTGTCAATCCCAATATAGATCTATAAACAATTATCACGCTCTCCCTACACGAGACTCTGGTTATAACTTACAGGAATTGGGATCCCATACTCGAACGTACGGGGAGAGAATTGTCTCACAACCTAAGTTAACTAGTTTACACATAGTTTGATATTAAAACCTCTTCCATGGAGGAAGTAAAATCACCTTTTATGAATAAATCAGTGATATGAAATCCTTAAACTATTACTGTTATAGTTTATCATGTAGTATATAAAAAAACCCATTTGTTTTGAGATTAAAACCTTTTTCACGTAGTAAAAATCCATAAACTATGCTTATTGTAGTTTATTATATGTGTTCGAAATGAATGAGTAATCCTTACCATGAATGACTAAATTTCAGTTTATGATGATAAACTAACAAGAAAATACATTTGATATTTAGAACTTATTGTTATGCACTTTGCTCAACATACTACAAAGTGTTATGAAAGTTGTAAGCTGTGAACTAGTTTTTGACCTTTCTACACTATTTTATAAAACTCATAGAAAAATCATACCAAGTCGAAAACTAAATCCGTAAATTCTGAGAGTTCCTAAAATGTGTCTAGTTTATTCATAATTTTTTTTATGATTTTTATAAGTCTTTAACTTGTGTTAAAATGTTCATATTCACAGATTGCTCCGAATTTGTTTCTGAAATGATAGGCAGTTTTGTAAAAATCACCATAAATTGTAGAAAAATCGTATGGAGATGTGCAAGTAGTAATTTTTAAGGTATGAACCTGAACTATTTGCATATTAATCAGTTTTGAAAGATATTAAGTTTAAGATAGTCAAAACAGTCTGTGATTAAGACTCAACTTTTCTGATGAAGGCTGTTGTTTGAGTTTAGTTGTGTTCTTGGTGTTTTAACTTGTATTCTCCCCCCCCCCCTAGAACTTGATGAAAACATAAAAATGTAGGGGTATGAACTCACCTTGAGTGGTTTCAGAAGATGTATGGTGAAGAAAAGAAGTGTTCAACTCAAGAATACTTGGGAGATGCTTGAAGATTCGAAGATCTAACAACAAATATGACGATATTTGTGTAAGGAACTCATGATTTGAGTGAAGAAATGTAAGGAAATAAAGTGTAGGATGAAGGTACTTACCAAAAGTAGATGAAGAACTTGAAAATCAGCCTTGAAATCTCGAAATTTAGAGAGAGAAGTGAGAGAGAATGGAGATTGTTCTTTGGTGGAGAATGAGAGAAATGAGAGAAATGTAAGGAGGGATAAGAGTTTCCAGCCTTTGACCAAGAGTGTGGCTGGAGAAATGGTGGGAAAGGACAATGAAATGACCAGGTATGGTGGAAGGACAAGGGCTGGTCATTGAGTGGGTATGGGGTGGTTGCTTGTGTCATACACTAAGGCAAAGTCAACACTCCACCCATAAATCTTACATACTAGATTTTATTCTTAGGCAAGGATTTTCCCCAAAATAAAATTAAAATATGAATATTTAGGGTTTATTATGTTAAAATACGAGTTTTGGTGAAAATCCTGCGTTAAAATCACGAAAAACGGGCTCAAAACGCTAAAAATATTGAAAACCGGGTAGAAATTGCTAAAATCTGAAATTCACGGCCGAAGGTGCGAAGGTTCGGCTCCTTAGGAGCATAGAACCGAAGGTAGGGTTCGGTTGTATATGGGAACCGAGAGGTCTCGCAGGCGACTCATCAGAAGGGACCGAAGGTAGTCTTCTCGGACCGAAGGTAGCCTCTCGGACCGAAGGTTAAGTTCGGTTCCTTAGCAGGTTCGGTTCAGGAGGTGGTTTCGGTTCTCAGGAGGTTTCGGTTCCTAAAGTGAGGTTCGGTTCTTAAGAGGGTTCGGCTCCTTAAGAGGGTTCGGCTCCTCAAGGCTGTTTTTCGCGTAAACTTCCGTTTTCGAGCGGTTTTCGACTAAATTAAGGGTCGGGATGCCCCGAGTGATTATAAAAAGTTGAGAGAGATTTGGGAGAGATTTCACACACTTGGAGAGATTTGGGAGAGATTTCACATTCTTGGAGAGATTTCTCATATAGAGAGAGATTTGGGAGAGATTTCACATTCTTGGAGAGATTTCTCAGACAGAGAGAGATCTGGGAGAGATTTCACATTCTTTGAGAAATTTCTCATACAGAGAGAGATCTGGGAGAGATTTCACATACTTGGAGAGATTTGAGAGAGATTTCACATTCTTGGAGAGATTTCTCATACAGAGAGAGATCTGGGAGAGATTTCACATACTTGGAGAGATTTGGGAGAGATTTCAATTGCGACCTTTTTAAGTGTTTGGCTTTGTAACACAAGGTTTGTACATCTCGTTAAGTCTCGTTATGATTGTTATATGCCCCCGAGGGTTAAGGAATAATGTTTTATCGAATAGTTTCATCACTTGCCCTGATTAGGGTTTAGAATTTCCGAACACGTGAAAACTCTAAGTGATACTTTGTATTAAGATTACGAGTAGTACAATAAGAATCATAATGGAAACCCTAATATACAAGGGTTAGATGAGTTGACCGGTTTGACTTGTTGACTTTGGTTGACTTTGACTTGGCCAAAAATTGACTGTTGTTACATCATCCCCCCGTTAGAAAGAATTTCGTCCCGAAATTAGTGTTTCGACTGGGACTTCAAGAATTTGGAGGAAAGATGGGGGAACTTTTCATAGTACAGGAAATTGATTATGGTGGGGACCAACCCGCCTGATGTTAAATGACGACCTTGGAATTTCTTATTGTAACTTGAGCTGAGTCGATTTAAAAGGAGTTATTGTTTTGGAATGATAGTGTATTCTATGTGTGCCTTTATGCTCCCCGCTTTATTCTTGGTATTACTACTCCGAATATTTTATAATGTAATTAGCGAGTACTAGCATTACGAGTGTTTCAACAATTTGTGATGAAATTTGCATTATAAGTCCTACCAGATCTTTTATAATCGCTTGGTGTAAACTAGTCCTATATCATTAAAATTGCAAGGGCATTCGGACCGGTGACCCCGCCTTAAGCCCTCCACCAAACAAGGAACAGGAAATGAGGCGGAATCACACATTCTAAGTCCATAGAATCTTAATGATATATGACCATAATGTTTACACTAGCCATCATAGATTCACTAGTAAAAATCCTACGTTTTTATATCGATGATAAGACTTATTCGGGTTTTGTCGTGTTCTCGAGATGCTTTCAGCCTTTCTCGAATTGTACTAAGTCATAAGTGATAACTTCTCCTCGGAGCGCTGCATAGGGCCTGCTTTAGTGTTTCTCGTTTGATTAGATCGGTAGGGAACATATGGGTTCGGTTTACACGACTAGACTTATTCGGATGATAGGACGTTCACTCGCACTCCTGGGTAGCCTTGTCCCGAAGTTCGATGTAGGACTCGTACCTGGTCCATCTATCATCAACTTGCGCATATAGGTCGTATGTAATTAAGGTTGGTGAGACAGTTGGATGGGTGACTCTGCCCCAAGTCCACAACCAGACAAGGAACAGGAAATAGGGCGGAAACACACATCCAATTTCCGTAAAATCTTAATTATATATTATCCTCGTGTATGCACTTAGTAGGGATAGACTAACCGTATTCGTCCCAAGCTTCTGTGCTTGAACCATATCTGTTGCATGCGTGACATTCCCGAAGGGTCTTCTGGAAATACTTGTGGTAAGGTTTCGGAAGGTATAATACTCCTCTGGTGAGTTTTTTGGGGTTTCACAGTGAGAGATGACCCGGAGGTCCGTGTCAGATTTGTGTTTATGGGAGACGAAGGTTTCGATATTCAGTGGGTTAGGTGAAGGGTCCTCTCGTAGCTGTTTAATCGGGGAGGTGAGGACTATACCAATCGAAATTGAATGATGACAACAGTATCTTTTTAGGTAAAACATGTGTTAAGCTGTATTCGCAAGAGGTGTTCGTTAGAGTGATAGAGTATCTTGAGTTTCTTTTCAGTGTGTTCCATTTTGTTCGATGTTATTATTACCGCAGATGATTCATACCACAGCAGCTAGCACTGGTAGTGAGGGTGTTCTGATAGCAAGTAGTGATACTTTATATCATGATCCCCGACAGGTCACTCTATGATCGAGCGGTATATGCCAGTCGCATGTAATTTGGTACTGGTGAAATCGTCGAGTGAGTGGATCCACCCTAACCCCACTACTAGACATGGAACAGGAGTCAAGACGGAATTATTCGCTTTAAGTCTTTAGTATTTTGATTATAATTAACCCCGATGTAGGCACAAAATCGTCACAGCTCACCGATAATGATCCTAAGGTCATATATGAGTGTTTTTGATTTGATTTGAACGAGAGAGTATTTTAACTACTTTTTGAAAGACGGTAATTTTAGCAACATTCCAAATTCATTACAAACATATGGTACTCAAACGTTTTTGTCATTGGAAACATTACAAGAGTCCTAATAGGGTTCCCTTGTTGCTCCTGCTAGACATGGAACAGGACATGGAACAGGAGTCAAGACGGAATTATTCGCTTTAAGTCTTTAGTATTTTGATTATAATTAACCCCGATGTAGGCACAAAGTCGTCACAGCTCACCGATAATGATCCTAAGGTCATATATGAGTGTTTTTGATTTGATTTGAACGAGAGAGTATTTTAACTACTTTTTGAAAGACGGTAATTTTAGCAACATTCCAAATTCATTACAAACATATGGTACTCAAACGTTTTTGTCATTGGAAAAATTACAAGAGTCCTAATAGGGTTCCCTTGTTGCTCCTGCTGGTTTGTTCGTCACACTCCTCCTGCTCCCCCGTCATTCTTCTTAGTTGGACATTCTCTCTTGAAGTGTCCCGTTTCACCGCATAGGTAGCATACTGGGCCTACCCTGGTGTTGGTGATTGAAGCGAGGTGCTGGGTCTGGTTCCTACAGAAACGGGCAGTATGTCCGTTCTCGTTGCAGTTTTTACAGTGCATCTCCCGGCAAGCCCCATTGTGATGGAAGTTACACTTGTTACACTTTGGGAGTGTTCCATTATATGGTCTGGCCGGTGCTGGGGTGACAGACCTTGTGGCTAGTGTCGAAGCATGTGTCGTGACTGATGTTGTAATGGCAGGGGCATCCACGGATTGCTGTCTTCTAGCAAATTTTTGAGGTAGGTTACACTTCTTTTCGTTCCAAAACTCTCGTTTCTTGTTCTTAGGTTTGTGGCCTGAGGCGCCTTCGTTGGTAGACACCCGCCGGTGTTCCTGATTGTTACAACGATTTGTATCGTCGGTACCGCTTCCATCTCTGCTGGCATTGTTAGCATTGAGTTGCGCCATGACGGCTGTCACGGCTGCCGTGACTGCAACTTGAAAGGTAGAAGGGTCTATCTGCAGGATTGCTGCCTTGCTTGCTGGCTGGTTACCTTCTTGTGAAGACATAACCTTTACTGAACTATTCTCGATGTTTTTGCTAACTTCCCTGAGACGGAGTTATGGTAGTGGGTAGAAGTAGGTTTCGTACGGGCGTTAAGCTTTACTCATCTTAGGATCATGGTTGTCCAAACACACTTAGCTGCGGAGTTTTGATGGGATCCGGTGCATTAGTGCTGATATGATCGCACCCTTATAGGTCTACGAAAATAAAGGCACCTTTCAACTATGAGGCTTAAAAAGGTGAGATGATAGTGAGTCTTGAATAAGGGCTTATACGTCGGGAGCTATTTTATCTTAGTTCTGAGTGTATCGTGTTCCAGTTGTTTATGGTGTTCTGAAAACAATTCATAACGAGAGTCTATATATGATAATCTTATAAATTTTTAGTAGTATTGCTCGCAATGAAATAATACGCATGCCCCTTTTATTTGTATGATTTTAGTATATTTAGTTTTTAGAGAAAGGTTTTGAGCCTGATGTAGGTCCACACCACATCATTGCAAGAAAAGTTTGGACCGCAGATAAATCTCTCGACTAGTGGAATCACTAACTCGCGGGGTCGGGCCTACACATGGAGGGGTGTAGCACCAACGCATACTCATAGACCTAATCTACAAGGTCTTGTGAGTAAAAAAATTGAACTCTGCTTACGATAATACGTCTCCAAATGGCGATTTGCTGTTGCTGATGGCGACTCCATCCCTCGATCAATGCTGCCCAACGGGGCACAGGTTCGATGGAGTCGAGATGGTTCGCGAGAGCCCAGGCTATGTGAGGAGAGTTGCTGACATCTGGCTCCACCTCTGACTATTTTCCTCATCACCCACTAACTCTCCAGGTTCGGAAAGTAGGGGCCTCCTGGTATGTAAGATCTTGTCGTGATGTCCGTGCGAGAATAGGGGTGGAAGAGATAATTAATAGACGTCTAATCCTATAATTACTTATAGGGGGTGATCCTTATTAGTCATGTCTATAATCACATAGTGCATACCAGTTATACATAATCTGAGATAGATAGACCTTCGAATAAATGACTCTACTCTAAATCCACAACCAAACAAGGAACAGGAAGTAGAGCAATAGTCATAGATTCGGAGTCTATAATATCTTTAATTATATATAACATTAGCGTATGCACTTAGTCATTATAGACCTACAAATAGGGGTCTTTAGTTTTCACATAAGTTGATCATAGTATCACCAAATACTCCTATAGTATTTTAATGTTTGTCTTATGTTTTCAATGTTTCTTTGTAGATAGAGTTGGTAAGTTTTTAGTCTTGTTGCAACAACACAACCATTCCCGAGCATACGCTAATCACTTCTGGGATAGACATAATTGATCAGGCTATGTCATTCCCAGACCTGACTATACATCCCTAAGCCTACTTGTGTCATTCAACAATCACTGCTTTTATTTTGTTCTAGTATGATGCTGTCCTTAGTATGTATGCATGCATGTATACTTTTAACACGAAACTATTTATTTCTAAAAGTATAGTCTTTTGAAAATGTTTAATCATAGACTTTAGTCCCAATGCATTTATAGTTTGTATATCTTATGTGATTCGATATACTTAGTTCACTATAAACAATGCTCTGATACCAATCTGTCTCACCCCCAAACCAAGGATGGCAGAAACGTCCGGGGGTGGAGGACTTCATGTATAGTATCACAACAATGAGTATAATAGTGCTCAAAGTAAATACAACCATCATAAATATAATTGAAAAGGTTACACCATAGTATATGTTTACATGTTTCAAAATCAATTACATTATGATGACAAAATGAACTGTTTGACGATTTAACGTCCCATCCTCAAAATGCTGTTGGTTTCCTGTTTCACTGATTTCCTGAGAATACAAGTAGTTTTGAAAAGTGTCAACAATTAAGTTGGTGAGTTCATAAGAGTTTTGTTTGAGAAAGAAACCGTTTTCCTTGTAAAAGCGACAGAGTATGTTTCCAGAAAACCCAATATTTTCTTTGTTAAGTATGAAATGAATGCTCCTATGTTATGCGATAATGAACCCTAGAAAGACCCATAGATTCCTTCTATAATCGCCCATCGTATATAAGTTATATAAAATTTAAGTTAAATAAACCGTTGAATATAATGGGTCTGCCCTAGGTCCACAACCAAACAAGGAACAGGAGATAAGGCGGGCCCACCAATTCTAAGTCGATTGAGACTAGATTCTTATATAACTCTAGCATATACACTTAGCAATTATAGCTGAAGTCTAGCAATTCTAGATGAGATGTAGTTTTAATAGAAATATGTTTCCAAAGAAAATCCAATATTTTCCTTATAAAAAATCATGTATCCCAGGACCGAGGATATGTGTGTGTTTTGTACTTATAGTGTTCCTAATAGTAATGTGTTTCCAAAGAAAATCCAATATTTTCCTTATAAAAATCATGTAGTCTTAAATCCCAGGACCGAGGATATGTGTGTGTTTTCAGGAGGATATGAATAAATCAGTGATATGAAATCCTTAAACTATTACTATTATAGTTTATCATGTAGTATATAAAAAAACCCATTTGTTTTGAGAGTAAAACCTTTTTCACGTAGTAAAAATCCATAAACTATGCTTATTGTAGTTTATTATATGTGTTCGAAATGAATGAGTAAACCTTACCATGAATGACTAAATTTCAGTTTATGATGATAAACTAACAAGAAAATACATTTGATATTTAGAACTTATTGTTATGCACTTTGCTCAACATACTACAAAGTGTTATGAAAGTTGTAAGCTGTGAACTAGTTTTTGACCTTTCTACACTATTTTATAAAATTCATAGAAAAATCATACCAAGTCGAAAACTAAATCCGTAAATTCTGAGAGTTCCCAAAATGTGTCTAGTTTATTCATAATTTTTTTATGATTTTTATAAGTCTTTAACTTGTGTTAAAATGTTCATATTCACAGATTGGTCCGAATTCGTTTCTGAAATGATAGGCAGTTTTGTAAAAATCACCATACATCGTAGAAAAATCGTATGGAGATGTGCAAGTAGTAATTTTTAAGGTATGAACCTGAACTATTTGCATATTAATCAGTTTTGAAAGATATTAAGTTTAAGATAGTCAAAACAGTCCGTGATTAAGACTCAACTTTTCTGATGAAGGCTGTTGTTTGAGTTTAGTTGTGTTCTTGGTGTTTTAACTTGTATTCCCCCCCCCCCTAGAACTTGATGAAAACATAAAAATGTAGGGGTATGAACTCACCTTGAGTGGTTTCAGAATATGTATGGTGAAGAAAAGAAGTGTTCAACTCAAGAATACTTGGGAGATGCTTGAAGATTCGAAGATCTAACAACAAATATGACGATATTTGTGTAAGGAACTCATGATTTGAGTGAAGAAATGTAAGGAAATAAAGTGTATGATGAAGGTACTTACAAAAAGTAGATGAAGAACTTGAAAATCAGCCTTGAAATCTCGAAATTTAGAGAGAGAAGTGAGAGAGAATGGAGATTGTTCTTTGGTGGAGAATGAGAGAAATGTAAGGAGGGATAAGAGTTTCCAGCCTTTGACCAAGAGTGTGGCTGGAGAAATGGTGGGAAAGGACAATGAAATGACCAGGTATGGTGGAAGGACAAGGGCTGGTCATTGAGTGGGTATGGGGTGGTTGCTTGTGTCATACACTAAGGCAAAGTCAACACTCCACCCATAAATCTTACATACTAGATTTTATTCTTAGGCAAGGATTTTCCCCAAAATAAAATTAAAATATGAATATTTAGGGTTTATTATGTTAAAATACGAGTTTTGGTGAAAATCCCGCGTTAAAATCACGAAAAACGGGCTCAAAACGCTAAAAATATTGAAAACCGGGTAGAAATTGCTAAAATCCGAAATTCAGGGCCGAAGGTGCGAAGGTTCGGCTCCTTAGGAGCATAGAACCGAAGGTAGGGTTCGGTTGTATATGGGAACCGAGAGGTCTCGCAGGCGACTCATCAGAAGGGACCGAAGGTAGTCTTCTCGGACCGAAGGTAGCCTCTCGGACCGAAGGTTAAGTTCGGTTCCTTAGCAGGTTCGGTTCAGGAGGTGGTTTCGGTTCTCAGGAGGTTTCGGTTCCTAAAGTGAGGTTCGGTTCTTAAGAGGGTTCGGATCCTTAAGAGGGTTCGGCTCCTTAAGGCTGTTTTTCGCGTAAACTTCCGTTTTCGAGCGGTTTTCGACTAAATTAAGGGTCGGGATGCCCCGAGTGATTATAAAAAGTTGAGAGAGATTTTGAGAGAGATTTGGGAGAGATTTCACACACTTGGAGAGATTTGGGAGAGATTTCACATTCTTGGAGAGATTTCTCATACAGAGAGAGATTTGGGAGAGATTTCACATTCTTGGAGAGATTTCTCAAACAGAGAGAGATCTGGGAGAGATTTCACATTCTTGGAGAAATTTCTCATACAGAGAGAGATCTGGGAGAGATTTCACATACTTGGAGAGATTTCACATTCTTGGAGAGATTTCTCATACAGAGAGAGATCTGGGAGAGATTTCACATACTTGGAGAGATTTGGGAGAGATTTCAATTGCGATCTTTTTAAGTGTTTGGCTTTGTAACACAAGGTTTGTACATCTCGTTAAGTCTCGTTATGATTGTTATATGCCCCCGAGGGTTAAGGAATAATGTTTTATCGAATAGTTTCATCACTTGCCCTGATTAGGGTTTTGAATTTCCGAACACGTGAAAACTCTAAGTGATACTTTGTATTAAGATTACGAGTAGTACAATAAGAATCATAATGGAAACCCTAATATACAAGGGTTAGATGAGTTGAGCGGTTTGACTTGTTGACTTTGGTTGACTTTGACTTGGCCAAATATTGACGGTTGTCACATGATCCTTGTTTAAATTTCGATTGTTTTAAGAAAGAAGTTAAAGTGCCATACCATGCTCTTGGTGCTTGTTTTAACCCATAAACAGTCTTATCTAAAATATAACAATGATCATGATACTCTTCATTTATAAAACCTGGGGGTTGTTCAACATACACAGTCTCTTCGAGCTCTCCATTCAAAAATTCACATTTCACATCCATTTGATAAACATCAAAATATTTATGAGCTGCATAGGCCAAAAATATTCGAACTGCCCCGAGTCTTGCGACAGGGGCGAAGGTTTCTTCATAGTCTATTCCTTCTTGTTGCGAATAGCCTTTTACTACAATCCTAGCTTTATTTCGAACAATATTACCATCTTTGTCTGTTTTGTTTTTGAAAATCCATTTTAACCCAACTATCGAAACGTCTTTTGGCTTAGGAATTAATCTCCAAACCTTGTTTCTTTCGAATTCAGCCAATTCAGATTGCATTGCAACAACCCAATCTGAGTTTTCCATTGCAACCTTGACTGTTTTTGGTTCAATTTTCGAAATGAAAACGTTAAACATGCAAAATTCTTGATGCTCATTAAGTACCTCATTTTTTGCACGAAGTTGTGCCCTTGTTAACACACCGTCTTGTGGATTTCCAAGAACTTGTTCCTTTGGATGATTTCTTGTCCATTTATGTAAAGGTGGATATGCTGGATCAAAATCCAATGGTGCATCTTCAAACATTTCGTCATTTTCAGATTCTGTAACAGAAACATTGTCATTTGAATCATAAAAATTTTCATTATGATCACTATTCGACATTATTGAATCATTTCGCTCCCCCTCAACAGGATGCTCCCCCTCAACATCATTATCCAATCTCCTATACTCCCCCTCGAAAGGATGCTCCCCCTCAACCTGAGTTGTCGAATTCAAGTGCTCCCCCTCCACTTGATCATTAAGCATGCTTTCGTCATTTCTTGGAGAATTCGATGTTGAATTTAAGTCTGAAATATCTTGTGTGAATGTCGAATCATCAAGATGCTTTGAAGCTTCAGGTATGCGATTATCAGTTGCATTAACTTCAGCATCAGCAGCCATATCTGGAGTACCAAAAACTAAATCATAATCAAAATCTTTCGAAGTTGAAATTTCAGACTCAACATTTGATTCATTAATAATTGGTGTGTGATCAAAACATTTTTCGACTTGTTTAACATAATAATTATCAAAGGTAAGATTAAACATTTCTTCCACTTTTCGTGTTCGTTTTTTCAACACTTTGTATGCAACCGAATTATGAGAATATCCCAAGAAAATTTCTTCGTTAGCTTTAGACTGAAATTTCGAAAGATTATCCTTTAGATTCATGATAAAACACCTGCAACCAAAAACATGAAAAAATTTGACATTAGGTTTTCGGTTATTTAGTATTTCATAAGGAGTAATGTTGAAACGACGATGAATAAACGATCTGTTTTTAGTAAAACATGCAGTGGAAACAGCTTCAGCCCAAATATATTGAGGAAGATTCGCATATGTAAGCATTGTTCGTGTTGCTTCACAGAGAGAACGATTTCTTCTCTCAACCACACCATTTTGATGAGGTGTGTATGGTGAAGAGAAATTATGCGAAATCCCTTGATCAACTAAAAACGAATCAAGAAAGTTATTCTTGAATTCAGAACCATTGTCACTTTTGATTTTTCGAACTTTCTTCTTTAAGCTGATCTCAATCTTTTTGATAAAGTCGATCATTACTTGAGCAACATCAGATTTTAACCTGAGAAAATAAACCCAAGTAAACTGTGAAAAATCATCAACAATAACTAAAATGTATCGTTTCTTGTTGAGTGTCTCAACAATCGATGGTCCACATAAGTCAATGTGAAGTAATTCCAACGGTTCAACAATCTTTGAATCAATAACCACATGATGAACTTTGCGATGTTGTTTTCCTTGTTTGCAAGATGCACATAAAGTATCATTATCAAATTTTAACACAGGAAAACCTCGGACAAGATCATCAACTACCAATTTATTGATATTTCGAAAATTCAAGTGAGAAAGTCTTCGATGCCAAAGCCAGCTAACATCAGCTGAAGCTTTCGAAAGTAAACACACTGAGTTGGTTTTCCTACGATTAGTTTGATAGCGCGAGTAAACATGTCTCCATGTCGTTTGGATGTGAGCAAAACTTCTTTAGTGTTAACATTTGAAATGATGCTTCCTGCTTCGTTAAACACCACTTGATTTCCAGTGCCCACAACAAGTTGTGAAACACTTATCAAGTTATGTTGAAGACCTTTGACATAAGCAACACGAATTACAGTAAACTGTCCATTCGTTACTTTCCCGTAACCTTTTACTTGACACTTGTAATTGTTCCCAAACTTCACTACACCTGCATTGTCCAAACTTCGAAAATTACGCAAATTCTCCTTCTTTCCAGTCATGTGACGAGAGCAACCACTATCTATGTACCATTTATCATCATATTGCTCGTCACACAAAACCTGCAATTAACGAAAGAATTTAGGTACCCAAGGCTGTTTGGGTCCTTGGTTATTAGCTTTGAAAACTGAGTGAAATGAAGAACCTAAAACCCAATCACGAACTTTTGATTTGAAAATATCAATTAAGTCGACATCATTAGGTAAAGGAGCAGAAACATACGTTTTCGAAGGTTTAGGATTGTCACAGACATTCGCCTTTTTGTTCGCAGCTTGTGTTTCAACATGTTTATCTTTCGAAACTAATTTCCATGTTTTCGCAGAAATATTTGATTCTTTTGAAGATGAACTTTCGTTTGAAGAATAATTCACATATTTCTCATAAGCTACTCGAATTTGTTGTTGGGAAAAATTTCGAGATTGGAACATCTTTCCTTTTCCTTCAAGCCAATGGTCGATATTCTTCACATTTGACGAATCCTTAGTGTATGAAACTTTTGAATTCTGCTTCCCAGAAGGATTTGGAAATTTTGGTTTTTGAGGAGTGAAATCAACATTTGATCTAGGACGAAATTTTTCAAATTGTCGATTTTTAAAACTGTTTTCGACATTTGTGTTTCATGAAAATCGATTTTGAAAATTCTTTGATTGAGTTGATGGATGAGTGTGTTTTAAATTTTGATTTTGAGAAAATCTTTGTTGTGAATGAGGAGAAAATCGATTTTGAAAATTTTGATTTGGAAATTTCTGTGATGATTGATTGAAATTTTTCGAAAATGATGTAGTGGCTTGAGTTTTATCTTTCGAAAATGTAGTTTGTGAAATGGATTCAGACAATGATTTCTTAAATTGAGCGGGATTTTTCTGATTGCCTGAGTTTGACAAAGACTTTGTTTTAACAGATTTGAATTCTGTCTTTTCAGATGTTTTCTTTGTCAATCTGTTTTGTTTCTTTCGAGACTCAACAGTTTGCCAGAAAACTTTCTTTCGTGCTTGTCTTTTTGAAATGTCATTATCTTTCGAAAATTTGTCAATTTGATCTTTAAATTCTTTTGAGTTGATTTTGACAATTTGTTCAGTTTTCTGCTGTTTTTGTTTTGGAATTTCATTTGAAACTTTTTGTTTCTCAATCCATTTTCTTTGAGGTTTTTGTCTTTGAAAAGTGTATGTATTCTTTGTGAGATTGTTTTCAATAACACTCCGATTTGCAAAAAATCTTTCATCAGATGTTTGTTTGTTATCTTCCTCAACCAATTTGTTAAATTCTGGTTTAATGCTTTCGACATTTCCTTTTGTCACAAACACTTGATTTGGAAAAACGACATCATCTGAGCATTTGAAGTTCGGATACACCACTTGATTAATTTCGAGATAATGAGCACCCTTTTCAGTCATTATCTTATCGAATATTTCAGTGTCACCATACACTTGATCAACAACAATTCGTGGAATTGCTGTTTCTTTCGACTCGTTATTTATTGATGGTGTTTTGTTCGAAACTTCATCATCATTTTCATCATCACTACTATCAGTTTGACTATCTTTGAGACTCACATGATCGAAATCAAAAACTTTCGAAGTTGAGGGTTTGTCGGTGTCAATCTTAACCTTCGAATCATTACACTTTTCTTTTCCTTTAGACTTAGATGCAACATTAACGATAGACAACTAAGAACATCCTCAAAATCACTAATTTCGCTAATATTATCAAAATTATCTTCAATATCAGCAAAATTAGATTTAGAATCAGATGTTGAATTCTCAGTTCTTTTCAAAATTTTAATTTGTTCAGTTTTGGTCAAGGTATCATTCACAATATCAACTAATTCATCTGCATCAAGATATTCATCAATTTTCACAATTCCATAAGCATATCTATCATCAGGAATTTTATCAAATTCGGCAATTGTTTTCTCACAATCATAAGAAATGTTATCAACCTTCTCTCTCTCTCGTAAGCTAAAAAAGGTAATAACTTTCTATGTTGTTCCTTGCTTATATCAGATGAATGATGCAAAGCAGTTAATTTCGCATAAAGTCTTTTCGCAGAATCACAATATATGTTCCTTTGAGCTAGCAACATTTTTACTTCACTACTCAATGAATCCCTATCATACATGATATTTGTAATTTGTAACTCTAGACTTTCTATTTTTATTTTCTTGAAATCTAACTGCTTCTGAACCTCTAGCAACTGAGAAGTTGATTTCTTAGCTTCGTTACTAGCAGAGATAACCAAAGTATCAAAATAAGCACTACAAATAAAATGACGTTTAGTGGCACAATTTTTTAGTGGCATATTAATTTTGTGCCACTATTGTTATATTTTAGTGGCACATCTTAAAAAAAAGAGAAAAAACGCGCTCAGTCATAAAAATGAAAGGAGAGATACGTCGAATTTTTTTAAAACCCCCGCTTTTATCCCCAAAATCTTAAAGAGGGAAAAATCCCTCGCTCACATGAAAATCAGAAGAGCCCTAATCAATTGCTCTCTATCTCTCTTCTCAATTCTACATATCACCATCCCTAAACTCGTTCCATTTTCTCCTTCCTAAACGATACGGTAGCAGTCCCGAACGAAAGTCACCCTTTTCCCTTCTTAAAAGAAATTCATACCGCTCTTTCTCTCTCTTCTTTGATACGAACATAGTGGAAGGGAGGGGAAGCATGATTATGTTATAGAGGTGGTTGTAAGGGAGGTGATTGTGAACGGAGTGACGATCTTGATGGCCACAATAGTCAATCGATGACTGTACATATGGATTCTTTCCATCTCAAAATTCTTCTCAGTATCCGGCCCTAATTTCATACATTTCCGGAAAATCAGGAGCTCTAAGCATATCGACGACCCATTTAGGGTGAAATTCTTTCTAAGTTTCTTTTGGCTAGCGAACAAAAGGTAATATTTTTGTTAATTTCTCTATATAATTTTAGATGTTTGTGATTCTGATGAAGAAGATCCAAATGTGTCGACGGTGACCCACACGTGGTTCTCGACGGTGACGCAGCCCCACCATCGAACGAATACAGGTTTCTCGGCGACGGGGATGCAACCCTAGATCGGACCAGCACATGCTTCATAATAGATGTGAACTTACAAATTGCTTATCTCTCTTGGGAAAAAGGAATCACAGAATGGTAATTTTTTTTTCTATTCATTGATTAATTCATTCCATTTTCGAAATTAAAAGTTTTGTAGCAATCTAAAAACACTTTCTTTTTCGTTTTTTTCAGGAAAGCTATGGACAAAGGAAGGAACGAATGAGGAGGAAAGAGATACAGAGAGGATGGACAAGAGAGATAGAAAGATGACTGATATCTCACTTCCAAGATCGATGCGGTTCTTATTGTTGTTGTCCTTAATTTTTGAACAAATATTCACAGGTTTGTTTCTCATATCCGTAAATCACTATGATTTCCTTAAATCACTTAGATTTATGTAAAAATAACGTCATGTGATTATCTTTAAAGATTGATTTAATTTTATGTATGTGGGTTTTGTTCTAAGTCGTGATATGATACGTGTTCTAGGGTGTATGTTGATTCTTATATTTGTTTGTGTATGTGTTTGGAACAGTTTAGTTGTTTCTGAATCTATCATAACCTGTATTTCTCTTGTATACTTTCATGATGTATTAGGTATTGTATTATGAATAAATTGAAGAGGAAATAGTTGTGTTAAAACAAAAGAGGAGCCAATGAAATCTTGTTTTCATAGCATGTTTCATTTTATGATCCATACTATATTTGTTTCAAGACTTTTAAGAACACGGTAATATAAAATATGGAGAAGACTATGATCTGATCTATGAGTTATGCATCTGTTAAAAGTCTAACTAAAGACCATATGTTTCTTTTATGTTAGATTTTTACATGTTTTGGCTAACATAATGATTTTAATAAGCCTAATTCTCATTTTCTTATTTTTTCTTTTAACTTCTTTGATTTCAATAAGCATGCACAACCTACAAATATCAGTTATAATTATTATTATTTTTATATTTGTTTGGTTCAGGATGGAGCACAATCACATGGAGTTGCTACAAAATCTCGCAATCCGTTTGATTTTTGTAATGTTGTTGATCTTGAAGTTAGAAACATTATGTTTTGAGTACTAGCACGATTTAGACTTATTATTTTTTCAAGACAATTGTGTTTTAGTTATTGAGAATATTGTTATAGGAAAAGTTTGAATTGAAGTAAAGATGTTGTGTTTTACATTTATTATCTTAATTGTCTTATTGTTGTTTTATATTTCATTTAAAATTAAAAAAATGGATTTAATTTATTAATATAAATTTTTTTGTTAAAAAATGTCACTAAAAGCATGAAAAAAATTAATTATTTTTGTAGTTAAATAGTAGCATAAAAATAGTGACATTAAAACCTACAAGTTTTTTAGTGGTATAATAAAAAAGTGCCACTAAAACCAGATTAGTCTGCAGCGGCACAACCAAAAAGTGCCACTAAAGGTCTTTAGTGGCAGCTCTTTTAGTGGCACTTTTTTTTGTGCCGCTGATTGCTAGGGGGGTCTTTAGTGGCACTTTTTCGGTTTTTAGTGGCATTTTTTCTATGCCACTAAATGTCATTTAATTTGTAGTGAAGCAACAGTATCATCAAAATCAAATAGTTCAGAATCATATGCACTTAAAGGAATATTAAAAGTTTGAAGAATAGAACGTACCTTTGTTGACATGGGTGATTTATCTCCTCCTTTGGTCATAAAACAACGACCAATCACTGCTTCGTTACTTTCTTCCTCATACTTTGCATACATGGCACCATGCGTAGGATTACACATTTCCTCATCATCCGAACCTGATGATCAAATCTGGTAAGTTCCTTCATCATCATCCTCACTCTTCGCCACCAGAGAAGTTCCTTTCGCTTTTGCCCGAACTTCTTCTAAACGCTCCACATAGTATGCTTCGTCCTTGACTCTATTCTTCTTTTCATCTTTCTTACGAAGCATACAATCATTCGCCATATGATTAGCTCCGTGACAGTAGTGACAATCAATTCCCGAATCTCCTTTAAGTTTCTTCTCAGCTTTGGATTCATTAGTCTTCGCTTCATTTTTCTCAAACTTTTTCTTTTCCTCACTAGCTGACTTTTTAACGAAACTTCCTTTAGCATCACCTTGTTTCATCTTTGGATTGAACGGTTTCTTGAAAAATTTCTTTACTCGATTGTTTGAGTAAAAAGCAATCGCCTCATCATCTGAATTCATAAGAAGTCCTTCTTCATCAGAATTCTCTTTTTCAATCGACTCTTTCTCAGTTACTTTCGAAACAAGTGCCATAGGACCTCCTAAACTTAGTTTCGACTCTTCTGCCATCTCATTTACCTCTCGTTCGTGAGTTTTCAGAAGATTGTACAAGTCATTCAAAGATGAATTATCAAAACTTGATTGTGTTTTTACCATCAAAGTAACACTTCTCCATTCCTTTCGAAGCTCCATGATGAAAGTAAGGTTAAACTCCATTGTTGACCTTGTAATCCCAAAGCGATTACACTTGTAAATAAGTTCATTCAAACGATCATAGTAGCTTTCAATTGTTTCGTTGTCTTTTTGCTTGAATTCCTCCAACTCAACCAAACATTGCTTGACTGAATTGATCTTAGTTTTCTCTCTTCCTTGAAACTTTTCTTTGAGATTGTTCCAGACGTCTTTTGCAGTTGTACAGCTTCTGACATAGTTGTACACAACAGGAGGCAACACACCACGCAATTCTATCATACATCTTTTCTCAAGCTTTCTTCAGCCTATCAGATTGGTCAGTAACACTTGAAGTTTCAGATGGAGATCCAATTTCTTGAACATTTGGTGGAGGAGTACCATTTCCAGTAATACATGACCAAAGCTCCTCATCCAGCCCGTTCAAGTAGCCTTGCATGCGATCAGCCCACTGATCATAGTATTCAAGATGAGCATAGGAATCTTAGTTGAAGATCCTAGCAGATGAGAATAAGAAATCATTGAATTCAGGTTGAAATTCGCCATGAACGTATGGATTTTTCAGAAAAACTTAAGAGATTTTGAAAGCAAATTGCTGAAACGATCAGAGATTTCAAGTAGAACACTCGATTCAACAAATCAGTTGCAAAATCGAATCACAACTGTAGATCAAGAACAATTTTCACAATTAAAGGTGCGGAAACTTTTGAATCAAAAAATTGATTCAAAAACCTTTTGATTCAGAATGAAAATCAGATCGCAGAGATATGATTCCTGCTCTGATACCAATTGATGAAGTATTGAATCGAATAATGAAAGTAGAATCAGAGTTACGAGAATTAAGAACACCGAGAGTAAATAAGATCTTGTTTCAGCTCAATTATGCTTCACAATTACAAAGAGAGAAATAGACAAGACAGACTCCCAAAACTCTTATCTAACTCTAAGTAACGTTTCTTATTTATAGGAAAACAGTAAAGCATACAAAAAATACTAAGGCAAGAATTCGGCTTCGACTAAAAGGTGCCTTAGTAAATACATAATAAAACTAACGAAGACATCTATTACACATACTTCGACACATTACAATATATTTTCGACCTTACACATTGAAGTTAAGATATCTTGAGCAAAAGTGGTATATAGAAGAACTTTTATCCTGAACACAAAAATGATTGAAATACCAAGGTAATCTCGAATCAACTATAATCTGTTCTTATGGATTCAAAGGACAACCACTCAAGCTCTGATACCAATTGTGAGAACAAGGATCTGATTACGCAGGGACAAGGTTTGAAAACTCAAACCTTGATTTAATGCTTAAGATCAGTGTCTCCTTCTTATTGATAGTTCCAGTCAAGTCTGGCAAGACCAGTCAAGACTAAATATGAGTATCAACAAAGTACTTCAAGTATTGAATATGAGACTATGAATATGATCAAGGTAAAGACAATAAATGAACACTGGGAATGTTTGAAAGAATGATTTGAGAGAAAGGTGCAAGTGAAATAAATGTGAAAATATCTATCTTTGGAGAAAAACAACCCGCCATTTAGTTTGTCATTGAATGCTCTTGAAATAGGAGAACAAGTTACATCGTACAAACCAAAAACATACATAGGACTGGATAATAGAGTTACTCCTGTCACTCTGATTATCTAAGTTGACAAAAGAGACTAAGTTCTATGATACGTTACATCAAACTAAATGACAAAAGTAATTAATACATATTGATAAACTGATTTCGGAAGCATACATCAACACTTGAATATTTTCTCTATTCCGGACACCAAATGACTTCGGACCACAGCTGACTTCGGAACACTCTTCACTTCGAAACTGACTGACTCCGGAACATCCAAAAGATAGAGATTGCTAGAGTTCACTTTCAGGTTCCAACAAAAACAACTAAAATTAATGAGTAAATTCGACTGACGGGAATACACCAAATAGATCATGTTGCCTTTTCTTCCACATCGATGCAACTTCCTTGTGGTTTCCATGTTATAAAATAGTGAAATCATGGCATAATACAAACTACCACGAACTCGTGAGTTTGATCTCATATCTGTTCGAAAAAAGGAATTAAAATCTTCAACCTTCGAGCAAGGGTTAAGAAAGTTTTTCTTACAATAAATATGTAATATGAGATTTCTGATATCTCATTCAACTTCTTCCTTATATCTTGCATCAACCTGCTAATACTCCCATCCCCGATTTCCATAAAATCAGTGAAGCACTTGTTTCTTTTTGCAACTAAAGATAAATATTAAAAGATTTCTAAGAAAATTGATGAAAGGAAATGAAAATCACAATCAACCCGAAAACTAAGAATCATGAAATCTATGAACAAGGATAAACTTTTGGGGTGGCCGATTTTGTGAGATTTAATAACGTCTTGGTGTCAGTTTGTTGTAATTTTTGGCTTTTTGCTATTTCTTAGTTGGCACTGACGGTGCAACGAGCTATTCGGTTTTTAAATTTTCTTTTATCTTTAATTTTTTAATTATTAATCATAACACAAGTCAAAAAAAGTAGATGTGACTTGGCTTCTATTCTTAGGTCCATTTGTCTAGTATATCGGTTACAAACTTATAAGTAGATGTGACTTGGCTTCTATACTTAGATCTATTTGTCTAGTATATCAGTTACAAACTTATAATTGATAAAATACATGTTATTTTATTTTATTTTTCTTTCTTTCCAATTTATATATTTTGTATATATTTTTTACCATAAACATAATATTTTTCTTTCTTTCCCCTTCTTTTAAATTAAGTAGGCGAATTTCCGTTGCGTAGGTTAAGATTATGTAGTTGTTAATATTAACTACGAAATAATAATTCTTATATTAAGTTGATATGCAAAATTGTAATTTTTTTGAACAATATAATAAGATAAACCTATATTGCAATCCAAATGGCCTCTACATACGGTTTACGTATGAATATAATTAAATGTAATTTTTTATGTAGTGTTACTTTTAAATATTTATTTCATTAATTAATTTAAAAATTATTTATTTGATTAAATATTATTTTTAACTGTTGTTGTGGTTAATTAATTAAAAACCTTATTTTAAAACATTTATAATAAATGGATCATAAGCGTTTTTGGTAAATATTAAGTAAAATAAAAAACATCATTTTCATAACTTAGATCATTTTTATTGATAGTTTTAATGAATTATTAATAGTATATCAGACACTCAATAACCTAAATAACATATTTTATTAGTATTTATTGAACACATAATATTTTCAAATATATATATATATATATATATATATTATGTATTTTATATTATCCCTTATCTCGTAACAAAAGCATTTTAGTCATTTAAATTATATTATATACTTATATTTTTTTATATACTAATTAATTAGTCTACTATATTATATAGGCAAAATAAAATTCAATATTATATGGAAAAATATATATAAAAAAACATTTTGAAGTCAATTAAAATTACATCAAATAATTTTAAAATAAAAAATCAAAAATCAAATGAGGTTACTTTGTAAAAGCGACTATTCTATACCACAAACATGTAAATGAATTATTAAACTAAATTTCTAGATTTTGACATGAAACAACAACCTGGTCAATGCCACCTTAACAAAACCAAAGCCTACAAAAGTTATAATATTTTTCCATATCCCAGTAGTTTAGACTTTTGGCTTTCCAGAGAAAGTTTTTCTTATAGTAAATATGTAATATGAGATTTCTGATATCTCATTCACCTTCTTAATTATATCTTGCATCAACCTGCTAATACTTTCATCCTCCATTTTCGTAAAATTAGTGAAACACTTGTTTCTTTTTGCAACTAAAGATAAATATTAAAAGATTTCTAAGAAAATTGATGAAAGGAAGTGACAATCACAATCAACCAAGAAACTTGAGAATCGTGAAATCTATGAACAAGCTAGGATAATCTTTTGGGGTGGACAGTTTTGTGAGATATAATAACGTCTTGGTCTCGGGTTGTTGTAATTTTTGTCTTTTTGTTGTTTCTTAGTTGGCATTGATGGTGTAACGAGCTATTCGGTTTTTAAATTTTCTTTTATATTTATTTTTTAGTTATTAATTATGACATAAGTAAAAAAAAGTAGATGTGACTTGGCTTCTATTCTTAGGTCGATTTGTCTAGTGTATCGGTTACAAACTTATGAGTAGATGTGACTTGACTTCTATTCATAGGTCCATTTGTCTTCTATATCGGTTACAAACTTATAATTGATAAATAAAATGTTATTTTATTTATTTATCTTTCTTTCCAATTTATAAATTTTGTATTCATTTTTTTTACAATAAACGTAATATTCTTCTTTCTTTCTCCTTGTTTTAAATTAACTAGGTGATTCCCGTTGCGTAGGTTAAGATTATGTAGTTAATATTAACTACGAAATAGTAATTCTTATATTGTATTAATATGCAAAATTGTAATTTTTTTGAACAATATGATAAGAAAAACATATATTGCAATGGCTTTCTACATGCTGTTTACGCATTAATAAAATTAAATGTAACTTTTTATTTAGTGTTACTTTTAACTATTTATACGATTAATGTAACATCCCAAAATTTAAGGCTAAAATTTTCATGCTGCATCATTTAGCGTTAGGGTTCGCATGGGTGGAGTAGGCTGACGGGTTTAATACCCGATCACACAACTTTGTGATCAATTAACATCTTTGGTCCCTCCAATCCGATTTCTTTTCAATTTTGCTCCTTCATTTACACTTTAGACCCCGGCTCCTAAATTCTTTTCAATATAATCCCAAAAGTTACTAAAAAGCCCCTCCTCCACAATTTATTCTCAATTTGAATCCAACACTTACACTTTTAGTCCATGATTCCATAAAATCTTTTCAATTTAAATCCATTAATTACCAAGCGTACCCTTGCTTCTAAAATTCTTCTCAAAACAGCTCCGTAACTTACTAAACAACCATCCACTATTAAAATTCTTCACAAATTAATCCGGGAATTATATTTATTAATTTATTTAAATAAACGGGGCGTTACAACTCTCCCCCACTTAAATTAGATTTCGTCCTCGAAATCATTCCTTACCATCTCTTATACGCCAAACCACTCTAGTAACATGGTCACCATCATGGGCGCACCCTAGCCTTCTCAGGGTAGCTGTGACCAATCATCACGAAGCCCTAACATCTGCAGGCGAACTAATCCCTCACGACAAGATCACATCTACTTCATCTGAAGTCTGATGTCTCGAGATGGTCTGAATCCCTGACAGACCACTCTTACTGAATCATTATTGCCGAGTCCATTCCACTTGTCTCTCAGCTGCTTACTCATCTCCTAAAATCTCCAGGCTCCCACTAGAAAAACAGAATCACAGATCACTTATCCCTGTGATTTACTTATACTTGGCCAAAACTCAGATAGTCCTGCTGTAAGTGACTTAGCATATCCCAAGCTATCTGCTATTCGACCGTACTTGCAAACTAAAACACAGATACTAATACTGCCCAAAATGCTGGAACTGCCTGAACACTGAGCTGCCTGAAGCAGCATGTTGCCACATGACGGCTCTCCAAAATCCCCCCCCCCCCCCGAGGCCTGCCTGGCCTCGATTCGTTCGACAATCGTCTGAAATATCGGGTTCCAATCCGACTACGGAGACCAAAGGACTCACACACAGTCGCTATACACGACTTCTAAACGAAATCCTTTCTCTGGAACTAGTTACCACTAGTTATCATGTCACTGTGGCTCTAACAACCTCCCGATCCAACCGATCGGGTCCATACGTCGAATCCTAACGTCACCAAATACAGGCTAAAAGTGATTGCTACCTAACCGATGGTAGCCTTATATCACAAGCAATCTTATACAGTCCATCGCTTCCTTGATCCCATAACTGTAGTGGCACTCCTACAGTCGTATCACTGGCTCAACCTGATCTAATCCTTCTGGGTAATTCCGAAATCCAATCCATGGATTTCCATATCCTCAATGTTGCACCCGAGCTGATGGTTACTACTGCTCCTTACGAGATCTGACAACGCGCTCATGCTGCCTACCAACCTAGTGAATGCTACGGATACACCCGCAGTCTTACAACACTCTATCACTATCTGACTGCTAGGAAAAACATGAACCAAACGTTGGAACGTTTTCTAAACTTCCAACTCATCCAATCCTCAACCTAGACGGCCACTCGACCGTCTTTCTGATGGGTTTTGCGCATTCTAACACTCCTAAGTGTACATGCAACCCTAAATACCTTGGATCTATGTTTTCTCTATTATACATGCAATTATGAACTTTCCAAGGTATTACCCTATCTAGCATACAATACTTGATACTTGGGTAATCAAATGGATAGAATACATACCTTTGTTTGATGTAGCTTGTCTCCATGAAGCTTGAGTGCCTAGTGCCCCAAGTGTGACACCTCAAATGGTTCACACAACACCAAATGCACATGGAATGACTTGAGAGAAATGGAACACTCCTTGAAATCGTCTAGCCCTCATATTCACACATTAGTGCACGATTTCTTGAGCCATGGGATTCTTTTATATGGTGGCTATTAAGGTTACACCATGTAACTCATAACTTTACCCATTCCTTATGCTCCATGGATTTTAACCTCCATGAAGTATCCATGGGTCACCCCATGGACTTAGTCCAACATAACAAATCTTGGATCACAAGCCCACATATATAAGAATGAATGATTTACACAATCAACCCATATATTTAATTAGTCTCCTTTTGATCACTTAATTAATTCCAAATTAATTCTTGATCAATACTAATTAAATAACCTTATTAATATATTAGAACTTATAATATATTAACCAACCTTAAGTGTTATTTCTCTCATTATAGTCTATCCAAATGCATGATGCCATGCAACCCAAATGGACCATGCCGGGTCGGGTCAAGTCTTACCAATCATAGTTATGGACTTAGACATTAATCCAACACTTTCCCCCTAACGGGGATGCGAAACTCACCCTAGTTTCACACCTACTTCTGTTCCTGGACACTTGATCGATTCTCCCCCACTTAGCTTCAGCTAAGTCTTCACGGTTCGTGAGAATTAAAGGACTCCCAATCCTTCTCGCTTCCTAGTATCCCAATGATGACACCCTGTGCTTACTAATGCTAGCGATCGATCACCGCTTACATCCTAAGATCGCCCATCCTTTGAAATCTTGAAGAGTACTCATGAAATCTGGTCCAGTCTGACACCTCAATCCACCTCCTATGCTGACAACCAGAGGTCTTAATCTTCACTCTGGCTGACGAATCCTCGTTCTCACTTCCATTGTCGTAGCATTACTGAACTTTAACCAAGCACAACCCATGCAAAAACATGCAATTCTCTCGAACATTCAATGATCGAACACCCATACATTTAACACTTGTAACTGAGTCCACTGTCTTCATGCTACCAGTCCTTCCCTAGCAATGGTAGTGCCTTGAACTCCAAAGTTCTTCCGTAGGTAGCTAATGACAATATCCAAACAATGATAGAACCACTGATCTCTGACTTCACTGGAGAACCATCGCTCTAATCCTGACCCAATGTTCTCTGAATAATACTCCTGCACCGATCTCGTCAAAGATTCGGAATGATAATGGTACACGCGGAACCCACTCCGCAAGGTACGTCCCTCTGTGGGTTCATCAAGGACCTTTCAACATGCAGGATGGCATATATGATCCTTGATAACCCAAACACTAACAGAAAACCGACCTGAGATCTGTCCTGTCCAAGCTCAGTCGCAATTCCAAGGCGATACAGATTCCCAACATCCACCATGAAGTGGCAAAAGATAAAATATCCGCGAACATCTGGAGGAATACTGATCACCTTCAGCTGGCATGACCAACCCTGCCACACCTGTAGTAGTCTAAACCCTTGGAGTGACAGACTCCCTTGTGTACTTTCTTATATGTGCTACACTGTCTCAGGCCCTGCTGGCATTTCACCCGATGATCAGAAGTCATGGGTCTCTTCCCGGGACCCTCTACTATACGCACCTAGCACAAACCTCGCTGCTCAAAGTGCTCCAAGTCGATCTCGCATTTGCAACCTCTTGAAAATCATATCCTTCAGGGTCTGACACCCCGCCACGCTTACTAACTCACTTTCCAATGACTAAGATGCAACAACTGGGACATCCTCTGTCCCCCAAACCGGGTCACAAACTTCTCCCCGAAGCTTCTCAGATTCTCCAAGACTCTCATCGATTCGCGTATGGATCTTGTGCTTTCAGTAGTACGGGCCCAATACTACCTTCCACACCTATCCATACTTTCCTCAGCAATCCTCCCGAATCCTCCAAGTCACTTCCTCAAACTGGTACCCAAGTCTCTCTGAGCCTCGCTACTAACCCACTGAAACATATCCTAGGCTTTCCTAGGTTCCCGAATTTACCCAGTCCTCAGCTGCTGAAAGATTCCCAGTAATGTCAACTAGCTACCTCATGAATATAGCTAGCTCACATTACTAAGAGTCTCACAAAGCACAAAGCAAACAACATTCAGACAATGGAAAATCTAACCATCTTATTCCAATCAAACCTTTCTATCCTTTACTCAGGGATCAGTACATGCCATTCAAATGCTCATATAATCAGGCATAACCTAACCATGCTATCCTATTACTAACTGATCAGTACTATCATACAGCTCAACAAGTACATACAACAGGCACATAAGGCATCTTCCTAGATCCTTAGCCCTAATCTAGCATGCAGTCCTCACACACATACAACAGGCATATAAGGCATCCTCCCTAGATCCTTAGCCTAATCTAGCATGCAGTTCTCATACACATACAACAGGCATATAAGGCATCCTCCCTAGATCCTTAGCTTAATCTAGCATGCAGTTCTCACAATCATATCATATCATAACATATCATGTATGGGTATCTTGGGGAAAACTTACTTGAGCTCGGCTGATTGCACGCATCACACACCTTGTTCTTTTCAAAGTTCTGTTCTCTTTTCAAATTCTTTTCAAACTTCTTTTATAAAACTTTTGAAAATTTCCATACCAAGTCCTTAGTTTGAGTTCAGACACACCCGAGAGTGTGCCCGGATCCCTCAAACCAAGGCTCTGATACCAACTTGTAACATCCCAAAATTTAAGGCTAAAAATTTCATTTTTATTAAATTATTACATAAAACCGATCAATATAAAAACTTTCATAATAATATCTCATGTCAAAACCAAAGTGTCAATAATCAAAACATAGTATCATAAAACCATATCAGAGTGTAATCCCAAGGATCCCGTGTGCGGAAAACATAGTGTGATGCGTTGCGACTAAGCCGGCTCCTCTCCTTTGAAACAAAGTACCTGAAACACATAACACATAACACGGTAAGCACACATGCTTAGTGAGATCCCCAAAATACCACGTATATATAATTAGCCACTCGAGGCTAAAGCTTTACGAGACCTTCCGGTCAATGTGTCTCAGGGGCCTTCCGGTCCCACAATCCGAGTAGACCTTCCGGTCCTACTCTATTGACCTTCCGGTCCATACTCTGATGACCTTCCGGTCCATACCCTGTTGACCTTCCGGTCCACACCCTGCAAGCTCAGGGCATAACATATACATATCACATAGATAAGAACATATATCACATAAACAAAATGCATAATACCATATAAAAAAATGCATAATATCACATAGACAAAATGCATAATATCACATAAACAAATTGCATAATATCGCATAACTCATGTAAGCACATAAGACCTTCCGGTCCTGACTCTGTACACCCTCCGGTCCTAACTCTGTAGACCTTCCGGTCCTACTCTGTTGACCTTCCGGTCCAAACCTTGTCGACCTTCCGGTCCAAACCAGGCAAACTCATAACATAGCAACTCACATAAAACATATATCACATCTCACGTATAGGCACATAAGACCTTCCGGTCACACATAATTACCACTCTGGGTAAGGTATAGTGAGAAGACTCACTTGGCACTGCTGAAGTCCAGAAGGCTCGATCCCACACTGCTGAAGTCATGCAGACTCAACCCCCAGCTACTGAATGACAGACTCCCGAACTGTCAACACCAAAATAACACCCAATTAATAATTGGATCTCACTACATAACCATAAGTACATACTTTGGATAATTACTACATTACCCTAAGCTTGGCTTATTCAAGCCCAAGGCCCAAAGTCAATTAGGAATTAAAGCCCAACATATGGCCCATTTATGGCCCAATTTTCCAAATTGGGCCCAACCCCTCTTATGGGCCTTACCCTAAAGCCTATTAATTATTCTAGTCCATTTGCTTGATTTTGGATGGCCCATTTAATAGCCTAATCATCAAGGCCCAAAAGAAAGGCCCAACAATAAACCCAAGTGAAATTAGGGTTTCACATAAACTAACGATTAGGGTTAAGTGTTCTTACTTAACTCATTAAGGACTTAATCCATTAAGTCCTTTACTCTACTAGATAAGTGCTATGGAGTGATTGGGCTTAATACACAATCCAATCTCAATGGCCCAAAAGTGGGTCCAATAAGTCTAAGTCCCAAATACTCACAATTAGGATTTTCTAAACCCTAATTAGGGTTTCCACCCAACCATGGCCCAAAATTAAACTTTAAGCCCATTAGGGTTTGTTTGTGGGGCACCACCCACTACCACCTCGGGTAGTGGTGGTTAATGGCGGCTCACGGCGGCGGCCACCACCTTACGGTGGTGGTTATTATTATCTTTTTCATTACTCAATGCTAATTACATATACAATGCTCAAAACCAAAAATAGAAACACACACTAACTAACGTAATACACACACACACACACAGCCACCCTAGTGGTGGCCAGCGGTGGCTTGTGGCGGCGATGACTTTTTCCGGCCAAATAAACACACAACACCTGCACATGTTTCTCATTTGCACTATGGACCCAACCACCCACCTGGTGGCTCACGGTGGTCTGGCAGCAGCAGCAACACGGCGTCCATCGGCAACAACAGCGACACGGCGGTGACCATGGCTTTTGACAGCCGCCCATGTCGGTCCTGATGGGTTTTAAGCATTCTAACACTTCCTAAGTGTACATGCAACCCTAATAACCTTGGATCTATGTTTGTCTAATAATCATGGAAGGTTGAATTCCAAGGTTATATTCCTATCTAGCATACATGGGGAACATTTTTTAACTTGAATGAAAGATAGAATAACTTACCTTGTTGTTGATTATGATCCTTGAAACCTTGTGAGCCTAGCACCCCAAGTGTGATGCCTCAAATGCTTCACACAACACCAAATACTTTTGGAATGACTTTAGAGAGAATACACACTTCTAAAATCGGCCTAGCCCTCTTGTTTCTTATGTGTAACCGATTTTGGTGGAGAATGGATTTCTTATATAGTGTTGACACATCTAGGGTTACACCATGTAAACCCTAATGTGTCATGACTCTTCATTTCCATGACCCATGGGTTTGTAACTCCCATGGAGCATCCTATGGGTGGAACCCAACTTGATAATCCATGGAGCCTCTTAGCCCACTATATAAGATATGGAAGATTTACATAATCTACCCATATATTTAATTAGTTATCTTTTGATCACTTAATTAATTCTAAATTAATTCTTGATCAAACTAATTAAATAATATTATTAATATGTTAGAACTTATAATATATTAATAAACCATAGTGTTATTTCTCTCATTTTAGTTTATCCAATTGCATGGTGCCATGCAACCCAAATGGACCATGCCGGGTCGGATCAAGTACATACCAGAAATAGTTATGGACTTAGACACCTTATCCAACAATCTCCCACTTGGATAAGTCTAATAACTATAACTACAATACTTCAGGAACCGATCGGCAATCGTAGCTCTTTCAAGGTCTCTCGGAACTGAGAAGATGATGATACGCCATTTAAGATAAGTGATCATATAATCCTCTGTTCTAGATATCAGCCGGACAAATACATGGAACAATGTCTTACTTATTGTCCAGCAGTTTGTTTCCCGATTTCCGATTTGTTTGACAAAGAACTTAATTGAACACATCAACTTAGTTCTGACCGGGCCCGGTACATAGGTCAAAACAAAATCATCGAGGGGCCCAGATACCAGCTTCTAATCCAAGAAGGAACAGATAAACTTCGACTCATATGTTTGTTCTACCACTCATTGAATTATACACAAAAGCACGTTTTATAACATCGAGTTACCAATGCGTTAACGTACAATCAATGCATAACCAACTCATAAGTAACAAATCATATCTCTAGGTTTGAAGACTTATATGATATTACCATCTCACGATCACTCGAGATAAATTCCATGAAGTGATTCCAGTGAGCGTGGGTTGAGTCCAATACTCAGAACTTATGAGCACTCATGAGTGTTGTAGCCATGTCCAACAACTTAGACCTCTGCAACCAATCATGACAGTCTTGATTCATACCTACTTCCGACATATGACCGACTGTGGAGGTTCGAATAATATGATATACCAAACATAATTATTCTGGAAGTCAAAACATGCAAAAGAAATATAGTAAACGATCGACAAGAGATAGCAACACTTTACTCATAAATAAGACACCTTTTATTCATCATCTAATGTCAATTACACTTTACAAATTTCAAGGTTATCTAACTACTAAATCTAATATCATCCTTCAGCCCTATGCTCCGAGCATGCTGGAGATGCTTAACCCGAGTCAGTCCCTTCGTGAGGGGATCTGCTGGATTCTCATCCGATGATACCCTCTTTGCCACGAGGAGTCCTTCTTCTATTCGATGTCTGATGAAATGGTATTTTCTGTCGATGTGTCTGGATCTCCCGTGATCCCTTTGTTCCTTGGCTAAGGCAACTGCACTTTCACTATCACAGAAAATTTCCATTGGCTCTTTAATAGCTGGTACAACTCCAAGGTCTCCAATGAAGTTCTTCAGCCATATCGCCTCCTTTGCTGTCTCGCTAGCTGCTATATACTCTGATTCGCAAGTAGAATCAGCCACTGTCTCTTGCTTGGAACTCTTCCAAGAAATTGCTCCTCCATTTAAGGTAAAGACCCAGCCTGACTGAGAGCGGAAATTATCCCTATCAGTCTGAAAGCTAGCATCACTATACCCTACAACTCTCAAGTCTTCACTCCCACCGAGGGTAAGGACCCAGTCCTTAGTCCTCCGTAGGTACTTGAGGATATTCTTTACCGCAGTCCAGTGTGCCTTGCCAGGGTTCCCCTGATACCTGCTAACCATGCTCAAAGCAAAGGCTACATCAGGTCGAGTACACGTCATAGCATACATGATCGATCCTACAGCCGAAGCATAAGGTATTCGACTCATTTATGCTATCTCAGCCTCAGTACTAGGGCTTTGTGTCTTACTCAATCTGGCATTACTCTGGATGGGTAACTCTCCTTTCTTGGAGTCCTGCATGCCGAATCTCTTCAACACCTTATCCAAGTACGTACTCTGACTAAGTCCAATTAGTCTTTTACTCCGGTCTCTTAAGATCCTTATCCCTAGAATATAGGCAGCTTCTCCTAGGTCCTTCATAGAGAAACACTTCCCAAGCCAGGACTTAACTTCCTGCAGAGTTGGGATGTCATTTCCTATGAGTAGTATGTCATCCACATACAATACCAAAAAGCTAACTATACTCCCACTAGCCTTGACATATACACAAGATTCATCTTCACTCCTAGAAAAGCCAAATTCCTTGACTTTCTCATCAAAGCAAAGATTCCATCTGCGAGGTGCTTGCTTTAACCCATAAATGGATTTCTCAAGCTTACACACTCTATTAGGGTACTCTGTGTTGACAAAACCCTCTGGCTGACTCATGTAAACATCCTCAGCCAACTTTCCATTAAGGAAAAAGGTTTTGACATCCATTTGCCATATTTCATAGTCATGAAATGCGGCTATGGCTAACAGAACCCTAATAGACTTAATCTTGGTCACTAGAGAAAAGGTCTCATCATAATCAACTCCCGGAGTTTGTGAGAAACCCTTTGCAACTAGTCGTGCCTTATAAGTGTGTACATTACCATCCATGTCGGTCTTCTTCTTGAAGATCCATTTGCACCCTACAGTCTTACGACCTTGTACATTCTCAACCAAGTTCCAAAATTGATTGTCATACATGGACTGTATCTCGCTGTCCATTGCCTCTTTCCACTTGGCTGACTCAGGGCCTGCCATGGCTTCCGCGTAACTGTTAGGTTCATCCAGACCTATCAGTGTCTCATCACTGATAAGTGTATCACCTTCCGCAGTAATATGGAATCCATAGTAATGCTCAGGTGCATTCCTAACCCTTGTGGAACGCCTCAGAGGTACAGACTTGTCAATTGGCTCAACAGAAGTTTCCTCCTCAAGTTGAGTGCTAGGGTTTGAAGTTCCTTCACCACTTGAATCTTGAATTTCTTCAAGGTCAACTTGCCTCCCACTGTCTCCTTGGCTTATGAACTCTCTCTCTCTCGAAAGAAAGCCCTCCTAGCTACAAAGACCACATTCTCACTAGGTCTGTAGAAGAGGTAACCAAAGGATTTCTGTGGGTAGCCGATGAAAATACACCTCTCACTTCGAGGTTCGAGCTTATCATGAGTCTCGCGTCTCACGAAAGCCTCGCAACCCCAAATCTTAATGTGGTCTAGTTTGGGTACTTTACCAGTCCACATCTCATGAGGAGTTTTGGCAACTTTCTTTGTGGGAACTAGATTAAGGATATAGGCGGCAGTCTCTAAGGCATACCCCCAAAATGAGATTGGTAGCGAAGCTTGACTCATCATGGAACGAACCATATCCAACAAGGTTCGATTACGCCTCTCAGCTACACCATTCAACTGCGGTGTCCTGGGAGGTGTCAATTGTGAGACAATCCCACATTCCCTAAGATAGTCGAGGAACTATGAACTAAGATACTCACCACCTCGATCGGATCGAAGCATCTTAATGTTCCTGCCCAATTGATTCTCGACTTCCTGTTTAAACTCTTTAAACCTCTCAAAAGTCTCTGACTTATGCTTGATTAAGTAGACATATCCATATCTACTGTAATCATCAGTAAAAGTCAAATAATAACGATTGGCATCCCTTGTGGCATGTTTGAAGGGCCCACACACATCCGTGTGTATAAGATCCAACAAACCTTCACCCCTCTCACAAGAACCTGTGAAGGGTGACTTTGTCATTTTTCCAAGTAAGCATGATTCGCAACTATCATCTGACTTTAGGTCAAATGACTCCAATACTCCATCCTTTTGGAGTTGGCCTATGCGTTTCTTGCTTATATGTCCAAGACGACAATGCCATAATGATGCTTTATCCAAGTTATTATCATTAACAGAATCAATACACAATACATTATTTCCTAAGTTATCAACCACAAATACAGTTTCATACACACCATCACAAGGTAATGCTTTAAAATAAAGAAGATTATTAAAGAAAGCATTAATCGAACCAACTTCATTATCAAATGAAAAGGTGAAACCTTATTTATACAATGCATGAAAGGAAATAATATTTCTTGTCATTTCTGGCGAATAACAACATTTATTCAAATCTAAACTAAACCCACTACTTAGCGATAAAGTATAAACTCCAATCTTGGTGACAGGTAAAGCTTTCCTATTCCCCATGATTAAGTTTATTCTTCCATGCTCCACATTCTCACTTCTTCTTAGTCCCTGCAAATCAGAACAAATATGAATACCACAACCGGTATCAAGGACCCAAGAGTTAGAATGGGGTGAGTTATTAGATAAGATAGTGTAAATACCTGCATGGTTGGGTTTAACTTTCCCATCCTTCACATCTTGCTGATACTTTGGGCAGTTCCGCTTCCAATGTGACTTTTCATGGCAATAGAAGCATTCAGCCTATTTAGGGTCAGAAGAAGGAGTGACAAAACCTTTCTTGGTTCCACTTGAAGAAGAGCCATCAAGGGTCCTAGCCGTGGTACCCTTCGAAGAGCTCTTCCTCTTCTTCCCTCTACCTTTCCCGATTGCCAAAACCGGGGCGGAGTTTGGAGTAGGAGTGTTAACAACCGACTTACCCTTAAGACCTGTTTCTGCGGTCTTGAGGAGTCCCTGAAGTTTGCTGAGTGTGACCTCTTCCTTATTCATGTGATATGTCATGCGGAATTGATCATAGCACGATGGTAAGGAGTGCAAAATGATATCTATTGCAAGCTCCTCAGGGAAGTTCACATTAAGCTTCAGCAACCGATCCACATACCTTTGCATTTTTTGCATGTGGCTCGTGACGGATTCCCCGTCCTTCATCATGGTTGTTATGATAGAGCATATGATTTCATACCTCTCTTGTCGTGCACTTTGATGGTATCTTTCCATCAGATCTTGGTGCATTTCAAAAGGGTAGAAGTCCTCATAGGACTTTTGGAGTTCCGCTGTCATGGTGGCCAACATGATGCATGCCACTTTTGTAGCATCCTTTTCATGTGCCCGAAAGTCAGTGATCTCCTGGGGAGTTGCAGTGGTCTCATCAATCTCCTTAAGCTCCTTGTCATGGACATATTCTTTGTCCTCATAGCGGGTAATCATCCTGATGTTTCTGATCCATTCATTGAAGTTGGATCCATCAAAAGTGACTTTCCCACACAAGTTCATAAGGGTAAAGGAGCCATTAGGATTAGAGCCAGAAGCAGCATTGTTTGAAGACATCTGAAAGAAGAGAACAAGATTAGTTTAGATATTAAGAGAGTCCTTAATAAAACACCCAAATGTAATATTAAGGCTAGGATCCAATCACAATATATTATAACTTAGAAGAGGTATTCCGTAATCCAAGCTATAACATATTTGAAAGGTAGGTGAATGACAATTCACCAATTTCCACCATAAAAAACGAAATATAAATATTAGGTTTTTAATTGGTTCTTAGAAATTCCTAGATTCTTTTGAGATTCAATGAACTTTTCAAAGGCATGTTTCAATCTCGAGTGTGCCCTCCAAGTTTTGTGACTGGGATACCGAGGATCACAAAACGAGGTGTGAAGTAACCATGCAAATCACTTGGTACCCTCAAGGTTTATCACTCAATCGATGTGCCGATAAACCACACACGCTCCACCGATGCTATGGTAAACCTTAAGTCACCCTTTACCTACCTTGTTAAGTCCAAGTTAGTGTGCCGGTTAACCACACACGCTCCACCAACGACTTAAACAAAGTGTAAAGTGTAATTTCATGGATTAGAACCTTATTCACATTTTCCTAAAGTAACTAAGATTGGGAATTTAATAAAAGAATTTAGTTACTTTATAATATTCATCATACTTTTAATGAGAATTTATAAGTCCTTGTCTTACCCGTTCGGCTAACGACCCTCCACCGATCAAGGAAACGGTGGGTGAGAGTGGACACCCATTAAGTTGCCATTTTATAGGCAACAACCTTATACCCCCCTTATAGACCGGCTTCGTGAATGAGGCGTACTAGCGGTAAGACGACTTGACGTTATACATATATATATTAGTAACTTATAATATTATAAAGTATAAGGGTTGAATTTTAACTTTTAAAATTCTAAGGGTTGGAACTAAAGTTTTAATCAAGACTTTACATGTTCCAAAACTTGAGGGCAAGTTTTGTAAACTTCCAAAACTTTTCATTTCTTATAACTTATGAATTAATTGAGTAATAAAAATGAAGACTCTTCATTTTTATAACTCTTGTGTTCTTTTAATGACTTTAATAAAAGTGAGACTTTTGGTTTTCCATAACTTGAGGACAAGTTATGGACTCCATTAAAACACATTATGATCATGAATTAAACTACCATGAAGGTTACAAACAATTCCTATGATCATCTAATCTTCATAAGTTCAAGAACATGAATATGAACACTTTCAAGAATCAAAAATTACACTTAAAAAAAAACTTGTAATTTTAATAATTGCCATTGTAAATGGATTAGCATAAACATTACACCATCTAAAACAAGCTTTAAAACATCAAAACAGTTTAGGGTAATGTTTCTAGTCCATTTCCAGCAACAAATGTGCAAACTTTCATACGAGCAGAAAACAGAAAAACGATTTTTTTTTCAAACTGCTTGCACACAAAAAAAAAAACAACAACAAACGAACCTGACTCTGATACCACTGATGGGTTTTGAGCATTCTAACACTTCCTAAGTGTACATGCAACCCTAATAACCTTGGATCTATGTTTGTCTAATAATCATGGAAAGTTGAATTTCAAGGTTATATTCCTATCTAGCATACATAGGGAACATTTTTTTAACTTGAATGAAAGATAGAATAACTTACCTTGTTGTTGATTATGATCCTTCAAACCTTGTGAGCCTAGCACCCCAAGTGTAATGCCTCAAATGCTTCACACAACACCAAATACTTTTGGAATAACTTTAGAGAGAATACACACTTCTAAAATCGGCCTAGCCCTCTTGTTTCTTATGTGTAACCGATTTTGGTGGAGAATGGGTTTCTTATATAGTGTTCATGTAAACCCTAATATGTCATGACTCTTCATTTCCATGACCCATGGGTTTATAACTCCCATGGAGCATCCTATGGGTGGAACCCAACTTGATAATCCATGGAGCCTCTTAGCCCACTATATAAGATATGGAAGATTTACATAATCTACCCATATATTTAATTAGTTATCTTTTGATCACTTAATTAATTCTAAATTAATTCTTGATCAAACTAATTAAATAATATTATTAATATATTAGAACTTATAATATATTAATAAACCATAAGTGTTATTTCTCTCATTTTAGTTTATCCAATTGCATGGTGCCATGCAACCCAAATGGACCATGCCGGGTCGGGTCAAGTACATACCAGAAATAGTTATGGACTTAGACACCTTATCCAACAGGTCCGTGACTCCTCACCAGCAAACTCCCACGCCATTAAGTCTTTACTCTGAAAATGAACCCAAACCCGCCGGAGAAGATAGAGGTACGACGGCCCCGACGTCAGCCTCGTCTCCAGAAATCGCCGGCAACAAACAACAGCAATGGACTCCGGCGTCTCCGGCAGTCAGCGTCGCGATAGCGACTTTCACCTGACACGACAACAACAACCATAACCTTGGTGCTTCACACGACGGCGTACGACTCACACGATGACGATGCAGTGGTTCTTCCCGGTCTTCGGTGGAACTCTCGGTGACTCACGTCGTTGCCAGCAACGAGTCTTGATGGTGGCGGTTCCGTGGCGTGGCGGTGGGCGGCAACCTCGATGATCGGAGATGTGAGACTAAGAGGGGTGGCGGCGTCGGAGAGAGAGGGAGTCATAAGGTTGGCGGCTGCATCATATAGGGTTAGGGTTCGCATGGGTGGAGTAGGGTGACAGGTTTAATACCCGATCACACAACTTTGTGATCAATTAACATCTTTGGTCCCTCCAATCCGATTTCTTTTCAGTTTTGCTCCTTTATTTACACTTTAGACCCTAGCTCCTAAATTCTTTTCAATATAATCCCAAAAGTTACTAAAAAGCCCCTCCTCCACAATTTATTCTCAATTTGAATCCAACACTTACACTTTTAGTCCATGATTCCATAAAATCTTTTCAATTTAAATCCATTAATTACCAAGCGTACCCTTGCTTCTAAAATTCTTCTCAAAACAACTCCGTAACTTACTAAACAACCCTCCACTATTAAAATGCTTCACAAATTAATCCGGGAATTACATTTATTAATTTATTTAAATAAACGGGGTGTTACAACTAATTAATTTAAAAATTATTTATTTGATTGAGTATTATTTTAACTATTGTTATGGTTAATTAATTAAAAACTTTATTTTAAAACGTTTATTATAAATGGATCATAAACGTTTTTGGTAAATATAAAGTAAAATAAAAAACTTCATTTTCTAACTTAGATAATCTTTATTGATAGTTTTTATGAATTATTAATAGTATATCACACTCAATAACCTAGATAACATATTTTATTAGTATTTATTGAGCACGTAATATTTTCAACAATATATATATATATATATATATATATATGTTTTACAAAACATGAACATATTAGGTAATTTCACATTATTTCCCTATATGTTATTTTTCTAGATGTTTTACAAAGCATATGGATATATTAGGTAATTTCACATTATTTCCCAGCTTTTACTTTGAGAGTTAATTGGCATCTTAACCCATTAATTCATTTTAAAAATGACCCCAAGTAGGAAATTAAGTTCTTAACAGTAGCAACACTTCATTGAGTCAAAAATTTCGATTCAAACTTCAAACCATGACCTAAAGTTTATTACTTTAAAGGAAAAAACGATTGTATGGTGCTAAACGAGAAACACAATTTGGGTTTGGGTTTCCTTCACCATTAAGCCACATATCAAGACACTTACGAATTTTTTAAGAACCTTATGAATGGGTCAAAACGTAGACTTTTGTGAAGCAAAATTACACCGAAGAAATACAAGAATTGCAGTGAAAGAAATCTATATCCCTATATGTTTGGATTTTTGTTCTTCCTCCTAATGAGTGACGCAGCAGCAACATGCCCATGATGCACTAAGCGATCTTGGTATGTACATATTCGTTAAAAATGAAAGGAAATGCATGAATGGCCAGACAAAAAATTTGACAAGTATACCTCTCAATTGACGCATGTCGTTGGGGGAGTTATAAGTAATATTTGCAAAATAGCCTAATATCCCCATGATTTAAATCCAAACACCCATGACCTAATAACTTGACATTTTGAATTTCCTTTAATGACTTTTTAGTTCCTCAATACTAATAATATCTTTTTACGACTTTTATTTCATTCTAAAAACCTCAAATCAATTTAATTAGATTATATTTCTCTTAATTATTGATTAATTCTTTTGGATCTTAAATAATACTATTATTATTTAATTTATTCCATTTTAACATCATAAATGTAGAATCATTAACTTCAATAATTATTCGAGTAAGGAAAAGCTATCGTTAACAAAAGGATTTTCGGGTCGTTACAAATTCCTGGAATATCCTTAGCCTAAACGTTATCGTGAATCTCTAACAACTCACATACCATGCATAAATGACATCTCTCTACGCAGGCGTTCTAGCATGCAATCATGAGCAGATCCTTACAGTTACTAATATCATGCTTACCATATTATAAAAATATAACATAACAACATGTAGGGGTATTATGAGAATAACTTAATTGAGCTTCGATTGATTATACGAGTCACACAATTTTCTTTTTGTAAAAACTTTTCAGAAAGTGTGTTTATAAAAGATATCCTCTAGTCCTCAATTAGAGTTCAGATGCAACCAATGCTAGCCTGAATCCCTCAAACCAAGGCTCTGATACCAACTTCTTCAAATCAACTTGTTCAACCTAATCTTTTAGTATATAGTTTATTACTATTGTATTTTACATTGTATGTATTCCGTCCTACACTTGATGTTTGCATCATTACTATATAATTTCAATAAATCAAAGATAGTTACTACATGAAAATATTGAAGCATTCAATTAATTCTTGTATTATTTACTTAAACGTGAACTTGATTTTGTCAAATTGTAGATTTTTTAATTCTTGTAAATTTAATATAAGTTGTTTTGGAGCTTTTATAATACTTATCTCATATTATGATATTGTTTAATCTTTCAAATTTATAACATACAGTTATATTGAGTTTTGCAATAAGGGATTGTTCCTCACAATATTTATGTGACTATTAATTTAAAAGAAAGAGAAAGAAAATATTATGATTAGAGAAATTAAATATTTTCTATATTTTCTTTTTATTAATCCTTTATCAATTTTGTATGGTTACAAGTGTATTAAAATATTATTACTTTAATTAAATATGACACATGTCACCATTTAATATAGATAAGAGGAGTGGGAAAAAATATAGAAATATATTTAATTTATCATATGTTTAACGTAAAAACATATATTTTTTTCTAAAATGGAAAGAAAGAAATTGTAAAAAAAATTTTATTTTATCAATAGTAAATTTGTAACTGATAAACCGAATGTCTTGAGAATACAGGGCACATCACATCCAATTTTTTGACTTCTGTCATAACTAATAATTAAAAACAAATATAAAAGCACTCTTAAAAACCTAATAGTTCACTACACCTCCATGCTAACAAAGAAATAGCAAAAGACAAAAATTACACAAAACCAAGACCAAGACCACATTAAAGCTCACATAGTCGTCCAACCCCAAACCCAATTCATCATTGTTTGTAGTTTCCATTCTTTTCAAGCCTTCTCATGTTTCCTGGTGGATTGTGATTGCCATTTTCTTTCTTTAATTTTCTTCGAAATCTTTTGAAATTTATCTTTAGTTGCAACAAAACTAGTGTTTCACTGATTTTATAGAAATGGGGGACGAAATTATTAGCATGTTGATGAAGGATATAATGAACAAGTTAAATGAGATATTAGAAATCTCAGATTACATATTTACTGTAAGAAACCTTTCTTTAACCTTGCTCAAAGGTAAAAGATTTTAATTCCTTTTTTCAAAGAGATATGAGATCAAACTCATGGAGTTTGTGGTAGTTTGTATTATGCCATGATTTTATTGTTTTATAACTTGGAAACCACAAGGAAGCTGCTTCAACAGGGAAGTAAAGGCAGCAATATATATTTGGTATATTCCTGTGAGATATACTCATTAATTTTAGTTGTTTCCTATTTTTTTTAATCATGCCTAAATTTGATAAATTAGAACTTTGCTTTTCAATTTATCTTGTTCTACAAAAATATCTGAAAATTTTTATGACTTTACTTTTCTAATTTGTTTCTAAACTAATAAAAGAATAATAAAAATCATTGATTTTAGAAAGCTATTCAAGTCTTCTATTTGTATTAGAGTTTTTGATAATTAGTCGTTAATCTTATTTCATTCTAACCAAAGAAGAGAGTCTAGATTATAGAAACCTTGAATTTTTTTTTTTTTTGGAGCAAGCAAAATTTTTATACTAGTCCAGCAAGAAACTAGACGCAAAACAAGAAAAGCCTTAGTGAGAAATCTTGTCATATGATCTAGGATTTGGAAAACTTGTTAGTGAGAAATCTTGTCATATGATCTAGGATTTGGAAAACTTGTTTTAAGGGATAAGATAACTTAGAAACGTAAAGTCACATAAATCTTAAGATATTTTTGTAGAACAAGATAAATCAAAAATCAAAGTTCCAAATTATCAATTATGGGCATGATTAAAAAATAATAGGAAATAACTAAAATTAATGAGTAGATCCGACTGACGAGAATATACCAAACATATCTTGCTGCATTTACTTCCCTGTCAAAGCAATTTCCTTGTGGTTTCCAAATTATAAAATAGTGAAATAATGGCATAATACAATCTACCCCGAACTTCGTGAGTTTGATCTCGTATCTCTTCGAAAAAAGGAATTAAAATCTTTAACCTTCTAGCAAGACTAAAGAAAGTTTTTCTTACATTAAATATGTAATATGAGATTTCTGATATCTCATTCACCTTCTTAATTATATCTTGCATCAACCTGCTAAACTTCCATCCTCCATTTCCATAAAATCAGTGAAAAATTTGTTTCTTTTTGCAACTAAAGATAAATATTAAAAGATTTCTAAGAAAATTGATGAAAGGAAATTACAATCACAATCCACCAGGAAACCTAAGAATAATAAAATCTTTGAATAAGGATAAACTTTTTGGGGTTGGATGATTTTGTGAGCTTTAATAACGACTTGGTCTCAATTTATTGTAAATTTTGTCTTTTTGCAATTTCTTAGTTGGAACTGAGGGTGTATGAGCTATTCTGTTTTTAAATTTGCTTTTATATTTATCTTTTTGTTACTAATTATGACACAAGTCAAAAAAAGTAGATGTGACGTGGCTTCTATTCTTAGGTTCATTTGTCTAATTTATCGGTTACAAACTTATAATTGATAAAATAAATGGTTTTTTTATTTATATTTTTCTTTCTTTCCAATTTATATATTTTTGTATTCATTTTTTACCATAAAAGTAATATTCGGCTTTCTTTCTCCTTCTTTTAAATTAACTACGCGAATTCTGTTACGTAGGTTAAGATTATGTTATTTTTAATATTAGCAACGAAATTGTAATTCTTATGTTATGCTGATATGTAAAATTGTATTTTTTTTTAACAATACGATAACATAAACATGTATTGCAATCAAATTTTGCAATGGCTTCTATACGGGGTTTACGTATGAATAAAATTACATACAATTTTTTTATGTAGTGTTATTTTTAACTGTTGTTATGATTATTTAATTTAAAAATTATTTATTTGATTGAGTATTATTTTTAACTACTTTTATGGTTAATTAATTAAAAACCTTATTTTAAAACATTTATAATAAATGGCTCATAAACTTTTTGGTAAATGTTAATTAAATTAAAAATATCATTTTCATAACTTAGATCATCTTTAATGGTAGTTTTTATAAATTATTAATAGTATATCAAACACTCTATAACGAAAACACATAATTAAAATAACCTGAGAATAGAGGCCACGTTACATCCATTTTTTTGACTTGTGTCATAAATAATAATTAAAAAACCAATATAAAAGCAATCTTAAAAACCGAATTGTACACTACACCTTGAGTGCCAACTAAAAAATAGCAAAAAGCCAAAAAAAATTACAACAAACCAAGACTAAGACCACATCATACCTTACAAAGTCCTCCAACACCAAACCGAATTCATCCGCATTTGCACTTTGCACTCTTTTCATGCCTTCTCATGTTTCCGGGTGGATTGTGATTGTCATTTTGTTTCATTAGTTTTCTTCGAACGCATTTGAAATTTATCTTTAGTTGCAAAACAATTAGTTTCTCACTAATTTTTTGGAAATGGGGGATGAAGTTATTAGCAAGTTGATGCAAGATATAATTAACAAGTTGAATGAGATATTAGAAATCTCAGATTACATATTTACTGTAAGAAAACCTTTCTTTAGCCTTGCTCAAAGGTAGAAGATTTTAATTCCTTTTTTCGAAGAGATATGAGATCAAACTCACGGAGTTTGTTGTAGTTTGTATTATGCCATGAGTTTATTGTTTTATAACTTGGAAACCACAAAGAAGTTGCTTTGACGGGGAAGTAAAGATAACAAGATCTATTTAGTATATTCCTGTCAATCGGATCTACTCATTAATTTTAGTTGTTTCCTATTCTTTTTTGAATCATGCCTAACATTGATAAATTTGAATTTTGCTTTTTGATATATCTTGTTCTACAAAAATATCTGAAGATTTATGTGACTTTACTTTTCTAATTTGTTTCTAAGCTAATAAAATAATAATAAAAGTCATTGACTTTAGAAATCTATTCATGTCTTCTATTTGTATTAGAGTTTTTGATAATTAATCATTAATCTTTATTCATTCTAAGTAAAGAAGAGAGTCTAAATTATGAAACCTTGTAATATATTTTTTGGAGAAAGAAATTTTTTTTACGAGTCTAGCAAGAAGCGAGATGCAAAACAAGAAAAGCTTTAGTGAGAAATCTTGTCATATGATCTAAGGTTTTAATAACTTGTCATATGCCATTATTTTATGCAATGACCTCTACACGCGGTTTACGCATGAATAAAATTAAATACATATTTTATGCAGTGTTACTTTTAACTATTGTTATTGTTAAATAATTTAAAAAAAAGTATTTATTTTATTGAGTATTATTTTTAACTATTGTTATGGTTAATTAATTAAAAACATTACTCTAAAACATTTATAATAAATTACTCATAAATGTTTTTCGTAAATATTAAGTAAAATAAAAAAACATCATTTTCACAACTTAGATCATCTTTAACAGTAGTTTTTATGAACTGTTAATAGTATATCAAACAATCAATAAGGTAGATACCATATTTTACTAATATTTATTGACCACTTAATTTTTTCAACAATTTATATTTATTAGGCATTAGATAAAATCCCTTATCTCATAAAAATATCATGTTATTCATTGTAATTATATTTTATATTTATTTTTTATTATATACTAATTAATTAATGTACTATATTATATACACAAAATAAAATTCAATATTATATAGAAAAAAATATATAAAAAACATTTCTATGTCAATTAAAATGACATGAAATAATTTTAAAATCAAAAATCAAATGAGGGTACTTTGTAAAAATGGCAATTCTATACCCCAAACATGAAAACAAATTACTAAATCAAATTTCCAGATTTTGACCTGAAACAACAACTTGTTCAAGGCCACTTTAACAACACCAAAGCCTACAAAAGTTACAATATTTTTCCATATCCTAGTAATTTAGACTTTTAGCTTTCTAGGAATACTTGTACAGGTCCATACATGTTTTATACAATTTACTATGGATTTTTAAAAACAGGGTATCAGTGTAGCTAATTTCTGACTAATTAGTGAAAATGGTGATTTTCACCCGAGTTAGAACCAACATCAAATCAAGGGAAAAACAAGGGTCATACTAGACCCAAAATCTGAACTTTGAGGACTGACGGATCCTAAATCTGGCCTTCTGTGATTTTTCTAGATGTTTTACGAAATAGCGACATATTAGGTAATTTCACAATATTTCCCAGCTTTTGCTTTTAAGAGTTAATTGGCATTTTAATGCATTAATTCACTGTAAAAATGACCCCCGGTAAGAAACTAAGATCTTACCAGCAGCAACACTTCGTTGAGTCAAAAATACAATTCAAACTTTAAACCATGACCTAAAGTATATTGCTTTAAAGGAAAAAACGAAAGTATGTTGCTAAAAGAGAAAACACAATTTGGGTTTGGGTTTCCTCCACCATTAAGCCACATATCAAGACACTTACCGATTGTTTTAAGAAACTTATAAATGGTTCAACATGCATACTTTTAAGAAGCAAAATTCCACCTATGAAATACAAGAATTGGAGTGAAAGAAATCTGTATCCCTCTATGTTTGAGTTTTTGTTCTTCCTCCTATTGAGTGACGCAGCAGCAACATGCCCAAGGATGCACTAAGCGATCTTGGTGTGTACAAATTCGAAAAAAATGAAAGGAAATGCATAAATGGCGAGACAAAAAAAATGGACGAGTATACCCCTCAATCGAAGATTGCATGCCCTTGGGGGAGTTATAAGTGATATTTGCAAAATAACGCAATATCCCCATGACTTAAATCCAATCACGCATGACCTAATAACTTGACATTTTTAATTTCCTTTACTGACTATTTAGTCCCTCAATACTAATAATATCTTTTTACGACTTTTAATTCATCCTAAAAACCACAAATCAATTTAATTAGAATATATTTGTCACACCCCTGGCCATCGGCGGAAACGCCGAGGTGCGTGACGTAAATCAGTAATCACAGTTATTAAATATACATTGAACAGTACAAATAAAATATTTTATTATTAAGGAATTAGAAATTACATTGACAATAACTATTGCTAAATCGCAACACATGCCTAACGATTCGACGTGTACATGGTATAATAAAAATAACGGAGAGTCTTCTAAACAAACACTTCCGACCAGCTAAATAACATGAGAATACATGCTTTTATAAAATTTATCTGGTTGACCGGCTTTTATAAATACATATTTTTCTATCAAAAGTATAAAAGAGTTATAAAGGTATATTTAGACTCATTTAGAAATATCATTTGCTCAAGTCCAAAAATACACCATTTGATAAATATATAAGTAAATCAAACTTATAACATGCTTTTACGGTTCCCATGACCAAAATGCTTTTTATATAAGGATTTTGAATTCCAATTCATATAAAAGAAAGTCATATCACTCTTTGTGAAAACATAAAATAGCCAAATTTACTCTTGAAACCTTGTACAAGCATTTGTATAGTTTATATGTAAAACTCAAAAGTTTCGAATTTATAAACTTTGTAAATTCGTGTCGTGGTATTAAATAAGTATTATCTTACTTAATTTGGAAACCAACACTTAACCAGTGGGGCAAACTCCTCCCACATAAATATCATGTTTCATATAAAAATAAAGGGTTAATATAAATAGCTTGTTAATTGTAAGTTAATAAACTTTAACCAATCGTGTCATGTTGTTAATTAAGTGTTATATAACTTAAATTATGGTATTGACACTTATCATTTTGAGTCACAAACTATCCCACTAGATACAATCTCTTCCAACTAGTATAAGTGAACAAAGACCCCATATAAACCTAATGTAAATTTTATACGGTAACAAAACAAATCTGAGATCTAAGATGAGCCTTTAACCGAAACTATAGGCGTTCCTGCCCCATAACAGCACGATACATAAGAATCACCATCATTTGAACCATATATACTAATGGTTAAAGCTAAAGATCTCAAACATATTACTCTTTTATCAAGACTTTTGGTCTAGCCGTATCAAGGTGTTGAAGATGTGTTCATCCCCTAATGGGTTGATTGTTCAAGTCACGTCGTTAGCAAAAGGTATAGTTTAGGTCCTTTAAGGGTAAGATTTAGAAGGTGTTTGTTTGTTAGCAAAATGTATAGTTTAGGTCCTTTAAGGGTAAGATTTAGAAGGTGTTTATGATAGCTGTTAAAAAAATATGTATTACTCTTTTATATGCAAAACAAAATTAACTTATCGACAACTTATAAGTTTTCAAACATATACCGCCTCTATACTGATCAACGGGTTTATTCTCCAATCACAACTTTTAGGCAAGTTATTTAAAAAAAAGATCCAATGTATTATTTGTTGATTTGTATAAACTAGTAAAAAAACTTCGGGTTTCGCCCGGGGTCGGTTTCTTTTACAATAAAAGGCAGCATGGACTAAACTTGGCAAACTATGAAAAATATTGTGGCTAGATTTTTAAGACCACAAACTTTTGTAATAAGGGACCAAAAATGTAAGAATCGAAAAGTTTAGTGGTAAATGTCTAAAACAAAAAAACTTTATTATTCCTTAAGCTTTTGAGAATTAAAAGACTAAACTTGGAAAACTGTGAAAAATATTGTGGCTAAATTTTGAAGACCACAAACTTTTGTAATAAGGGACCAAAAGTATAAAAATGGAAAAGTTTAGTGGAAAATGTTTAAAACAAAGGAAAGTTACTATTCCTTAAGCTTTTGAAGACCACAAACTTTTGTAATAAGGGGCCAAAATGTAAGAATAGCAAAATTTAGTGGCAAATGTTTAAAACAAAAAAACTTTAATGTTCCTTAAGTTTTGAGAATATACATAACACGATGGACAATGGGCTGATTTTGTACAAGACGCTAGAGATGTGCATGGGCAGTCTCAAAATGGTTCAGTTATTTGTTGGACCGGTTTCGATATTTTTTGGTGTTTTAGTTTTAATGTTGAGTTTTAATAGTTAATAAATATGTGATTAACATCAAAATGATATATTAAAATTTAACAAAAATGATAAATTTAAATTTAATAAAAAAAAGAAAGGAAGAAGTAGAGTAATGTGTGATTAAAAAATGTGAAGTTAACTAAAAAAGTATAGGTATATAAACTTTCGCTTTTGTTTTTTTAGACCCGTCTCTGACCATTTTTGGGTCGGTTTGTTCTTATGTCGGTCTCAGAACGGTCTAATTTTTTTGGGACTTGTGTCCGAACAGTTTGTTCTTTTTTAGAATCAGGTGTTTTTAGTCCGGTCTTTTTTCAGTTTGGTCTCAATCTTTTTTGGACCAATCCAAGTCTAATCTTTTTGTTCATGTCTAGATTAAGTAATGTATTTACATATTGTCTAACATACCATAGAGTTTTATCGAAAGGAGATGCCCACTCATTCAAAATGGATTTAAAATCATTAAATAGCAATCTAGGGTGGCCCTTTGTGAAGAAATCATCTTACTGCGAATTCTAAGGCATGTGAACCACATGAACAAGGCCATGGCTACCTGATCCTAAACAAAATGAATTCCGATCTCAATGTGCTTGATGCCTTCATATTGCACCCAATCATAGGAAATCAAGGAAGTGAGTTCATGAATGATATGCTCAACGGATATCTAGTATCAAAGGGTATCAAACATAACTTATCCGCTCCATACACTCTACAATAGAACGACGTCGAAGTTGTCTAGGTTGATGCTGAACTTTGCAATCTGGTTATTATTTGAGATGAAGCTCTATCCACTACATGCTGCATTTAAAATCGTACCATCATAAACAAGCATCTCACAATCAATTAAATATGTTTTTCTGATAACAGTAAGTGTTCATCACTTTTTCACGTTTTATAATCTATTTTTAAATTACACCATACATCAATCCTTGTACCTTTTCCAAAACAAAGAGAGTAATAATTGTACATATACTAAAATGTTGTGCAAATAACACCTAACCGAAGAAACAACCTCATGGTTTTTTGAGCCACCTTCTTTTCTCTATGATTGCTTTATTTCTCTTTTGAGTGGTTTAAGGGGTAGGAAGAGCTTAGGGTTCCATGGGTTGGGCATAAAGCTTTAATGGAGGGTGTTGGTCCTTTCAATAAAGCAATATCTATCCTTGCCAGATTCCTTCCCTTACTTTTTAGTCTACAAATTAACAATCAATCTCTCATCACACTATTTTCAAGCAATCACCCTTCATTTCACTTTTTTCCCCTTGTTATCAGTCCAAGATTTGCTCTCAAACTACGTACTCCTTTATCTTTTCTCACACACACACAGGTCATCCCCTCAAAATATGAAGAGACCAAATTTATTCTTTTGAACTTATAATCAATGCTATTGTAGTCCGCCATCATCTTCAAAATCAATAATCTTTATGAGATAAGTGAAGGTGAAATATATAGTTGCATGGTTCTGAGTAGATTTTTGACGTTTTCTACAGAGACTTTCACACACACACACACACACACACACACACACACACACATATATATATATATATATATATATATATATATATATATATATATATATATATATATATATATATATATATACTCACACACGTTTTTGTGTGTGCTTCATGATGACTAATAAGATTTTACAGCACGTTCCTTTTTCCTTTTATATTCGTTTATGATATTAGATTTAGAACTACAAATAAAGAAGCTAAGTTTAAAACAAGACGCAAGGAAAAGCTGAATCATTTGTTTCTGCCTCAAGCACAACAAATTAAGTACAGTAACTACAAAAAAGGATCGTGAGGCATGACTGAAAATGGTTCATAATTAGGCATGTATTTGGTCATGCTTAGGGAGGATTAATATCTAGCTGTCTATGGTACCCTAAACAATTGTTAGCATCAAAGTGACTTGCTAGTAAGAAATCACTTGCCATGGACGATTACAACCTTAAAATCTTTCTGATTTATCTTTTATATACGGAGCTTGCCAATATATATATATATATATATATATATATATATATATATATATATATATATATATATATATATATATATATATATATATATATATATATATACTCATAACTATTATACATTATTGAAATACATATATTATTTGATATACTTTCAGATTTGCTCTTTGGACAGCCACCAAGAGTGACTGCAAAGGAAAATAGTTGCGACATATATAAAATTTCTAGACAACAATGAGCAAATCAAATTTTCCTAGTGAGATAATCAAACATCTCCTACAGATTAAATCCTTAGATCATTTATTTTCTTAAAAGACAACGTTGCTCAAAATTTTCTAACACACATATATCACGAATTCCATAAACATGCATTTTTGGAACATCATCATTTTTATATATAAGTAATCGTTGTAGATACTAACAAAATGCACCGAATGCACATTAATGTGATTTAATTTCTTATATATACAACCAAGCCAAGATGATTGAGGATGAAGTTGTCAACATTCTTGAAGCTATCAAAATTTCATTAGAGAAAACCCAAATAAACAGATTATTCTTAACAAATAATACATGATTAGCAATGTACCACACAAGCACACACAAATTATCGGAACACTCCACATAGAAGTACAAGTAAACTCACCAACACATAAATAAAATCAACAAACATCATATAATACTGGAAAATTAAACTTAACATACAACATCAACCCATTAATTCTCCCTAGCTTCATCAGTGGATGGCGGATGTGAAACACTACATTAGTCGACCTTGGAGAGAATATCACATTCTTTCTAGCTACCTAGAGATTAAACGATCCAAGTTTCAGTTCATTGCTTCCCTTATAAGACTGCTACATGCAACTTTGAGCTGAAATGTACTTGAAATGCATCCTTTAATTAATCTACTAAGAAATCCTCTCTCCCTCCCTCTGAAAACCCTGAAAAACCAAATCAGATTATAGGAAATGTGTAGTAGTAGTGGAAGTACTATTGACACCAGAAAATCCAGCCCATGCAGTTCCCACCCATGGTTGGTTATTTGTACTTTCTGAAACACCAAGAAACTGCCTTGATAAATTTAAGCCTCGGTTGTCTTCCATCTTCACTGGAGGATCTACCTGATTATTATCAATCTCAGAGTTTGGTATTCGTATGTCTCCTCCTCCCATGGATGATGATGGTGCTTCAGCTACACCTTCACTTTGATAGTGAAATAGATTACTGTTACTGGGTACCTCAAATCCAGCCATGAAAGGCAATCTCCAATTTTCAACCCCTCCAATTGATAAAATATTGTTAAAATTGTTCCCAGTTGAGCTCCCACTTCCTAATTGAAAATTACCCATTTCATTTTGAGACTGAAATCCACCAAGATTTGAACTAATATTTCCACCACCACCACCTCCATATTGACCCAGAGAGCTCATGAATGGCAATTGAAGAGAGGGAGGATGAGGGAGTTGAGTACTTGCCATAGTCTCTGTGCTACACCTTGATGGACTTTCACTAACAGATTTAAGCCCGGTTTGGCTTGGAGATTTTGAGCTTCTGTTTTTGCTATTCCTTTTGTTCCTCCGACAACCTCCTCCAACTGGAACATTTCTTAGAGCACCACCTCTGGTCCAATAGCGCCTGCATGTCTTGCAAAAGTGTCGAGGCTGGGTTAGACTATAGTTGTTGAAGTAACAAAACTTGGTGTTGGTGGAATTGCAACGTGGGCAGTTTAATCCTGGCTCCGGCATGGGTAACTTGGCCATCCTTGCTCGATCTACCATAGATCCTGGTCTGATCGAACCTTCTCCATTTGCACCACCACCACCACCCCCGCCACCAGGTTGTGGAGGAGGAGGTGGTGGTGGGAGATTAGGATTTTCGCCACCAGCACCACTTGCTTGTTGATGGTTGGATTGTTGCAACTGATAAGAAAAAATAAACAAGCAAACAGAAAGAAAAAAGAAAACAGATGAGCTTACAAGAGGTAGTTATGTACATGGTATATTCAAGAAAAAGATTTGAAGAGAATATGTATGAATGAGTATATATCATCCTTCTTTTACATATATGCTTTTCCTTTTTCATTTGAATGAAAAATTAATATGAAACATTGAAAAAAAGGATCATGTATCAAAGAGATAAGCTTAAAGATCATACCTGGAGATGCCAATTGTGGTGATCTAGATAGGGTGGAGCAGATGAGAAAACCATGGTATAAATTAATTTGATCTCTCCTTTTCTCTTTTAGAAACTTTTCAAGGGTTTTAATTTTGATAATATATGAGTGTGGGGAATCAAACACAAGAGAATAATATACAGAAAAGAGAGATTAGTGAGAGAGGAGGATGAGGAGAGGAGGATAAAAAGAAAAAGAAGAAGATGATGGGATGGCAAAGATAAGGGAGAGGAGGCTTTTGTTTTGCTTATTTCTATTGTTATTTTTATTTTGTAATTTGCATCTCTCTTTTTGTATTCATTATAATAATTAGGGTTCTTGAAGTGAGTGGACGAAGTTTCTTAGCCTTTAAGCTTTCTTATAGTGACGCTGTGCCACAGTACTTCTTCTTAGTGCTTGGGTAAAAAAGAGAACACTGACTCCTTTGATACGCCCACACAAAAATCGGTATCTGTTTCTGCATGCATGTAAAAGTACTATGGATGTGTGTTTGTGTGTGTGTGGGTGGGAGGGGGGACTGTCTTGCAAATGGACGAGCTTAATGCACATTATTTAGGCTAGGCAAATACTTAAGGTACACAAGTTTTGTCTTTATATTCAGATTAATAGTCATGGTCAATATATTAGATGGTGGATTATAGACATACTTTAGAGTGATCTATGGTATTCTAATAAGTGTCTTGCTATCTTTTTTTCTTTAATTTATATATTTTTAGCTTAAGTTAAAAAAAGAAAATCAAAGCGAAGACCAGACTCAAACCCAATCTCCATTTTTTTCGAGATAAATAGTGTATTTGGTGTAAATAGTCATTATCTATGACTCATTTCATAATTGTTTACACCATAAAAACACTCAAAAGTATATTATGTCTAATTTAGAATAATTTTTAAAAACACTATTTAGCATTTTCCAAATTTATGTAATTTTTTTTGTTAAAATTACTTTATATATATATATATATATATATATATATATATATATATATATATATACACACACACACACAGAGTCGATCAAATAAGAAGGAAAATTTTGGTAGGAAGGGAAAAAAAATTTATATACATATTTTCTTAGCAAAAAAATAAAATGAATCATTAGATGACTCACAAGAAAAAATTCCGAAAAAAACACATTTATGATTCATTTTTAGGTAAATTAAGAAAAAAATTCACTTTTATGACAATTTTAGTGAATATCAACAAAATCATCGTAAAAATAAATCATCGAAATATTTTTTCGGAATTTTTTTTGGTGAATCATGTTATTATTGATTCATCTAGTGATTCATTTGTTTTGTTCGCCAAAAAAAAATAAGACGAAAAAAAATTTAACTTCCTACCAAAAAAAAATTTCTTACCGGATCTATATATATATATATATATATATATATATATATATATATATGTGTGTGTGTGTGTGTGTGTGTGTGTGTGATTGGTTATGGCAATCAAATTGGTTGCCTATATTCGTACTACCCATTGAGCCCTGTTTGCGAGGTTCAGTGAGAGGATTCATCTTTAGTAAAGATGCTTATACATGCAATATGTAGTCGTTGCCTAACCTTATGGCCACCTCTAAAATAAAACATGTCGAGATTTGACATGATGTCCTCCTTGTTGTAGGCTATATTCTCATTCTCCTCGACCGCAAGGCCACTCAGGTGATGGTTTAATGTCAATCTAATAAGAACCACCATGATTCCCATCAAAAATTGAGCTCTAGTGCAATAAGAACCACCTTGATTCCTTATTGAACCTTAATCTTTGGTGGAACAACATTCCTACTATAGATGGATCGAGTTACTAACTCTTCATAGTACATAGTGTACTAATACAAGGCTTATATAAACACAAATAACAATGTAGGAAAACTTTAGGCCACATGCTTCCATGTTTGTATATAGTATCACTAATCAAACCAACTCTTTGCTTTACCTACAATTTTATGACATACCACCATTTTACAATTGTAACGTCCCAAAAATTTATAGTAAAATTTTCATTTAAAAAAAAACAGTAAACCATACAAATGAGTTGTTCCAAAACCAATCAAGTGATTATGTCAATTAAACAACAGAGTAAAATCATAAATTATCGATGCACAAAACTATGGGGGATGTGGTGCAGTCACATTGAACCCTTCCTTTTGGAATCAAGGGTACCTGAAACCATAAACATAAAAATGTAAGTACAAAGCTTAGCGAGTTCCCCAAAATACCACATACCACGCATAGAACAGAGAATGTTGTGTGTCAACCATATTCTTACAATTACTATCATGCCATGAGCTGTTTCATGGTCTTTTCTTGCTAAGCCAGGGGCCAACAACCCAGGTCTTACAAACAAGTGCCAAGAACCACCTCTTGGTCTTCCATGCAAGTATCATAAAGACAACAAGCATCCTACATATAACTGTCAAGTTCCAGACCCCGGTCTTACATACAATTTTTTAGGAGCCATATCCAGGTCTTTCTTACAATTTCCAGGGGCCACCACCTAGTCTTCCTACATATATAATATCTAGTGGTCTGGTATTGGTGTCTTCGACTCACAAGTATAGTGAGGAGACTTGTCTAAATCACAAAGCTGACTAGAACCCAGCTTAATGTCGCGCCGACCACAACTAATAGCTCTCACCACAAAAAAGATAGATGCTAAACACCTCCTAATAATCCACACGAGGTAATACCTAAGTCTAACTTTTAAAAATAGAAATTAACCAAAATTCAACCCATGCCAAATGTCAACGGTCAACATTGACTTTAGTCAACTGCCACATTGTGGCCATCCATCGCCACACCGTGGCCCTCATACAGTCGAACAGATGAGCATTTCCCAGTCGCCACGTCGTGGCCGCCTAAGGCTACATCGTGGGAGCTGGGTTTCCAATAGCTTAATGGATTAAGCCATTTTCTTTAATTCCAAGAGCTCCAAAGCTCAGATATCGTCCATTCTATGATCTAAATGGATAAAGTTTCCAACTTTATCCATTAAGACGCTCAAAGAGGTCAAGATCTCAAACCCTAGGTCCAAATGAGGCTAGGTACAACAATGTTTTAACCATTAAGCGCTTAATCCTAAAAAGTCCTTAACCCGATCACTCCAGAGGAGTTTCTAATACCAGATCTAACATAAAGATGAAATCTTTATAGAGATGAATGTCTAATACATGTCTAGAATCCAATTTAGGTTAAAATGAGCTAAAATGACCAAAATCTCACGCATGGTCAAGAACCCCCAACCAAAGTCTAGATCTATAATATATGTTGCTTATGGGACTTAGGAGCGTGATAAAGTTTCCAACTTTATGTGTTCCTTCCATTCAAACATGCTTAGACATGAAGAACATGGGACGATATCTTAGATCTAACCACTTCAAGCCATAAAGTTTGAACCTTTGACACTTACAAAGGTCCAAAAGCAATGTACGATGTTAAAGATGTTGTTTCCTTGCAATATCCACCCATAGAGCACCTTCTTCTCCATATTCTCTTCTTCTCCATGCCAACAAATACTCCAAAAAGGCCACAAATCACCAAGGGAAATAAGTATGGGGTGTCTCCTTGAGGTAAAAGGATGTTATAGGCTGGTAATGAGCCTTAGAAATGACTTAGAGAGGTTTAAATATGAAGGGAACCTTAAAAGAATCATGGACTTTGGCCAAAAAAGATGCCACTGTGGTGGCTCAATGAAATGTGCGTTCTTTTATTTGATGTCACGATATGGGCATCCTTGCACCACATCGTGGCATAGAGTTTTTCCCCAAACTCCATCTTTATCCCCTGGTAATTACAAAGCTAAATCAGTCTGAAACACGGGTGTCACAACAATTCACTGTAACAATATGCTTACACGGTATACTTGTTTATTCCTACTTCCTACATGATCAAGTCATTTTACTAACATACATATCATATTGGCCATCCTAAGGACAATTACCTAATACTTGAAATTTCTACAATATATCATATTTCATTAAATGATCTAGGTCTTGATCCTACCTAAAATGTAAGTTGTTGTTGGTGTCAAAAGTCCTTTGGCCTTGATAATTACTTATACATATTTTCCAATCTTTTTGTCATCTATTCCCTAATATTTATTCCAAACACGTGATGATAAGTTTGTTTATTTCATCATTCAACTTGTTATTGAACACCTCACATATGTTGTTTAATAACATGTCACTATAAGTTCTTCTTGTAAAATGTGACCTAACCTAGTGTTTTGGTGGAATTTCATGTAATATCCTTATTTAAATATCGGACACTACTAAAAGTTCCATAATTCTACAACTCCTGATATACTTACCCTTTCCAAGTAAGTTTCATATTTATATGTAGACAAATGTAATATCTCGATGTTAAGGTATTTCCAATTGTAACCTTATGTATGATTAGATATTTCATTTTAGTCCCTGAGTATAAGAAAGAGTGCAAAATGGCCCATAGTTGCATTTTGGTGATTTTCGGCAATAGGGTAGTACGATGGGTGTACATTGAGCGTACAAGGGTGGACCCTAGTACGTTGGGCGTACACCTCGTACGTGGAAAAACACCACACCCTAATTTTTAGGGTTTGTTCCATATATAAACACCATTATAGCCTCATTTACCATTCTCTCATCAGCCCCCATCTGAGATTTTGACCCTCTAGCGAACCCTAAGTGAGAAGAGTGTTTTGAGCTTATTTGTGTGCCTTTTTGGTGTTCTTGAAGAAGGAGAAGTTGGTGCAAGAAACTTGAAGCTTGGAAGCAACTTAGATCTGGGATTCCTCACTTGCTAGCAACCTCCAGGATGTAAAAAGTTCATAACTTGATCACTTTATCTTGTAGATCTAGCCATTTCTTCCTTTAGGGCACTTTGGTCCCACATATGGTGATTCTTTAGAATGGCATGTTCTTGATCAAATACGTTGTCGTCTCAGACCTTATGGGGGGTCTTAAGTCATAACATTGTGGTCTTGATGGTTAGTTTTACTCCATGCATTCTATAGAAGGTCTTAAGGCATTAAGATGTTGAGATTTTGTGTATTAAGCAATTAATGGACATGTAAAGTTATAAAGTTGGAAACTTTATGACTCTCGATGGTATTTTAGCCTTGGATCTGTAATTTGGACGTGTTAAGTCGAAAAAATAAGCACTTAATAAGTTAAGAGGGGGACTGTTACGTACGTTGGGCGTACTGAAGGGTATGCTTGGCGTACGTAGATCTAGCCTTGATGCCTCATACAGCTAGTACGCCCCGCATACGAAGCCTAAGTCGACTCGGTTGACTTGTTGATTTTGACCAGTTTTGACTAAGGGTTTTTTTGGGAAATGTTATTGATCTAGAATGGAAATGCTTTGACATTTAGGATTTGGATTGAGCTGGTATTTGGGAGCAGAGTATTGATCAGCTATTTGTCAGATTGTGAGGTGAGTTTTCATCACTGTACTTACGAGTCAAAGACACCAAGGCCGGCCCATTGGATTGATATCCTGGTTACCGTATTTTGCTATGATGTTATGATACGTTAGATCCATTGGATTGATATCCTGGTTACCATATTTTGTTCATTTATTTCATCATCTATATCATCAACCCATCTTTACCCATCATAATTATAGGTATAAAATACATATACAGTTTAAATCAAATAAAACATGTATATTTTGTTCATCCAATATAAATATCAAGAACATAGATAATATGCACACATAACACGTAATTTATATTAAATACTTCATATCTATGTGTAAGATGAAAGTAACTATGCACTCACTTCTTAAAGTGATGATTCCCAACTCGGGCAGCGCTTCGCTTCTAATAATTTATTTTCCTTCGACGAAACCTAGTATTATTACCAATAGATTTTAGTCTAATATTTATCGCGAGAATTTACGAGCCTTATTATTTTATAAGTGTTAAACAATACTTTTCAACCACTATGTACAGACACGGGTCAAACATGAAACACCGGAGGGCAGGCCCATTTTGGCATTATAACACTTCTGAAATCCAACAACCCTATGCGGCCCTTCAAACCAGATTCCCCGTACCGCAAGTAGTTAAAAGATATTATAATAACACTTTATATTTTGTAATACTTAGCACATATATTGTTTATAGGTTCATAATAACGACTTATGACTATAAATATAAGTTACACTAAAAACATAATAGTGTAGCTTAACTTACCGGGGTTTTAACGAAAACCGGGAAATTACGCAGGCAAAATTCCGACTATAAAAATTTCTTTCGTAGGCTTTTTGACCACTCGGAGTTTCTCTATCGCACCCTAAAACTTGGAGAAACTTAACAAGAAAGAAAGAAGGATTCTAGAGAGAGTTTTAGAGGAATGGTGTAATAAAATATGAAGAATTCATCCTTTATTTATAGGGGTTTGATCATAGAGTAGGCCCTAAGTTTCGTCTGTATCTTCCACGTACGAGCTCCGTTTTCTATGTTCTTTATATCCACACGTTGGTATTTACGAGTACTACAACTTTCATTTAGACCCCGTCGGCTAATTCTCGTTCTATCTTAGATTTACAAAACTGTATCGAATTTATCGCGCTCGAAGAGTAGGGATTAAGTTTCGTCCATATCTTTAACATACGAGCTCTATTCTCGACGTTCTTTATAACTACATGTTGGTATTTATGAGTAATATGACTTTCATTTAGACTCCATCGGCTAATTCTCATTCTATCTTAGAATTACAAATCTATATCGAATTCGCCGCGCTCGAAGAGTAGGGACTAAGTTCCGTCCATATCTTTCGCATACGAGCTCCGTTTTCGATGCTCTTTTTATCATTGAGCTCCTATTAATGAGATCTTCAATTCTCATTTAGATTGTGTTGGCTAAAAATCGACCGGTCTAAAATTCGATTTTCCGGTTGTATCTTAGAAAAATCATAACTTCCTCATACGAAGTCAAATTTGGATATTCTTTTTATGCACGCTCTCGGTTTAACGTATACTACGACTTTCGTTTAGATCACTAAAGCTAAAAAGTATTTTATCATAAATTCACTTTTTACGATTCCCGGTGTCGTGCCGGTTTTGCCGCAAAACTTCGACATGTCATAACTTCTTCGTTATAAGTCGGATTTCAGCGTTCCTTATATCCCCGAAATCCTTGTTTCGACTACTTCAACATTCTTCATAGATATTGGGTCTATCTATTAGTTTATTTTTGACGCTTATTTTTATTACTATTTTATTACGTCGTTATAAATAAGTATAATGCACATAAAATCACATAAATCACATAATATTCAAATAATTCTTCTTTATTATTTCAAAATATGTTACAATTGTTGACCCTAACTATTATATCATCATACTAATGCTTAGCTAGAAACACGGGCGTTACAATTCTCTCCTCCTTAGGATGATTCTATCCTGGAATCATGCGTCAGCAAACAGATATGGACAGGGACTCATCATGTCACTCTCTGTTTCCCAAGTGAGGTTTGGACCATTCGTATGTTTCCATCGCACAAGCACTAAGTGGACCATCTTGCGTCACAACTTCTTTGTCTTGCGGTCAACAATCGCCTCAGGCTCGTCGATTAACCTCTTTTTTTCATCCATTCTTAATTCCAAAAGTGGAATTACATCGGGAACTTCTCCCGTGAACTTCCTCAAATAACACACATGGAAAGTGTTATGAATACCATCTAGTTCTTCTAGAAATTCTAGCTTGTAAGCTTGGTTCCCAATCCTATGAAGAACCTTGAATGGTCCAATAAACTTTGGACTCAACTTTCCTCTCTTTCCAAATCGTATAAGTCCCTTCCACGGTGACACTTTGAGCAATACCGAATCTCCAACTTCGAATGTCATCGGTCGTCGCTTCTTGTCAACATAGCTATTTTGGCGATCTTGAGCTGCCAACATCCTTTCTCTAATTACTTTTAACCTTTCAGCTGTCTGATGGACTATCTCGGGGCCCATAAACTGCTTTTCTTCGGCCTCAAGCCAACAAGACGACGTACAACACTTCTGTCCATACAAGGCTTTATAAGGTGCCATCTTGATGCTTGAATGGTAACTATTATTGTAGGAAAACTCTACCAGGGGTAAATGCTCATCCCAGTTACCTGGGAATTCTAGGGTACATGCTCTTAGCATATCTTCTACTTTTTGAATCGTTCTTTCACTCTGACCATCAGTCTGCGGATGGTAGGTTGTACTTAAACACAACTTCGTACCCATTTCCTCTTGTAGACTCCTCCAAAACCTTGATGTGAAACAACTATCACGATCTGATACAATCGTTAAAGGTACACCGTGAAGTCCTACTACCTCCTTCACGTAATCATTTGCAAGCTTATCCATAGACCATCTCTCATTGGCTGCTATGAAGTGTGCACTCTTTGTAAAACGATTCACAACTAGCCAAATCATGTCGTGACCGTTCTTCGTCCTGGGCAGTTTAGTCACAAAATCCATGGTGATGTCTTCCCATATACCCATGGGTACATGTAAAGGTTCTAAACTCCCATACGGTTTCTGATGTTATGCCTTAACTCTCGCACATGTTACACAATCCGCCACATACTTTGCAACATCGAGCTTCATCGTCGGCCATCAGTAGTAAGGTTTCAGATCCCTATACATCTTATTGCTACCGGGATGAATCGAGTACATGGTCTTGTGAGCTTCTTCCATCAGAAGATCCCTTATTCCTCCCATCTTAGGCACCCAAATCCTATCTTGGAATACCTTCAATCCTTGATTATTCGTGTCGAATACCAACATTTTTCCTAAAAGTTCTTCCTTTCGGTCATTTTTCTCTAAAGCTTCTTCCTTGGCTTTCTTAATTCTTTCCATGATTGTTGAGAAAACTTCTATTCTTAACGCTCTTGGCCTTTTTTCTTTCAAGGTTTACTTTTCGACTTAGAGCGTCAGCAACGACATTTTCTTTACCAGGGTGGTAAAGTATCTCACAGTCCTAATCCTTGAGCAACTTAAGCCAGCATCGTTGCCTCATATTCCATTCTTTTTTATCAAAGAGATATTGGAGACTTTTATAATCAGTGAAGAGTTTTCACTTTGTGCCATAAAGATAATGCCTCCATATCTTTAATGCAAATACTACCGCTGTCAACTCCAGATCATGAGTGGGGTAGTTCTTCTCGTGCTCTTTCAATTTTCGAGATGCATATGCTATCACCTTATCTCTCTGGGTCAGATCACAACCTAACCCAACTCCAGATGCATCGTTATAGACTGCAAAGTCTTCAACTCCATCAGGTAAAGAAAGAATCGGTGCTTCACACAACTTCTTCTTTAGCTTCTCGAATGCTTCTTCATGTTTCTCACTCCATGTATATGTAGCTCCTTTATGGGTCAAAGCTGTAAATGGAGTAGCTATCGAAGAAAAGCCTTGGATAAATCTTCGGTAATATCCAGCTAATCCTAGAAAGCTTCGAATCTCTTTGGGACTTTTTGGTCGTTCCCATTTCATCACAGCTTCAATCCTTGCTGGATCAACCATTATCCATTCTTGGTTAACCACATGACCCAAGAATTGGACTTCTTGAATCCAAAAATCACATTTGGAGAACTTTGTGTACAACTTCTCCTTCTTCAAAACTTCTAACACTTCTCGTATGTGCTTGCCATGCTCCTACTGGCTCTTTGAGTAAACCAGAATGTTATCTATGAACACTATCATGGACTTATCAAGGAATGGTTTACAAACCCTGTTCATCAAATCCATAAATGCTGCTGGAGCATTGGTTTTTCCAAATGACATAATTAAGAACTCACAGTGTCCGTATCTTGTTCTGAATGCAGTCTTCTCAATATCTTGCTCTCTCTCCTTCAGCTGATGATATCCTGGCCTGAGATCGATCTTTGAGAAATAGCTCGAACCTTGCAGCTGATCGAACATGTCATTAATCCTTGGCAATGGGTACTTGTTCGTTACCGTTGCCTTGTTCAACTCTCTATAGTCTATGCACATCCTCATGCTTCTATCCTTCTTCTTTACGAATAACACCGGAGTTCCCCAAGGTGATGAACTAGGTCTAATGAAACCGTTTTCCGACAATTCCTGAAGTTGCATCATAAGCTCCTTCATCTCTTTCGGTGCTAATCGGTATGGTGCTTTCGCTATTGGTGTTGATCCTGGCAACAAGTCTATTCGAAACTCTACTTGTCTATCAGGGGGTAATCCAGGAATATCTTTGGGAAAGACTTCCGGATAGTCGCACACCATTGGTATTATTTGTATCTCCTTCTTCTCCTTCTTTGCATCTATCACAAATTCCAAGTATGATGTGCATGCATTAGACAAACATTTACCGGCTTCCATCAGGGAAATGATTCCAGAATTCACTCTATGTTTGTCCCCGTACACCATAAATGAATCTTTTCCAGGTGGTTTTACTCTTACTATCTTCTTCTTGCATAGTATCTCGGCATCATTGGCGCCAAGCCAATCCATTCCCAGTACGATGTCAAAACCAATCAACTCAATGGGTAATAGCTCTTCGTGGAATTCATTGCTGTTCAGATCGATGACAATGTTTTTAATGTAATCGCTAACAGTTATGAATTTGCCACTTGAACTTCTACAGCTAGAACATTATCAAGTTTATCTACAGGCAATGCTAGTCTTCCACCAAATTTGTGCGATACAAAGGAGTAATTTGCTCCCGAATCAAATAATATATGTTGGGTTTTGATCATTCTAACACTCCTAAGTGTACATGCAACCCTAATAAACCTTGGATCTATGTTTTCTCTAAAATACATGCAAATAATAATTTCCAAGGTTTACATCCTAACTAGCATGGCATGAAGAACTAGAATCATAAAACACTAGAAGAATGGCATACCTTTTGATAGTGATTGATTGCTTGGAGTTTGAGAGCCTAGCACCAATAATGTGAATGCCTCAAGTGGAATCACAAATCACCACAAACCTTGGAACCTTGAGAGAATAATATATGTGCTCTAGAAATTAGGCCACCACTCTTGTTCACACACAACTAGTGTCATTTCAAGCATCATAAGCTCCTTTATATAGTGTGGAGGATTAGGGTTACATCCATGTAAACCCTAATACCCATGACTCTTCCTTTCCAAGGATCCATGGGTTAAAAGCTCCATGGACTATCCATGGATTCCCATGCATGCCAAGCCCATTCCAAATGAGTATTAGCCCACACTACATAAAATACAAGAGCCCATATTTAATTAGTCACCTTTTTTATCACCAAATTAATTCTAAATTAATTTATGACCAATACTAATTAAATAATATGATTTAATATTAATATATTATAACTTATAATATATTAATAAAGCATGAACATACTATTATCAAAAGATTATCCAAACAAATTGTTCGGGTGAAGTGCAACCCAAATGGACCATGTCGGGTCGGGTCAAGTGCATCTCAAATATTGTTATGGACTTAGACACCTTATCCAACAGTCTCCCACTTGGATGAGTCTAATAACATATTTGCAGATATGACTTCAGGAACCAACCGACAATCGTAGCTCTCAAAACCCTGTTGAACTATGAAGCGCCATTTTAGATAAGTGATCATATAATCCTCTGCTCTCATGATATCAGCCGGACAAATACATGGAACAATGTCTTACTTATTGTCCAGCAGTTTGTTTCCCGATTTCCTATTTGTTTGACAAAGAACTTAATCGAACACATCAATTTAGTTCTGACAGGGCCCGGTACATAGGTCAAAACAAAATCATCGAGGGGCCCAGATATCGCTTCTAATCCTCCAAGGACTAGAAGGAACAGATAAACTTCGACTCATATACTTGTTTCTACTACTTGTTGAATTATACACAAAGGCACGTTTTATAACATCAAGTTACTGATGCGTTTTCGTGCAATCAATGTACAACCAACTCATAGGTAACAACTCATATCTCTAGGTTTGAAGACTTATATGATATTACCGTCTCACGATCACTCGAGATAAATTCCATGAAGTGATGCAAGTGAGCGTGGGTTGAATCCAATACTCATAACTTATGAGCACTCATGAGTGTTGTAGCCATGTCCAACATCTTAGACCTCTACAACCAACTCATGACAGTCTTGATTCATATCTACTTCCAACATATGACCGACTGTGGATGGTTTGAATAACTTAATCATTCGGAAAGAATAACCTAGTTATTATGGAAGTCAAAACATGCAAAGTGAAACACAAGAATAATTGAATCCAATATGGTCTCAGCCCTTATGAATATAAATAAAACACCTTTTATTCATCACCATATTGATTCCACATTATTCTGTTTCGATTTATCAACTTAACACTTGAATTAAAACAATAGTTGTCCCATGCTCCAAGCATGTACACTATGTTTTCTAAACAATAGTCATGACATACACCAAGTATGCACACTATGTTTGTCTATGATCTTTTTACTTTGTGAAGTAGATCAATTGAACATGATTCCAATGATGCTCATTTCACAGTCCCAAATCCTTACCGTAAATGTAAGAATACCAAATTCTTGTCATTTACTGTAATCTGTTAGATTCCAAACTTATATGCATTGATCCTCTTGCAATGACTATGCACAAAAGTCACAAAACTTGTCAACAGTCATTACAGAGTATTCCAAAAGAGATCAATTCCATGGAAACGAAGTCTCATATTCAAAGTACATTGCTTTGAATATCCTTCTTGCATAAAAGTTTCTAACTTTCTCATAGATTCTTAATATCCAACTCCCAGTAAGGAAAATTTCCATATTCCCATTTTGATTATCATATCTGAACAAGAGCTACCTCTTTTCAGAATATATCTATATGGTCCTTCCAAATTTTAACATTATACTTCCAACTGTCCCTTAGCAACCAATCTTTGGTGAACCTTAGATTGTCCTCGGCAATTTCTTAATCATTTTAGTCATATCCGGTTCTATTCCTTTTTCCCTCTTAATGCTCTAAGCATTTTGAAAAATTTAGAACGGATAAATATTATAGCACATGTGACCGATCCTATACCCGAAGCATATGGGACACGATTCATGATGTCTCACATAAAGACCTGATACTAGATCAGTCTTTTGCTACAATATTTTTATTTTCCATGTTTTCAAAAATCGACTATGAAGAGGGATGCCGTAATCATAATCGAATTTGAGAACGCAATATATATAGAATTTCCTTATGTTGAACCATTCCAACATAAAACTCATATATATGTCCTTGACTAATGATGATTAAAATCTCAATCTAAAATTTTTAGGATTGAAATGAAGTATAATCTCCTCTCCCTTAATTATAGCAAAACAACCTTTTCCAAGTGAAACTCTTGTTTTCTATAATTAACAATACTCATCATAATTGATTATGCTCCCACTAGCATAATAATTATTTAGCACAACAATTATGCTCCCACTAGCTTTGACATGTACTCAGAAATCTACTTCTAGAAATCAATACTTAATTGACTTTCATCACCAAAGTTCAGACTTCTGATACGAGATGCTTCGACAAAACTCTATCTAAGCTTCTCAGACTCATACATCTTTCCTTAGATAGCTCACATGTGTGTCTAAACAATTATGAAGAGGGATGCCGTAATCATAATGTTTAGACCTGTTTGCCATTTCTCACAAGTCCATGTTAATGTGCCGGTTAACCACACAAGCTCCACTAATGACTTTGAGAATGCAAACAACACAATTGCTATCTACTTAAAATCTACTTAGTGAAAGCGTTTCCTCACCATCATTTTCATGAATCGGAAAGAAACCTTATGACACTTAGATTTTATAGTGTATGAGTTTCTATCAATGTGAATTTGTCAAAACCATAATCACAAGACAAGGTTAGTGACAAATTCAGCCTTACATGGATTGAACTTGTTCAATCTTAATTTCTTGTCACCTGGTAGCACAAGGCCCACCAATGCTTCCAAGCTGTTATGCGCACAGTTTAGAACTAACAGAACTCATATGCATAGTCAACTTAATAGGAACAGACACAGAAACAAGAATCATGTCAACTTAATAGGTTGCAAACCTTAAGTCGTGTGCTAGTGATAAAACTCAGGTTTTACTCTTGATTAAATCTTGAAATCCTTTCAGGATCTTTAAGACTCCCACTGTCCTCTTGACATATAAGTTTCCCTAGTCAAGGACCATTCCTTTACAAAACAAATATTCAAGGGATAGTGCGGATTCTTATCAAGATAAACACTTCACACAATTGGTCTTAGTTGGTCTTTGTCTTATCCAAGACATCAAAACTTACCAATTTCAAATGTACAAGAGTAGAAAACATTTTACACTACATTTGATAAGTGTTCTAAACCTTACTTTATGTCACTCAATGTTACAATCTTGGAGTATGACTCTAAGAGTTGTTTTGGAACGAAGTATGATTCATCTTTTTGATTTTAATCATTCCAACAATTCATGAATCCTCTTCTTAGCCATAAAATGCACTAAGATGTCCTTAGAGGATGAATTGTGACGTGGTTTCTTAATCATTAAGATGATCATAAAACAAGATACTAAAGTATTCTCCCATCTTTTCAGATTTGAGAAACCTTTTATCTTTCTGCCCAATTTGATTCTTCCCATTCGTCCTGCCATACATTGAAACTTTTCCAATGTTTCAGAATTGTACTACAACTTGTAGGTACAACCATATTTACTTAAACTTTAGTAAATCATGACGAATAGTCTTATCGATCTTTGTGGTGGACCTTGACCAGCACACACCCAGTGTATCTAATTCCTTAGTCCTTCAATTGACTCACATATGCATGTGATCAATGAATTAGTCTCAATTTTACAAAGATGAAAATACTCATTCATCATACAATACAGCTTGTATGATTCCAAGTTTCTGTCCAATTGAAGCTTGGGTGATGAGAACCTTTCCTCATTTGGTAAATTCAGACACAACCATAAATGAGAGAATCAAACTCATATTCCATTATTGCTAGAAACATACAAACATCAATTTTCCATAAATTCCATTGCAAGGAGATATAAAATAAAGTAAAATAAAATTTTATTTATTCATAAAATGCGGAAAAACTTTTCCTTACAATGCAACTTTAAATGGAAACTATGCTATTACATATTTCCTAGCAATCTATCATAACTTCTAAGTAGTAGCTCAAGAATCCGATCCCCGAACCATGCGATAGAAATCCATCTTCGTGATCAGATTCAGCACACTCTTCTTTTAACCTTCCTTTTGCTCGATCCTGCTAAACATCAAGATGCAACCTAGTCACATCATGTAATAAGAATCAACAATTAGGAACTTTAACAAAGTTAGATAGTGGACTTACCTGAAGCCGAGTCAAACATTTTGTCTCTACTTGCTTTCAAATATTTCAGGTATTCAGGGCAGCTTCGCTTCCAATGTCACTTCTCATGACAATAAAAACATATAGACTCTTTGGGAATGGTACACGAGACAATCACAGACTTAGCCTTTCCCTTTACCTTTTGGTCAACCGGGTTGACCAAGGCCGATCCCTTTCCATTGGGAAGAGAAAGCTTTTCTGGACTTCCAATGTTACCATTGTCCATGTCCATGGAAGTTTGAGAATTAGACCTTCCATCAATATTTGCTTGACCATTGCGCCAAATCATAGCTGATTCAGCAGCAACAACCAAATAAGAAAGATCTATTAGGGTTATGTCAGGATCTGTCATATGGTAGTCTTAAATAAACTCACTATACGACTCAGGAAGTGACTGAAGAACCCAGTCAACAGCGAACTTCCTTGAAATAACAGCACCTAACATTCTCAGCCTGTCAATGGGTGACTTCATTCCTAAGACATGAGTGCACACAGGTCTTCCATCTTTATGTTTCATTTCTAGTAGAGCTTGAGTGATCTTGAACCTTTCAAGTCTTCGGGCTTGTGGGTCAGGGAGAATAAATGGAGGAGGTGGAGGAAGTGAAGCATGATGTTGAGGGACATCATCTTCAAGAAGAAAGTTTGTTCCAAGAGATTTGGGAAGATCATAGTTGTCTGAACCAGACATCTATAATGGGAGATATTCAAGTTAGTTGATTTTAAGTCCTTAATATAACACCCAATATGAAATATTAAGGCTAGGACCCAACACAATATTTTATAACTTGGAAGAGGGATGCCGTAATCCAAGCTATAAAATATTTGAAGGTAGGTGAATGACGATTCACCAATTTCCACCATGAAAAACGAAATGAATTATTAGGTTTTAATTGGATTTGAAATTCCTAGATTCTTTTGAGATTCATTGAACTTTTCAATGGCATGTTTCAATCTCGATTGTGCCATTCGGGTTTTGTGACTGGGATGCCGAGGATCACAAAAAAAGGTGTGAATAACCATGCAAACTCACTTGGTACCCTTAATATTATCACCTAATCGATGTGCCGGTTAACCACACACGCTCCACCGATCTATGATAAACATTAAGTCACCCTTCGTGATCCTTACTAGTCCAAGTTAGTGTGCCGGTTAACCACACACGCTCCACCAACGACTTGGTAAGGTACAAAGTGTGAATTTCATGGGTTAGCACCAAATTCACATTTTCCTAAAGTAACTAAGATTGGGAATTTATAAAAATATTTAGTTACTTTATAATCATTATACTTTTAATGAGAATTAAAGTCATTGTCCTACCCGTTCGGCTAACGACCCTCCACCGATCAAGGAAGCGGTGGGTGAGAGTGGACACCCATTAAGTTGCCATTTTATAAGCAACAACCTTATACCCCCCTTATAGATCGGCTTCGTGAATGAGGCCTACTAACGGTAAAACGACTTGATCTTATACACATATATATAATAATTAACCATTAATGTTATAAATAGTATAAGGGTTGAATTTTAACTTTTAAAACTCTAAGGGTTTGGAATTAAAGTTTGTGTGCGACTTTACAAATTCCAAAACTTGAGGGCAAGTTTTGAACAATTCAAAAACTTTTGGATATTCATAACTTATGAGTTTTAATTAAGTGTTTTAAAACTTTTAATGAAGAGACTCTTGGATATCCATAACTTGAGGACAAGTTATGGAGTCTATAAAAGCATTTATTAGAAAACTCTTCAAGAAAATGTAACTTATGACTTCTTAAAAAAACATTTAAAAGAAAAACTTTTGGAATTCCATAACTTGAGGACAAATTATGAATTCCATTAAAACACATTAAGATCAAGAATTAACTAACAAACAATTTGCAAATAATTCCTATGATCTAACAAAACTGATATGAACATGAACATCCACATCAACAATTTCAAGAATCATATGAACACATATAAAAACTTGGAATTTTGATATTAGCCTTGAAATTGGTTTACCACAATCATTACCACGTCAAAAACAGGTTTTATAAGTCCAAAACAGTTTAAGGTAATGATTCTAGACCAATTCCAGCACAAAATCTCAAAAATCTGCACTCAGGCGTGCCAACTCGTCGAGTGCATGAACTGACTCGGCGAGTTGGTTGAATATATGCATGAACTCGGCGAGTTCCATGAGGGACTCGGCGAGTCAGCTGTGCAAAATGCAGTTTTTCGACATTTTTCAGCTATTTGCATCAAGTATTCAAGAAAACAAGCCTAGGCTCTGATACCACTGTTGGGTTTTGATCATTCTAACACTCCTAAGTGTACATGCAACCCTAATAAACCTTGGATCTATGTTTTCTCTAAAATACATGCAAATAATAATTTCCAAGGTTTACATCCTAACTAGCATGGCATGAAGAACTAGAATCATAAAACACTAGAAGAATGACATACCTTTTGATAGTGATTGATTGCTTGGAGTTTGAGAGCCTAGCACCAATAATGTGAATGCCTCAAGTGGAATCACAAATCACCACAAAACTTGGAACCTTGAGAGAATAATATATGTGCTCTAGAAATTAGGCCACCACTCTTGTTCACACACAACTAGTGTCATTTCAAGCATCATAAGCTCCTTTATATAGTGTGGAGGATTAGGGTTACATCCATGTAAACCCTAATACCCATGTCTCTTCCTTTCCAAGGATCCATGGGTTAAAAGCTCCATGGACTATCCATGGATTCCCATCCATGCCAAGCCCATTCCAAATGAGTATTAGCCCACACTACATAAAATACAAGAGCCCATATTTAATTAGTCACCTTTTTTATCACCAAATTAATTCTAAATTAATTTATGACCAATACTAATTAAATAATATGATTTAATATTAATATATTATAACTTATAATATATTAATAAAGCATGAACATACTATTCTCAAAAGATTATCCAAAAAAATTGTTCGGGTGAAGTGCAACCCAAATGGACCATGCCGGGTCGGGTCAAGTACATCTCAAATATTGTTATGGACTTAGACACCTTATCCAACAATATATTGGCAGGCAATCCATTTACGAGAAAGGTACCTGAAGCGACATCTGTTGCATCCTTTGCGGCTTCCAGTGTCATCTGGATTGCTCTTGCTTTTGGCTTTGATGGAACATTAGGCCTTGACGCCTCCTTCTTCTTCAGGCAGTCCCTCGAAATGTGCCCTTCTTCATTACACCCATAACATACCTTCTTGTTGAATGTGCACTCATTGGCGTAATGCCCAAACTTTCCAAACTTAAAAAAAGTGACCTCCCCATCACATTTTCCATAGTGCTTCTTTTTGGACTTCTCGCACCACTTCGCTTCACCCCCTCCTCCTCTAAATTTCTTCGAACCAGACTTCGAGAATTTGCTCTTCTTGTTGGGCCTTGAAGATCCTTCAAACTCCCTTTTCTCTTTTACCTCAGCTCTCTCCTGACCCTTCTCCCTTATTTGGATCTCAACATTCTTAGTTGCCAAGATGTCGGCTTTCAAGGTGGTTGCTTGTTTGACCATTGGACCAAAGTCTGCTGGTAATCCATTGGCAAACTTGTTGACCTTGGAGAGTTCAGTAGGCACCAAGTAAAATTTCGATACGAGAATATTAAGATAGGGAAAGCTTTATTTACGATAGACGTTTAAATCCTCCTTGTCTCTCCGAAAAGTTACATGCTAGCTCTAATACCGTAATTTATACGTTTAGAATTCTGAACACATAAAGTTTCCAGATCCGATCGGAAATAGACCATAGATCCGATCAATTAATAGCATATAAGGCATCTTTATAGCTATAACATAAATCATTTAGCATATAATAGCAATTTAGGTATCTTTCCTAAAATAAGCTAGTGCTCGTGTCTAAAATATAGCAGACACTCATCTCACAATCAATGCTTAGCATTCTAAGTTTATGTCTATAAATCCTACAAATTCCAAGTATGCTTAAACTAATGCTCAGATACCAACTGTGACATCCCCATTTTCACGGCCAGAAAAAACCGATTTGTTTATGCTTTATTTGAAAATCAGAGTATACTTTTGAAGAAATATTTGCGGAATTTGTTCCAAAAAATATGATACATAATTTATCAAATTATTTCTGAAGAAATGTATTTTCATTATATTAAAAACGTTGGGATGTGATTGTCAATACAGATCAAATGCATAAACAGAAACAGTACATGCCTTACAACATCTATTATTCTAATGGCCTATAATTCATTGATCTCTCATCAAATCATCACTCCTGTGCTCTCTTGCCACTACCTTTAATGCAAGAAACTGAGTGGGTCAGGCTTGGGAGCCTAGTGAGCACATAGGGTTTTCAACCCACAATAATTAAGTTTATTAATTTTCATCAAATCAATCAACCCGATCACCCGTTCCCGTTATCCTCACTTTCTGTCCCTAAAGCATCTAAATTAAGGGACCTAGCCTAAGGATTTTCATCGGGATGACAACACTGCTCAGGATTCCTCAGCAATACATGTCGATAAGGCAACCATGAGAGGGATGGAGTACACCTGGTGAACACGTAGTTCAAAAGCACCTACAGGTTGCGAGCCTGCCAGCGTTCTACTAGACTGTCTAGAATAGTCAGTGGTCGTCATCTATACTCCGCTAGATGACTAGATAATCATCTTAAACATCAAGGTCTATCATCATTTATTTCATCATCTATATCATCTACCCATCTTTTCCCATCATAATTATAGGTATAAAATACATATACAGTTTAAATCAAATAAAACGTGTATATTTTGTTCATCCATCATAAATATCAAAAACACAGATAATATGCACACATAACACGTAATTTATATTAAATATTTCATATCCATGTGTAAGATGAAATTAACTATGGACTCACTTCTTAAAGTGATGATTCCCAACTCAGGCAGCGCTTCACTTCTAATAATTTATTTTCTTTCAACGAAACCTAGTATTATTACCACTAGATTTTAGTCTAATATTTATCGCGGCTATTTACGAGGCTTATTATTTTATAAGTGTTAAAAAATACTTTTCAACTACTATGTACAGACACGGGCCAGACATGAAACACCGGAAGGCAAGCCCATTTTGGCATTATAGCACTTCTGAAATCCAACAACCCTATGCGGCCCTTCAAACCATATTCACCGTACCGCGAGTAGTTAAAAGATATTATAATAACACTTTATATTTTATAATACTTAGCACATATATTTTTTATAGGTTCATAATAACGACTTATGACTATAACTATAAGTTACACTAAAAACAGAATAGCGTAGCTTAACTTACCAGGTTTTTAACGAAAACCGGGAAATTACGCAGGCAGTACTCCGACTCTAAAAACTTCTTTCGTCGGCTTTTGACGACTTAGAGTTTCTCTATCGCACCCTAAAACTAGGAGAAATTGAACAAGAAAGAAACAAGGATTCTAAAGAGAGTTTCAGAGGAATGGTGTAAGAAAATATGAAGAATTAATCCTTTATTTATAGGGGTTTGATCATAGAGTAGGCCCTAAGTTTCGTCTGTATCTTCCGCGTACGAGCTCCGTTTGCTACATTCTTTATATCCACGTGCTGGTATTTATGAGTACTACAAATTTCATTTAGACCCCTTCGGCTAATTCTCATTCTATCTCAGATTTACAAAACTGTATCGAATTTATCGTGGTCGAAGAGTAGGGACTAAGTTTCGTCCATATCTTTAACCTACGAGCTCTATTCTCCACATTCTTTATATCCATGTGTTGGTATTTATGAGTACTACGACTTTCATTTAGACTCCATCCACTAATTCTCATTCTATCACAGATTTAAAAATCTATATCGAATTCGCCGCGCTAGAAGAGTAGGGACTAAGTTTCGTCCATATCTTTCGCATACTAGCTCCGTTTTCGACCTTCTTTTTATCGTTGAGCTCCTATTAACGAGATCTTCAATTATCTTTTAGATTGTTTTGGCTAAAATTGACCGATCTAAAATTATATTTTCGGGCTGTGCACTGCTATGCTAAATCTTAGAAAAATCATAGCTTCCTCATACGAAGTCAGATTTGGACGTTCTTTTTATGCACGCTATCGGTTTAACGTATACTACTACTTTTGTTTAGATCGCTAAGGATAAAAAGTATTTTATCATAAAATCACTTTTTACGATTCTCGGTGTCGTGCCGGTTTTGCCGCAAAACTTCGACCGGTCATAACTTTTTTGTTATAAGTCGGATTTCAGCGTCCCTTATATCCCCGAAATACTTGTTTCGACTACTTCAACATTCTTCATAGATATTGGGTCTATCTATTAGTTTATTTTTTATGCTTATATTTATTACTATTGTATTACGTCGTTATAAATAAGTATAATGCACATAAAATCACATAAATCACATAATACTCAAACAATTCTTCTTTATTACTTCAAAATATGTTACAATTGTTGACCCTAACTATTACATCATCATATTAGTCAGAGGGTCCACACTTATGGCAAGTGCGGCAAGGTTCGTGAGGGTTCTTGTCGATCTACTTCTGGGTGCCACAAATATGGCAAGGAGGGCATTATGCCAAGGACTGTTGCCAGCATGTCCCCTCACCGACCACCAGGATTAGTTATCATTGTGAGTAGGTTGGCCATATTAAGGCAAACTTACCTTTGCTCATGGCGGGACCGACGCAGGCTCCGGTGCCAATGACTTTGAGGATCACCGATAGGCGCGAGGGTAGGGTGGAGCCCCCGAGGGCTCGGGGCCATGCTTTTCAGCTTACTGTCGAGGAAGCCAGGGCAGTGCCAGACGTCGTGATTGGTATGTTTCTATTTATTGTTATGTCGATTGTTTTACGGTATGCTAATGTTTATGTTTCTAATAGGTACATTCTTAGTGAATTCTTTTCCTGCTCTTGTGTTATTTGACTCGCGCGCAAGTCGGTCCTTCATGTCGTGTTCTTTTAGTGGAGATTTTGGTATTTCCCTTAGCGAGTTGGAGTGTCCGTTGCGGGTTTCTATCACCAACGAACACGAGTTTTCTGCATCCAGAGTGTATCAGGGCTGTGTATTGTAGATCTTCGGGGTGCCTTATCCAATTGATTTGATCCCTATCCTCATGGAGGATCTATGCATGATAGTGGGGATGAATTAGCTGAGAAACTTTAGTTCTATGATCGATTGCGAGGGTCAGCGAGTGATAGTTTGAACCCCAAGTTGTAACATCGTGAAAATTCAAACCAAAATTTTCATTTTTAATTCATAAAAACATATATTATCTTGTTCAACATCAAACATTCATTTAACAAAGTTTCCAAATCATCTCATAAAATCCAGGATCCACAGCAGCTCTTCTCAAAACATAGTGTGTGTACAATCATGTCGGCGCCTTCCCGCGATCCTCGCTGGTACCTGAAACACATATCACATAACACGGTAAGCAAAAATGGTTAGTGAGTTCCCCAAAATACTACATACAACACATAAGCCACTCGAGGCTGTAGCTCTACGAGACCTTCCGGTCAATGTGTCTCAGGGGCCTTCCGGTCCCAAAATCTGAGTAGACCTTCCGGTCCTACTCTGTCGACATTCCGGTCTATACCATATTAACCTTCCGGTCCATCCACTGCTGACCTTCCGGTCCATACCCTGTTAACCTTCCGGTCCATACCATACTACTCATAACATACATAACACATACATATCACATAGAAACATATATCTCATACTCGTCATAGCACATAAGACCTTCCGGTCACACATAATTACCACTCTAGGTAAGGTATAGTGAGAAGACTCACCTCGTATGATGTCTAGCAAACTCTCGTGCTCTATATCCCCGATCTAGCCTCCGCCTAATCACATAAAGTAATTTATCTCTTATTAACACGATTCTCATAGTCTAGACTAATCCCTTACTATAATTTCCCAGAAGGGAAAAAGACCATTTTACCCCTCCAATGGTCCAATGTCCAAATGTTGACCAAACCCTAAAAGTCAACCTCAGTCAACGGTCCAACTTTGACCAGACTCGTCGAGTGCACTCGGGTGACTCAGCGAGTCCATTCGTGTCCTCTGAATCCTCCTAAGGCCTCACTCGACTCGTCGAGTTAACCTTTCTCTGAACGGGCTACCACTGATCACGAATCATGGTGCAACATGATCCGACTCGTCGAGTCCACTCATGGACTCGGTGAGTTTCTTCCATGGCAATACTCATAAGACCTTCTGAGGTCAGATCTGCTTCTCTAACCTATAGATCTGACCTTCCAATACACAATAATCACGTAAAGGTCCAACCTTTACACTCATGCAACACTCATAGGGCGTCTTTTGGTGAAATAGCTTCTAAAATGGCAACCTAGGTTCATATCTCCAAAGGAATAGCATAAAGCAGGATAGTTAGGACTCTCTGGACCTCTTAACGTCCATATCTAAGAAGAATTCCACCTTGGGACCTCATATGCTTCGAATCCAAGCTAAAGAAGGCATAAGAAAACCCTAAATTCAAGTAGATCACCATATACACGAGAATGAGCATAGATTTATACCTCTAGCAGCCTCTTCTGATCAAATGGTAGTAGATCTGAGCTCCTCAATCTGCCTAGCTTTCCCTCCTTCCTTCTTTCTTGCAAAATCACACTAGAAATGATGAAAATGGCTTCTTTTCTCACTCACAATGCTCTCAGGTTCTCTGGTGCTCTCAAGGGTGAAGGTGGCCGCAAATGAGGGCCATAAGATCCCTTAAATAGGGCACAGGCCCGAGGATTTAGGGTTTCTGTCCACAGCGCGGACTCGTCGAGTCAACTTGCCGACTCGTCGAGTCCACTCATTAAATCCAGTCAGCAATCGTGATCCTACTCGATGAGTCTAGGCGTCAACTCGTCGAGTCCCTCTTCTTGACACAAACTAAATAATTAAAATATGATACCTGGAATTCCGGATGTTACACAAGTGGGGGAGAACTGGTCATATATGGAAAGGGTACCCGGGTTGGATCAGGGTTTTGTTCGGCAGCCAGGGCTCGACAGTATATTCAACATGGGTGTATGGGTTATCTTGCCTATGTGGTCGATACTCGGGTAGGGGAGCAGACTTCGGTTTCAAAGGTGCCAGTTGTCAGGGACTTTGCTGATGTGTTTCCGGAGGAGTTGCCTGGTGTGCCTACCGAGAGGCAGGTTGACTTCAGGATTGACCTAGTTCCGGCTACGACTCCGATTGCCAAAGCGTCGTACCACTTGGCACCACCCGAGATGCAGGTTTTATCCTCTCAGCTTCAGGAGCTGTTAGTTAAGTAGTTTATTAGGCTGAATAGTTCCTTATGGGGAGCGCCGATATTGTTCGTCAAGAAGAAGGATGGTTCACACCGGATGTGCATTGATCACCAAGAGTTGAACAAGATGACGGTGAAGAACCATTATCCCCTTCTGTAGATTGACGATCTCTTTGATTGTTTGTAGGGTGTATCTTGTTTCTCCAAGATCAACTTGAGGTCGGAGTATCATCAGGTGAGGGTGAGAGAGGATGATGTGGAGAAGACCGCGTTTCAGACTCGTTATGGGCATTAAGATTTTGTGGTGATGTCATTTGGGCTCACCATTGCGCCTGGGGTATTTATGTATTTGATGAATCGGGTATGCAGGCCGATGCTCGATCGATTAGTCATTGTGTTCATTGATGATATCTTGGTGTATTCCAAGACCAGAGAGTAGCACGTTGAGCACCTTCGAGAGCTTTTGGAAGTATTGAGGTGGAACGACTGTATGCCAAGTTCTTAAAGTGTGAGTTTTGGTTACGAGAGGTCCAGTTCCTGGGACATCTTGTTAACCAAGACGGGATTTTGATTGATCCGACCAAGATCGAGGCCGTGATATGGTGGGAGGTTCTAAAATCTACCTCGGTGATCATCAGTTTCTTGGGATTAGCCAGGTATTATCGGAGATTTATTCAGGACTTCTCCAAGATTGCAGTACCTCTCACTCGTCTGAAGAGGAAGGAAGCGGATTTCTGATGGGGCCCTGAGCAGCAGGTTGCTTTTGAGACATTGCGATAGAGGTTATGTGAGGCCCCAGTGTTGACCATTTTAGAGGGTGTCGAGGATTTCGTGGTATTTTATGATGCATCCATCACTGATTTGGGGGTGGTCCTTATGCAGAGGGGACGAGTGATTTCTTATGCTTTTCGGCAGCTGAAGCCGCATGAGGCACGATATCCTACTCATGACCTGCAGTTGGGGGCAGTGGTGTTTGCCTTCAGGATTTGGAGACATTATATATATGGGTTCCATTATACCGTTTACATGGACCACAAGAGTTTGAGATATCTTATGGACCAGCCGAACCTGAACATGAGGCAACGCAGGTAGGTAGATGTGGTCAAGGATTATGATTGGGCGATGCTTTGCCATCCGGGTAAAGCGAATGTGGTAGCGGATGCCTTAAGCCACAATACGGTTGGATCTTCAGCTGGAGAGGTGTTTATGAAGATATCCATTGACTTCCCAGTTTTGGATTTGATTAGAAGGACACAGGAAGAAGGAGTCAAGATGGAGAATTGGAAGCATGAGAGGATCAGGGGTGAGATCGACAGGTTTGTCGCCGATAGTCGGGGTTTGCTGACCTGGTATGGTCGGGTTTGGGTTCTAGTTTCTGGTGGGATCAGGCATATAGTGTTGGAGGAGGCTCATAAGTTTCACTTTTCTATACACCCGGGAGCCACCAAGATGTATCGGGATTTGAGATTAAGTTACTGGTGGCCGTGTATGTAGAGGGAGATAGCCTGGTATGTTGAGAGTTGCTTGACCTGTAGGATGGTCAAGGCCGAGCATTAGAGGCCACGTGACAACCTGCATCCTTTGGAGGTTCCCATGTGGAAGTGGGAACAAATCACCATAATTTTATCACCAAGTTATCGAAGACTGCCATGGGTTTTGATTGTATATGGGTCATCGTGTATCGATTGACCAAGAGTGCCTACTTTTTTGGCCATCCGAGAGAGCTCTACGGCCGAAAAGTTCTCCGATGTGTATGTTCGGGAGATTGTTGCTCGTCATGGGGTTCCGGTCTCCATTGTTTCAGACCGAGTTGTTCGGTTCACTTCCCGATTCTAGCAGAAGTTCCATGAGGAACTGGGCACAAGGCTGCATTTCAGCACTGCTTGTCATCCGCAGACCGAAGGCCAGAGTAAGCGGACCATACAGATACTTGAGGATATGTTGCGGGCTTGTGTTATAGATTCTGGTGGGAGTTGGGATTCCTACCTACCTCTTACGGAGTTTTCCTACAACAACAACTATCACTCTAGCATTGGTGCCCCGCCTTTTAAGCTCATGTATGGTCAGAGATGTTATACCCCAGTGTATTGGGGAGAGGTTGGTCATAGATTCATGGGAAGGACTGAGGTAGTACTTCATACAACGAAACTTATTCAATAGATCAGACGGAGATTACAGACAGTTCAGAGTCAGCAGAAGAGTTATGCCGACCGACGCCGATCAGAGTTGGAATTTCAGGTCGGCGATATGGTACTACTAAAGGTCTTCCCCTGGAAGGGTGTGATACGCTTTAAGAAGAGGGAAAATTGGGTCCATGTTATATTGGACCGTTCCATATGATCGCCAGGGTAGGCAGGGTAGCCTACCGGTTGGATTTGATGAGTAAGCTCAGCCAGGTCCACAACACTTTTCATGTTTTGCAGTTGTGGAAGTGCATGTTGGATGATGAGGCAGTGGTCCCCTTGGATAATATTCAAGTTAATGAATTCCTGAATTATATTGAGATGTCGGTAGCGATAGTGGAAAGAAATATGAAGATTCTGTGCAACAAGGAGATACCTTTGGTAAAGGTTAAGTGGCAGCATCGAAAAAGCTTCGAGTGGACCAGCGAGCCGGAGGCGGAGATGCAGGAGCATTATCTTGAGTTGTTTGTGACGACAGACTTCGAGGATGAAGTCTAGTTCAAGTGGGTGAGAATTGTAACATCCTCATGTTAAGGTATTTCTAATTGTAACCCTATGTATGATTAAATATTGCATTTTAGTCCCTGAGTATAAGAAAGAGTTCAAAACGGCTCATAGTGGCATTTTGGTGATTTTGGGCAATGAGGTTGCACGTTGGGAGTATGTTGTGTACGCTAAGCATACTAGGGCAGACCCTAGTACGCTGGGCGTACACCTTGTACACAACGCGTACATGGAAAAACTCCAAACCCTAATTTTTAGGGTTTGGTCCATATATAAACACCATTATAGCCTCATTTATCATTCTCTCATCAGCCCCCATCTGAGATTTCGACCCTCTACCAAACCCTAAGTGAGAAGAGTTTTTTGAGCTCATTTGTGTGCTTTTTTGGTTTTCTTGAAGATTGAGAAGTTGGTGCAAGAACCTTTAAGCTTGGAAGAAACTTAGATCTGGGATTCCTCACTTTCTGACAACCTCTAAGAGGTAAAAAGTTCATAACTTGATCACTCTATCTTGTAGATCTAGCAATTTCTTCCTTTAGGGTACTTTTGGTCCTAAATATGGTGATTATTGAGCATGGCATGTTCTTTATCAAATAAGTCGTCCTTTCATACCTTATGGGGGGTCTTAAGTCATAAAAATGTGGTCCTGATGGTTAGTTTTACTCCGTGTATGCTATAGAAGGTCTTAAGGCATTAAGATGTTGAGATTTTGTATATTAAGCACTTAATGGACATGCAAAGTCATAAAGTTGGAAACTTTATGACTCTTGATGGTATTTTAGCCTTCGATCTGAAATTGGACATGTTAAGTCGAAGAAATAAGCACTTAATAAGTTAGGAGGGGGATTGTTGTGTACATTAGGCGTACAAAGATTTGGCCCCGATGCCTCGGACAGGTAGTACGACGCGCATACCTCCAGAGTACGCCCCGTGTATGAAGACTGAGTCGACTCGGTTGAGTTTACTCGACTGTGTTAACTCATTTAACTTGTTGATTTTGACCAGTTTTGACCAAGGGTAGTTTGGGGAAATGTTATTAATTTAGAATGGAAATGTTTTGACATTTAGGATTTGGATTGAGCCGATATTTGGGAGAAGAGTATTGATCAGCTATTCGTCAAACTGTTTGGTGAGTTTTCCTCACTATACTTACGGGTCGAAGGCACCAAGGTCGGCCATTGGATTGATAACCTGGTTACAGTATGTTGTGATGTTGTTGTGATTCGTTAGATTCGTATGTCTATATGTATTTACTGGATTTGTGTTCATGTTTGTTTGTTGCATATATCGACATGTTGGTTTGGGTTGAGGCGGTCCTACTTCGTGCTATAGGCCAAGACACCCGGGGACGACTGGATAGGCTGTAGGCCCTGAGAGGCGCTCCAGTCAGGTCGGCTGCTCGTGGAGCGGTCTAGATAGGTTGTAGGCCCTACGAGGTGGTCCAGTCAGGCTGGCTGCTCATGTTTGCATGCTTGCTTGTTATGTGGTGTGTTGGTGCTTGGGGGAACACACTAAGCATTGGCTTATAGTTTTAGTTTTGTTTCATGTACTTTAGAGGACCACAACAAGGAGAAGGCGTGATCGTACACATCCTTGGTTTTATGTTGATTGGATCTTGGGAGACTCTGATTTTAAATAGTGTTTTGGGAAAAATTGTTTTGTAAACACTTCTTTTTAGTAAATGGGTTGTTTTGAAAAGTTAAAATTTGTTGTGATTTTTTAGATGTTACAAGTTGGTATCAGAGCCTTGGTTTGAGTGAATTGGTGGAACATCCGTGTGAATCCAGACCCAAACTAAGGAATTAAAAATCTTTTACAAAGGATTTTCAAAACTGTTTTCAAAAATAATCAAGGAAGGATGTGATGTGTACGATTAGTCGGAGCCAGTAAGTATACCCTAAGTTACCACACTGTTATTTGATGTTATGTTATGTTAGAACAACATGCTAGTGATAGGCTAAGGATTTCCAGGAATTGCATGATAGAATTGCCTGATAAATGATGTCTGATAGCCTAGGGTTTCTTCCTTATATGAAATTGACATCATTACTATAGTTGGTAGTGTATGCATCAAAATTATACATAACTAAGATTTTATAGCATGAGAATGTTTGATTTGGCCTTATTTCTTATTCCTTTTCTGGTTGTGGGCTTAGGGTAGAATCAAGTATTCGACTGTCTATAGGATCCAATGTTATGTATGATTAGCATACACGAGTGGTGCATGGTTGGTGGAAGTTTCTTGGATGAGTTATGTGGGGTCAGTCGGCTAGTTGAGGAAGTAAGAATAGGGTGTATGCGTATTCTAGTGTGTGCTGTTAGGGTTGTTGTGATGATCTTCTGAGACAAACACGGGTAGGTGCGGAAGGTAGTATAGGCACGTACTACTGGAAGCACAGGACCCGTACGCATAACAGGGAAGTCACAACTCCTAGGGTATTGATGTGGGTTGGTTGCGTAGAGCGTTGGGCAGGAGGAGTCGCGATTGACATGTGCTATATTGCGCGTAACCAAAAGTATGCCCATTGTACACATCGTTTTCCCATAACTTATTCATTAAGGTCTTAATCATTAAGACAATCATTCCAACTTATGATATGGCCATAAAGAGACATCTATATCCATAAAGTGTCCGAGTTTAAGCCTTTGCATGGCTACAAGGAGCTAAAACCCAAAACCCCTAACTTTTTTCTTCATTAAAACCCCATATCTCATGCATGGAAGAAAGGAAATGGCCAAACTAACATTTTCACGAATTTAGCCATCTTAGAATGTCTGAAAGGATGACTTAATAGCTCTGGAGTACTCCATACTCACAAAGATCAAAGCTTTGGGACAAAACGAACCAAAATGAACGGCTAAGCGAGATCTAAACAATAAGCTCCAAGATTTGAACTTTATACCTTGAAAAGGTGCACAAACAGATGAAGTTTCTGGATCTACAAGCTAGAATGCACCACCACCACTTGAAAGATCTTCCTTCTAACACAAAATACTCAAGAATCACTTTCCAAGCTTCAAAACTCTCATGCACAAGCTAGGGTTCGATTTTAGGGTTTGGGGAATATGGAGGTTGGTCAATAGAAGGCCCAAGAGGGTTTATGATCCTTAAATAATGGTTACACCCAAAGGATTAGGGTTTTGGAGACAACACGAGTACGCCCGGTGTACGCCTATTCACGTCCAACGTACTCATATATTGACCCGTCCCAAGCTTGTTCACTTACGGCCGGTGTACCGATAGTACGCCCAACGCAAGGACCTGTCATGCAAACTTTAAAAACACAAGGACTGAAAAGGAAATTACCTAACAATGGGTGTTACATCTTTCTTGTAGGCCTAGAACTCCAGCAAAATAAAGAGTGAGTCTTAATCGTAATTATTTATAGGAGAAAAAAGTTGATCACAAACAAAGATACAATAAGATATGTAAAATAGAATCCATGTAGTTATTGAACCCTTAATATTTACACCCATAATGAAGGATGTACCACTAATACTTATAATAAAAACATATAAAAATAACCCTTTTAAATTAATGGTCAATCGTATTCCTCCTGCCTTTTTGCATATGATCCTCTTAAGAAAGAGAATATTTAAACAAGAATGGAAATTTGATTCAGCTTAATATGCTTTTCCTATAAATGACAATATGTCATGATATAAATGCACACGATGTTGTTGTTATCATATATATGGTGAAATGATAATGAAGCAGAGTGGTGTTTTCAATGATACACATACATGTTATGTTCAAGTTTTACATTTACATGTCAATAAAACTTCAAAATCATACCAAAATTGGATGCTTGATCTGAAGGTTACAATTAATAATTACAGAAGCCTTCAAGAATTTTAACAAACTCTTGTTAGGAATGTTAGAAAAACCAATTATCACACACACACACACACACACACACATATATATATATATATATATATATATATATATATATATATATATATATATATATATATATATATATATATCAGTGTTGTAAAAATCGGTCTAGGCGGCCGATTAATCGGCGCCTGGACGCTTGGCGGTCCCCAACCGCCTACGAATAAGTGTTTGAGGGTTGGCTAGGCGCTTTTGGTCAATATCGGTCAAAGTCGGACCAGGTCCAAATCGGACATAATCGGCCAACTCGGACTTCAAATCGGTCCAAATCACTCTAGCCAAACTAAAGAACTCGTCGACCCAATGGAGCCAACTAGCCCAAAACTCGGCTGATTTTATTTTTAAAGGAGATAGATGCCCTTTTTATAAGGTATTTACGCCTTCTTTTATTTTCCCACCATCGATGTGGGATATGTGCAATACAATTTTTTTTGTGTAAATTTCCCCTGCTACAACCAAGAACCACCACCTATCGATTATCACCAATTGCCAGCCACCATCACTGGTTCACCTTCACATCAGAGCAATCAACGCCACCACGTTCATCCACCATCACCACCGTAGACCATCCTCACCATAGTCCCACCGAACCACGTCAGAAAAACTGGAAAACCATCGACTGAACACTTCCATAGGACCATCCTCCTTAAAACCACACGAACCAAGAAATTAGAAGAAAAAGGAATAAGGAGGTTGGGTTGTTCTCTTTGTTGCAGCAGGAAGACGGGAAAGCCATCGGCATGATCCTTGTTGTTGCAAGTTTCTTTTTTGAAGACGGTGAATAGTGGCAGTAGGTTGTAAGCTCGATTGAATCAGGTTGTGCAAGTAGAGGCGTCTGCGAAGGGAAAGGTAGCGACAACCTCTTCTTTTCTTGAGTAGCTGAAAACTAAGGAATCTAATTTCTTTCTTTTTCTTTCCTTTAATCGACAACCTCATCAAGTAATGAGATCAAATATCCTTCCTCGTTTGTTCCTTCTTCATCCTTTTCTGGTTTGAGGTTTAGATTTGTGTCTCAGTTGTAACAGGTAGGGCAGAAGTGGTGGTGATGTTGGTTGGAATGAAAATGAAGAATAAGCATGAAAGACGCACACAAGCTGTTTGATGAAAATCCTCAAAGAGTTCATTGTTGTTCTTGGCTTAAGAACAGGGGTTATTTGAACCATACTTTTTGCTAGAGTTTATTGAACATGGAAGTTGATAGGAGAATTGTATTGGGTTATTTGTTTAACCAAAAATTTCTTACCAGATTGAATCTTGTTGATTGATTATAAACATTCTAACTCGTGATTGTGTTTAACCATCAAGTTTAGTTCTTCTTTTGTTTTCAATTTTAGTATGTCTTACTAGTATGAACATTTAATGTTATATTCTTAGGATTAATGTTATATTTATTAAATTTTTAATTATTTTTTTAATAATTAATGGTCCCCGATTAATCTCTTGACCCCAGTCCACCGCCGAGCCTACGTCGAGCGTTTTTTGCAACCTTGATATATATATATATATATATATATATATATATATATATATATATATATATATATATATATATATATATATATATAGGAGTAGGATCAAATGAGAACACCTAAAATGTTGAGAACGCAAGAACACATCTGGCCCATTTAAATAATTAAATCTAAGGCTATTATCAAACGAGCAATTTATGTAAAATTTTAAAAGTTACATGTATTAAAGTGTAGCTTCAAATGGTGATAAGGGTATTATAGTACTTGGACCTTTACCACTATCAGTTAATTTCTATAATTCTTCAATTGCTCACCTACTTCCTTCCATTTCCTGTCTCTCTGTTCATCACTCTGTAAGCCTAGGTATGTCTCCACCGTCTCCATCTTCTGTGGAGCACCATCTGTTCATCATCATCATCTCATTCCTACGCCACTATTATGCACAACCCTACATCATTTATCCACCACCATCGCTTGCATCGGGTTTAACCATCAAGATCCATCATCATCTTCGATTCAAGATGAGAAACCAATTAATGTTCAAATAACAAAATATAAGCCTTTGAAAATCCTAAATCAACAATACATACAAACGGAAATCAGGTTTGTATCTTCTTCCTAATCGGAACGATAAACCTCATGATCTTTGTTTGCATTAGAATCGATGGAAACAATTGATGGACCAGTTTCGATAGTTCGAACAAAAGCCAAAGTTGTTATTATGAGGTAATTAAGGCAAAATTTTGATGAGAAAACGAAGATTGTGGATCGTATCTGTCTTTCCTTGCTATATGTGTACATGTTTTTTTATGAACAAGGTTAGTTTTCTTTTCTATTACTTCGATTTAAGGAGTCCGATTTTTTGTATCTCTGTGTGTACTCGATAACAGCAAGAAGAAAATCAAATACACACCCCTTTATCACATTGATTACCAGGACGGAATTAAAAAATAAATAATGAACAAGAGGTTTTGTGTTCTCTCTTTTTGCAAGTTTTTGGGGATACTAGCAGAAAATCATAAATCAAAGTTAGTTGAGTCTCACTCTAACTCATAGAAGTTGGATATAAGAGGCATATAGATCAAGAGGGTAGCATAAGACGATAAATGCAAGATTTGGATGCACTACAAAAGGCAAAAGCACCAGCATCGTTAACCGTTAATGATTACTAGAGATCCAGAGATCAAGAGGTAAGCGTTGAGTTATAATCATTAATGATTATAACACTTTGATGAATTAATGATTATAACACTTGATGTAGGTTTTGGATACTAAAGAAGATACCAACACCAATTACTCAAAGAAATGGTTTTCAATCTCACCAATTTCTACTAACAATACAAGTAAGATCATATCTATTTAAAAATTTTCATACTTCATAGGCAATGGTCATTGATAAAAGGTTAAAACTGATGAATTAATCTAGTGATTTTTGTGTTCGGTCCATTGAGAAGAAATAAGGAAACAAAAAAGCAATTGGAAGAAAATTTTCAAGAAAAGGGAGCTTGATGTTTCATATATGTATTCTTTTATGCTGATAGAAAAACAGCTAACTTATGTATTGTAATTTCATTTTTGATTAGAAGTATATTTCATTTGTGATTGAAATGTATTCAATATTGATTAGAGGTGTTTGTATCTTGGCTGAATAAATGATAATGAACATATATTCGTGTTTATCTTTTTCTTTTAGATGTAATTTATATACTATTTTGTTTTATTCATTTGTGATTAAAACAATATCCATTTGTGATATTTGTAAATAACAGTGTATATTCATATTCCATGCAACTTTATTGTATTTCAAGTGAGTGATGTCTGAAACAAAATACGAACTCATATATAAAAACGTAGATGCGAATTTATTATGAAAGAATGTTATTGCTGACATTGATGACAGATATAATTAGTTTCCATAAAAAAAGAATTATAATTATGGATATCATTTAATATACATATAATTATGGAAATCATTTAATATCTATATTTATTTAATTAAATAATTATTTAATTACTAAATTCCTATTGATGCATTCTAGCACACAATAAATGTAAGAAACAAAATAATCTAACATATATATAAAACAAAATAACCTAATATATATATATATATATATATATATATATATATATATATATATATATATATATATATATATATATATATATATATATATATATATATATATATATATATATATATATATAAAAGAAACAGTTCATTATTTATGCCGAAATTATATATTAGTCATCGTAACAAAATGGAAGGTTACAAAATTCAACAACATTACTAAATCATTAAGGAATTTCATTTAAATATATCAAACTTGTGTATTCTCCATATATATATTCAGCTTGTGTTTCAAATTCTTCTTGTATGTTCAATGTGTTCATTCAGTGTTGAATATATTCAACTTATCTATTCTTCATATATATTTAAATTGTGCATAAAATTCTCTATTTATTTTCAACTTATATATCAAATTATTCATGAATATTGTACTTTTGTATCAAATTCTCCATTCATAATCAACTTATATATTCTCCGCATATACCATTGAAGAATATTGAATTTTGATTAAAGAAGTAACCATGTCCGAGTAATTAAACTCTTTCCATAATCATATTGTTATTGAAGATGAAAGTTTGTATAAATCATGATTAGCAGTTTGAGTAAGTATACTCTTTCGCATTAATGATAGACGTTTATGTAGTTATTATATGTATATTTAATCGAATAAATCCAGAAAATACAAATGATTGGCTCTCTCTCTCTCTCTCTCTCTATATATATATATATATATATATATATATATATATATATATATATATATATATATATATATATATCAAGGGTGTAAGGGATTAATCGACTAGACGATGATTAATCGAGGACCCTAAATTGTTAATTCTTTGAATTAAAAATCAAATATGATAAATATCGTAACGAAGCTCATAAATACTACTATTATCATACAAAAATAGGTTAATATGACTAATACAATACTGAGTATTCCTGAAATAGTTTTTAGTGAGATAAAACTTATTCAAATTGTTAAAATTTCACTGTTTGCTACGGTTTCGCTCATTGTGTTGACAATGATTAATCGTTAGGCTTTTTCTTGTCAGTCAGGTAGCATTTAGGGATTAATCGGAGATTAATCAAAACCTAGTTCAGATTTAAAAAACACTAATATATATATATATATATATATATATATATATATATATATATATAAAATAAAAGATTATCGATGTATTACAAGTTAGGAAACTGAAAAAAAAATGAAATTAATTCTATTAAAATCATTAAAAAAAATAAAATTTTAAAACTTGTAAAATACAAGGTAAAACAACTTCTACAATGGGGAAAAAATAAGGGAACCATCAAAAAACACAACTACCTTAAAATCAAAGTTTGTTGCTTTCGGGTCATAGAACGTCACTGTAAGGTCGTGATTCTCACCATGATATTTTCTTTTTAAAATATTTTTTGATATTAAAATGCAACGGAAGACTTTATCAAAATGTTTAGAAATCAAAAACATCACGTAAAAACAACCATGCCAAAAATTATATGTAAAAAAGAGTAGGTCAAAATCCAAGAAAACCAACATTGAAAGATAATAACTACCCAAAAATGCACCCCAACTCTCCAAGCCTCACTCATTTGCTACCTTTACCACTATAAGGCAAGCATGTCAAACACGAAAAGATCAAATATCAATGTCAGCACAGTGAGTCAATTTCAAGTACAGTAGATATGGAAACATGCATATTTCATACAATTCAATCATTCACACACATACACACACGCTACATGTTTCACACCATTCACCTTACCCCACTTAGTGTTATCAACATATAATGTATATATTAATTATTACATTTCACTATAGTAATTATTAATTATTTATCCTCGTTATAATTACTTATAATGTTCACCGTTATCAAGTGTCTAAAAACGCCGCTTATCCCCCATGAAAGACCATGTTCGCTACTAACGTGACCTGACGACCCAGTACACTAAGTGAGCTGCGACTCCCACCTGTAACGTTGTCTCTTGTTCTCCTCTTTCACGACTCCGACGTTCCCCAAGGCATTGTCGTTTGAGAGTGGTACAACTTGTTATTCTCACAGTATATACCCCCCCACTAAAACGTGATGCATGATCTAGCGTCTCTGTGTAGCCAACATCACTCCATCCACTACACGTTGGGACTATGTTTTAAAATGGTTACCTAGAAAACCAGTCGACGCCATTTGGCTTAAGCTCTTGGCCCATTGGTATTGTTCCAACCTAATAGGTCAATCCGAATAAGAAACGCACTTAAATATAAGTTACTACCTTTTATCCTCATTACATGTATGTCCCCATTATAATTAATTCATTATTAATTCACACATATGTGTTACACATTAGCTCCCCTTTCTATGCATTAATATGTATCTATACATGTTCATCAATTCTGTAACATCCCAAAAACAAAGGTAAAATTTTTCAATTTGAAAAGCATCAATCCATACAATCAGTGTCACAAAATACATCACATAATAGTGTATCACAATCATCAGAGTAAAATGGAAATCAATGCAGAAACATAATGGGTATGTTGCGCTATCACCCCGGGCCCTTCCCTGTCATACCGGAAGTACCTAAAACCATAAACATAAAAAATATTAGCGAGTTCCCCAAAATACCACATATCATACATACAGTTGGGCCCAACCCTGGGGTATATTCCAAGCTAACATACAATCATGGGCCTAGCCCTTGGGTATGTTTCAACCCGAACATGGAATAATAGGCCTAACCCTAGGGTTTCTTTCAACCAAAACATACAATCATGGGCCCAGCCCTAGGGTATATTTCAACCCAATCATACATGCAAGAGTCACAAAGATAGCTAGCATCCTACATAACACAATCCAGTCGGCTGACATTGGTGCCTTCTACCCACAAGTACAGTGAGAAGACCCACCTCTCAGTCGATACTCAACTGCTACTACTCTCACTCCCAGAAATATCAATGATATGCACCACATATACAATTACACAAGGTAAGCCCTTAGTTCTTCTTCCAAAACTAGGAGTTTGACCAAAAGGCATTTCATGTCAAAAAGTCAACGGCCAAAGTCAACGACCGACGTTGACTTAAGTCAACCGCCACGTTGTGGCCTTCCATGACCACGTCGTGGCCCTCATTCAACAAACATGCAAGCATTTCCCATTCGCCATGTTGTCGTGACCCATGGCCACGCCATGGGCACTAGGTATCTAGCAGCTAAATGGGTTAACCCACTTCCTTCGAGTCTAAGAGCTCCAAAGCTCAGATCTGGTCCAGTATATGGGCTAAATGAATAATGTTTCCAAGTTTACCCCTTAAGACACTCAAAGAGATCAAGTTCTCATACCCTAGGTCCAAATAAGGGAAAACACCACAAGAAATTAATCATTAATCCCTTAATTCCAAAAGTCCTTAACCCAACCACTCTAGAAGAGTTTCCAATACCAGATCAAGCATAATGGTGGGTTCTTTATAGACATGCATGTCCAATGCATGTCTAGAATACATTTTAGGCCAAAAAGGATCTAAAACTTACCAAAAACTCATGCATGGTCAAGAATCCCAACTACAACCTAAATCTACATGATATATTGTTCATGGGATTCAGGAGAGTCATAAAGTTCCAACCTTTATCACTTCAAACAAGCCAAGCATTTCTTATGGACCAAAATACGTGTGACATCCCCAAATTTCACGGCCATAAAAGACCGATTTGTTTATGCTTTATTTGAAAATCAGAGTATATTTTTAAATAAATATATTGCGGAATTTGTTCCCAGAAAAACATGTTAAATATATTATCAAAGCATTTAAGAAGAAATGTATTTTGTTCATATTAAAAGTTTGGGATGTCATCGTCAATACTGAAACATAAGCATAAACAGAACTTACATTCATTATCACTAATGATTTCTATCTCCTTAATCTCTCAGTGTAATGTGGCTTCGTATCGACACCTGTGATACAAATAAGCTTGAGTGGGTCAGGTTGGGAAACCTGGTGAGTACATAGGATTTTCAACCCACAATAATATAATTATTATATTTAATCATCAAACAATCAACCCAATTACCCATCCCCATTATCTTATTTATTCTTAAGGATCTACCCTAAGAATCATCTAACCTTCATTTATTCATTCCTAAGGATTGACCTAAGGAATAGGCACGAAGTCCATCGCTGGCCGAGGTTTATACTACAAGCACTAACGAACATTGGTCCCACGTACTGATCCTATACAATGATCTTACAAGATCTAGCCTAAAGGATCAATATGAACAACAAACTGACGAAGCTGCTTCGGAAATTCCCTAGCAGCAAACGAGGATCGATAAAGACATCAAATGAGGGGAATGGAATAAGTTTCACCACGAACCTTTGTTCGTAAAAGAAAGAACCACAAGACAATTAAGTCAGGGGTAGTTATCTAGATAACAGTGCCTAGCAGTGGTCCGAATATCGTGAGGTATTTTACCCCCAGACTCACCCTATCCAGCATCGAACTTTGCCTAGCAGTGGTCTAAATATCGTGAGGTATTTTACCCCCAGACTCACCCTATCTAGCATCGAACTTTGCCTAGCAGTGGTCTGAATATCATGAGGTATTTTACGCCCAGACTCACCCTATCCGGCATCGTGAACGGAAATGTTGACACATGAAGCTCGTCCGATCACTTCATAAAAGAAACAAAGACTCCAAAGCTCTTCAAAATAAAATGTATAGGGAAAATACTAATAAAATACTCCCGTACGCTCCCGTACCCCGACACGTAATAGTGACAAAAAGAAGAACTATCGGATGAACACATAGTTCAAAAACACCTAATGAACACTCAATTCAAAAATACCTAATGAACACTTAGTTCAAAAATACCTACAGGTTACGAGTCTGCTAACGTTCCACTGGACTATCTAGAATAGTCTGTGGTCGTTTTCTATACTCTGCTAGATGATTAAATCATATTAAACATCGATACTTGTCATCAATTTTTATTTCATCACACATCATCTAATTCATCTACCCATGTTTTACCCAACATATTTGTAGATATAAAAAATATATATAGTTTAAATAAATTAAAACATGTATAAAATTGTTCATCCATCATAGATAGCAAGTATACAGATAATATGCATGCATAGCACGTAATTTATATAAAATACTTCATATCTATGTGTAGGATGAAAATAATATGCACTCACATGATAAGACGACGATTGGACAGCACTTCGTCCCTTAAAAAAATATTCTTCGATGAAACCGGGATGTTTTCTCCAAAATCGGGCTTTACTCGGGCAGAGTTTTGATTCGGAAACTTTACTTCTCGGGATCCTCGGGGCTTCGGGACTTGCTTCGGGTCTCGGGAATGATACTGGGGCTTCGGGGTATAAGTTGCACACAAAACGAGGCAATAACAAGTGAAAGAGAAGAAATGAGCAACAAAACTCGGCAGCCCTTGAGTTCTATTTATAGAGGCTGAAACCCCGATTTACGCTGGGCGTAAATCCTGATTACGCTGGGCGTAATGCCTCTACAAGCAGTATGCTGGGCGTACTTCGGTTACGCTGGGCGTACTCTTCGGATAAGCTTTGGTATGCGTGCCTCGAACTTCAAAAATTCATAACTTTCGCATACGAGCTCCGTTTTCGACGTTCTTTATATCCACGCGTAGGTGAGACTCTTCTCTACAACTTTCATTTAGACTCCATCGGCTAATTTGGACATTATTTTTATTATATTATTTTTAGTAGGCCGGGACAGGAAAACTTCGTTATAAAATCATAACTTCTTCATCCGACGTCCGTTTTCGTCTGTCTTTTTACCGTTGGACTACTAACGACGAGATCTTCGATTCTCGTTTAGATTGTTTCGGCCAAATATCACTCTATCTTAATTTCGAGATTTGGGTTGTATACCGCTAAGTCGAAACTTAGAAAAATCATAACTTCCTCATACAAAGTCAGATTTAGACGTTCTTTTTATACACGCTCTCGGTTAAATGTATTCTACGACTTTCGTTTAGATCGCTAAGGTCAAATCGCTATATCGTAAATTCACTATTTACGTCGCGCTGTGTCGTGCCGGTTCTGTCGCGAAACTTCGACATGTCATAACTTCTTCGTTATAACTCGGATTTCAGCATTCTTTATATTTTCGGAAACCTTGCGACATATAATATAACTTGGTTAATATTAATCCTTCTAAATAATATTTCATCAAAAAGTCATTTTTGATGCTTATCGTCTCTAAATTGACTAGCCCTGATCTACGGGCGTTACAATACGCTTACGAAACTAGATCTACAACGAAAGAGTCATAAAGATAGAAACTTGAGGACTTACAAATGGTCCAAGGAATGATTCCATGAATGGAGGGGAGTTGTTGCTTGATCCTTTAGCTAACACCTTCTTCTTCTTCCTTCAAAATGCAACGAAACACCACAAAGAGTAATACTCAACAATTAAGGCTAGGGTTTCACAAAGATGCTTTCTAGAAGTGATGGAGGCTGAGGGTGGAGGAAACCTCAACTATCACTTCCTTTTAATAGGGGTCCAACGCAAGAATCTAGAGTTTCAGCAAAATCAGCTGCCACATCATGGAACGTTTGGCCACGCTTTGGAGGATCATTAAATCTCGCGGTCATAAAAATATCGTCATGTCGTGCTGAGGCTCCACCATGCCATAGCCACCCAAAATGAAAACTTAAAATATAACATATTAGCTCATACTTGAAACAGGTGTTACAACTCTCCCCCACCTGGAACTCGAGGTCCGATCGTCGTCGGTCAACATAACTCTTCCGGTAACTACGCGCGATCTATAGAAAAACTTTGCACCTACTGAATCAACTATGTATTCTTGAGTACTACCTCATTACTCCCCATAACCTGATGCCCAATCTCATCCCAACAGACTAGGGTCCGACATTTCCACTAGTAAAGCGTCTCCAAGGGATGTTGATCGATACTGGCGTGATGACTGTTGTTATAGGAGAACTCAACAAGTAGAAGATAAGTATCCCAACTCACGCCAAAATCTATCACACACGCCCTGAGCATATCTTCGAGCGTCCAAATCGTCTGCTCAATATGTCCATCTGTCTGGGGGTGGTATGTTGTACTGAAAAGCAGCTGAGTACCCAACTCCTCATGAAACTTCCACCAAAACCTGAAGATGAAGCGAACATCTCGATCCGAAACCAGCAAAACTAGCACCCCATGTCGAACCACCACCTCCCATATGTAAATGTCGGCCAATTTCTCAATAGATATACTCTCGATGATCGGTATGAAATGAGCACTCTTGGATAATCTATCAACGATGAACCAGATAGAATCAACCCCCCGTTTCGTCCTTGGCAACTTTGTGATGAAGTCCATGGTGATCTCTTCACATTTCCACATGGTAATGGGTAATGGTTGCATCTTACCTTGGGGTCTCTGATGTTCGGCCTTGACTTTCCGGCAAGTCAACCACCACTCTACAAACCATGTTATCTCCCTTTTCATATAGGTCCATTAGTAACTCAACTTCAGATCCCTATACATCTTCATGGTCTAAGGATGAATTGAAAACTTCGACTTATGAGCCTCCTCGATTACTTTCTGCCTGACCCCACTAGTAGCCGGGACCCAAAACCTACTACACTGAGTCAACAAACCTCGACTATCTCTGACAAACAATGGAATTTGTCCCCTGATTCTTTCCGCCTTCCGATTTTCCTTCTTCAATTTTTTTACCTGATCCTTCTTGATTATGTCTAAAAGCGGAGAAACAATAACCATATTCAATCCCCATGAGGATTTAGTTACCTCGAATTGTAAGCAATCACATGACCCCTCTGCATGAGCACATCCCCAAATCTTAAGATAGACACATCACAATAAGCTACAAAATCATCCATACCCTCAGGAAGAGTGAGAATCGGGGTCTCGCATAATCTCTGCCTCAATGTCTAAAATTTTTTCTATTGATTGGGCCCTCATCGAAAAGTAACATTCTTCTTCGTCAAGTGGGTGAATGGTACAACAATCTTGGAGAAATCCTAGATAAATCTCTGATAATAATCCACGAGACCTAAAAAGCTCTGAATCTGTAATGGTGACGTCGAAATCTCCCACTACATCACGACCTCAATCTTGGCCGGATCGACCAATATACTCTTCTGGTTAACGATATGACTCAAAAATTGCACCTCGCGCAACCAAAACTCAAATTTTAAGAATTTGGCATACAACGTCTCTCTCCTCAGGGTCTCCAAAACCTCCCGCAATTGTTCCTTATGTTGCTCCTTGGTTTTATAGTAAACCAGAATATCATCAATGAAAACAATCATAGACCGTCCCACATCGGTCTACACATCCAATTCATGAGATCAATGAATGTTTCCAGTACATTGGTGTGTCCTAATGGCATCACCACAAACTCGTAATGACCATAAAGAGTTCTGAAAGCTGTCTTTTACACATCCTCCTCTATGACCCTCATTTGATGATAACAAGACCGCAAATCAGTCTTGGAGAACCAAGATGCACCCTGAAGCTGATTAAATAAATCAGTCATTCTTAGGAGTGGGTAAAGGTTCTTCACCATTAACTTATTCATCTCTCGGTAGTCAATGCACATCTTGTGTGAAGCATCCTTCTTTTTCACAAACAGGATCGATGATTCCCATGGCGAACTACTCGTTCTGATAAACCCCTTGTCTAGAAGCTCCTACAGCTGCATAGACAAATCCTGCATCTCTGGGGGTGCTAAACAATATGGTGCTTTGGCTATCAGAGCCGCACCGGGAACCAAATAAATCTGGAACTCAACCTGCCTCTAGGGAGGCACTCTAGGTAAATCCTCAGGAAACACATCGGGGAATCCCAAATGATTGGGACCTCACTCCACGTCGTCGTGCCCCCAACCCGAGTATCCGCCACATAAGCCAAAAACCCAGAACAACCCTAATGCATATATCTTTTGGCCCTTAAAGCTAAACGGAGGGTCGGTACATGCTGAGCACACTTGCCATGAATAACCAGTTCTCCCTTACTAGGGGTTCGTACTCTCACTAACTGGTGCTCATAATAAATCATGGCCCTATTAGGACCCAACCAATCCATCCCTATGATAACCTTCGACCCTTGTAGAGGAATCAGAAACAAATCAATAGAATATCTCTCTCTAAACAAGTTCTGGACACACCCTCGTTGAACCCTCAAAGCACTCACTAAACGATCATTAGCAATATCTACCTCCAGTGGATAATCCAAAATCCTAGAGAATCACTAAACTTCTTGCTAAGCGCAATAGATACAAAAGATTGGGTAGCACCCGAATCGAACAGAACATGAGGAGTCATACCATTGACTAAGAAAATCCCCATACATGATCTGATAAAACATAAGCATAAATAAGGAAAGCAATAAAATATATGATAAAAAAACCATACCGATAACTACATCCAGTACTGCTCGAGCCTCATCGGTAATTAGCTGGAACACACTGCTATTCACCACAGGTGCCTCCGCGTTGCCCTGGTAGCCATCAGTAATTCTCAAGGTGGCTGGTACATGCTTAGACACTGCTCCTCCTGTCAGCCTCGGACAATCGACCTTTTTATGGTCAATGTGATTGCATTGAAAACAAATAAGCGCACCCCAGGGTAGTCCCTACTTATATGACCAGTCCGTCCACATCTGAAGTAACCCGACCCTGTCTCTCGACATGCCCCACCGTGCGACGTGCTGTACTTGCCGCAATGACTCTTACCCTTCTGGCCTCTAGTGTGTAAATCAGAAGTCTTGGGCCTCTTTTCCTGTCCCACTACCGTATGTACCTGCTCCGGCTTGCGCTTCGTCCGTAGCTCCAACTCAATCTCATGTTCTCGGGCTCTCGCAATCATGTCATTCAGGGTTTTGCACCCTGAAAAACTCACAAACTCTCGGATATCGTCCCTCAACATATCATGGTATCACGTCTTCATCATCTCCTTATTTGCGGCATACTACGAAACCAACTAAGCCCTCTCTCGGAACTTGGTGGTGATCTCCGCAACAGTCTCAATAGTCTAGCGAAGGTCCTGAAACACCCTCGCCAGATACTGCACCTCAATCGCCGGTGAAAACTCTTCATGAAATCTCGTAACAAACTCCTCCAAAGTCATGGCCACTACAATCGTAGCGTCCAATGCACAATTGACCTCCTCCCACCAATCACAGGCTCGGTCTCTTAGAAGGCAGGAGAAAAACCCCACCTTTTCCCCCTCATGGAAGAATCTCATTCGTTGAGCATTCTTCATGTGAGCAATCCATTGGCGGCTAGCAATGGGGTCCTTAGCCCTAAAGAAATCTGGAGCTCCACAGGCCTTGAACTCTAGGGAGGAGGGAGTCCGTGCTCCTAACTGTACCACGGTGATTTCAGCCCGAAAGGCCCCAATTCACTCATCCAAAATCTCCATAATCCCTTCCTTAATGGTACCTAAAATCAAAGGGGGAAACCCCACCTTTACCCCCTCATGGAAGAAGTGATGGGTTTTGAGCATTCTAACACTCCTATGGTGTACATGCAACCCAAGAAACTTTGGATCTATGTTTTCTCTAATATACATGCAAATTTGATTTTCCAAGGTTCTCAACCTAACTAGCATGTTATGGGGTACTTGAAATATAAAACCTTAGTAGAATAACATACCTTTTCTTGTGGTTGATTACTTGGAGTTTCAAGAGCCTGGCACCAATAATGTGGATGCCTCAAGTGGAATCACAAATCACCACACAACTTGGAAAAATTTGAGAGAGTAGTAATGCACTTGTAGAAATCGGCCCACCTATGTTCTCACACACACTAGTGCCATTTCATGTGCCAAAGACCTCTTTATATAGTATGGTGGATTAGGGTTACATCCATGTAAACCCTAATACCCATGACCTTTCATTTCCATAGGATCCATGGGTTAAAAACTCCATGGACTATCCATGCAAGCTTAGCCCATCCTAAATGAATATTGGCCCATTCTATATATATAAGAGTCCACATTTAATTAGTTTCTTTTGATCACCAAATTAATTCCAAATTAATTCTTGATCAATACTAATTAAATAATATGATTTCATATTAATATATTATAACTTATAATATATTAATAAATCATAAATATACTATTCTCAAAAGATTATCCATACAAATTGTTTCGGTGAAGTGCAACCCAAATGGACCATGCCGGGTCGGGTCAAGTACATACCAAATATAGTTACGGACTTAGACACCTTATTCAATAGTCTCCCACTTGGATAAGTCTGATAACTATAGTTGCAAGTATGACTACAGGAACCGACCAGCAATCGTAGCTCTTAAAACTCTGTTGAACTATGAAGTGCCATTTTAGATAAGTGATAACATAATTCTCTGTTCAAGATATCAGCTGGACAAATACATGGAACAACTTCGTACTTATTGTCCAGCAGTTTGTTTCCCGATTTCCGATTTGTTTGACATAGAACTAAATTGAACACATCAATTAGGTTCTGACCGGGCCCGGTACATAGGTGAAAACAAAATCATCGAGGGGCCCACGATATCGCTTTTAATCCTCCAAGGACTAAAAGGAACAGATAAACTTCGACTCATATGCTTGTACTAACTACTTGTTGAATCATACACAAGAGCATGTTTTATAACATCAAGTTACTGATGCGTTTTCATATAATCAATGTACAACCAACTCACAGTCAACAACTCATATCTCTAGGTTTGAAGATTTATATGATATTAACATCTCACGATCACTCGAGATAAATTCCATGAAGTGATACAAGTGAGCGTGGGTTTAATCCAATACTCAGAACTTATGAGCACTCATGAATGTTGCAGTAACATTTGCTATGTCTAAACACCTTAGCCATCTGCAAGCCCAATTCATGACAGTCTTGATTCATACCTACTTACAAAGTATGATTGACTGTGGAGAGTTTGAATAATGTAATTATTCAGGAAGTCAAAACATGCAAAATTGAAACAATAGTAAACGATTGACACAAGATAGTAACACTTTACTCATAAACAAATAACAACTTTTATTTAATCACCAAATGTCAATTACATTTTACAAGTTTCAGAAATAGCTATCTAATTATTAAAACTAATATCGTTCTTCAGCCCGATGCTCCTTGCATGCTGCAAATGCTTAACCCTAGTCAGTCCCTTCATGAGGGGATCTGCTGGGTTATCTTCTGACGATACCCTCTTTTCCACGAGGAGTCCCTCTTTTATCTTGTGTCTTATGAAGTGATATTTTCTGTCAATGTGTCTGGATCTGCCATGATCTCTTGGTTCCTTGGCTAAGGCCACTGCACTATTGCTGTCACAGAAAATCTCCATAGGCTCCTTTATAGCTGGTACAACTCCAAGGTCTCCAATGAAGTTCTTCAGCCATATCGCCTCCTTCGCCGCTTCACTTGCTGCTATGTACTCTGATTCACATGTCGAATCAGCTACTGTCTCCTGCTTGGAACTTTTCCAAGTAATTGCTCCTCCATTTAGGGTAAAGACCCATCCTGACTGAGAGCGGAAATTATCCCTATCAGTCTGGAAACTGACGTCACTGTACCCTATCACTCTCAAGTCATCACTCCCACCAAAGTTAAGGACCCAGTCCTTAGTCCTTCGCAGGTACTTGAGAATATTCTTTACCGCAGTCCAGTGGGCTTTGCCAGGGTTCCCCTGATATCTGCTGACCATGCTCAAAGCAAATGCCACATCAGGGTGAGTACAACTCATAGCATACATGATCGAGCCAACAACGAAAGCATATGGTAATCGACTCATCTCAGCTATCCCAACCTCTGTACTCGGACACTGAGTCTTACTCAGTCTGGCATTGTGCTGGATCGGTAAGTCACCTTTCTTGGAATTCTGCATGTTGAACTTTTTCAACACCTTATCCAAGTAAGTGCTCTGACTAAGTCCAATTAGTCGTTTACTCCTCTATCAATATCCTTATCCCTAGGATATAGGCAGCTTCTCCAAGGTCCTTGATAGCGAAACACTTCCCAAGCCAGGACTTAACTCCTGCAAGGTTGGGATGTCATTTCCAATGAGCAGTATGTCATCCACATACAGTACCAAAAAGATAACTATACTCCCACTAGCTCTGACATATACACAGGACTCATCCTCGCTTCTCGAAAAACCAAACTCTTTGACTTTCTCATCAAAACAAAGATTCCAGCTGCGGGATGCTTGTTTCAATCCATAAATGGATTTTTCAAGCTTACACACTCTATCAGGATGCTTTGCACTGACAAAACCCTCTGGCTGACTCATGTAAATATCTTCAGCCAACTTTCCATTAAGGAAAGCGGTTTTGACATCCATTTTCCATATTTCATAATCATGAAACGCAGCAATGGCTAGCATAACTCTAATAGACTTAATCTTCACTACTGGCGAGAAGGCTTCATCATAGTCAACTCCCGGAGTTTGAGTGAAGCCCTTCGCGACCAGTCGCGCCTTGTAAGTGTGTACCTTCCCATCCATGTCGGTCTTCTTGAAGATCCATTTGCACCCGAATGTCTTACGACCTGGTACATTGTCAACCAAGTTCCAAACTTGATTGTCATACATGGACTGTATCTCGCTGTCCATAGCCTCTTTCCATTTAGCAGACTCGGGGCCTGCCATGTCTTCCGTGTAGTTTTTAGGTTCATCCAAACTTACCAGGGTACTATCACTGATAAGTGTATCACCTTCCGCAGTAATATGGAAACCATAGTAATGCTCAGGTGCATTCCTAACTCTCGTGGAACGCCTCATAGGTACAGACTCGTCAGTTGGATCAACAGGAGTTTCCTCCTCAGGTTGATTGCTAGGGTTTGAGGTTCCTTCACCACTTGACTCTTGAAGCTCTTCAAGGTCAATTTGCCTCCCACTGTTTCCTTGGCTTATAAATTCTCTCTCTCTAGAAAGACTCTTCTCCTTGCCACAAAGACCACATTATCACTAGGTCTGTAGAAGAGGTAACCAAAGGATTTCTGTGGGTAACCGATGAAAATACATTGCTCACTTCGAGGTTCGAGCTTGTCGTGAGTCTCGCGCCTCATGAAAGCCTCGCAACCCGAAATATTGATGTGGTCTAAATTGGGAACTTTCCCAGTCCACATCTCGTAAGGTGTTTTAGCAACCTTCTTGGTAGGGACTAGATTAAGGATATGGGTGGAAGTCTCTTAGGCATACCCCCAGAATGAGATTGGTAACGAAGCTCGACTCATCATGGAACGAACCATGTCTAACAAGGTTTGATTGCCCCTCTCAGCCACACCATTCAGCTTTGGTGTCCTGGGAGGTGTCAATTGTGAAACAATTCCACATTCCTTAAGATAGTCAAGGAACTTTATACTAAGATACTCTCCTCCTAGATCGGATCGAAGCATCTTAATGTTCCTGCCCAGCTGATTCTCCACTTCCTGTTTAAACTCTTTGAACTTTTTAAAGGTTTCTGACTTATGCTTGATTAAGTAGATATAACCATATCTACTATAATCATCAGTAAAAGTCACATAGAAGCGGTTAGCATCCCTTGTGGCGGTTTTGAAAGGTCCACACACATTTCTGTGTTTGAGATCCAACAAACCCTCACCCCTTGCACAAGTAGCAGTGAAGGGTGACTTTGTCATTTTTCCAAGTAAACAAGATTCGCAACTATCATCTGACTTTAAGTCAAATGATTCCAAAACTCCAGACTTCTGGAGTTGGCCTATGCGCTTCTTGTTGACATGTCCAAGACAACAATGCCACAAGGATGCCTTATCCAAACTAGTGGAATAATCAATATGCAACACATTATTTCCTAAATTATCTACAACATTCACAACTTCATATGCACCATTGCAAGGTAATGCTTTAAAATAAAACACATCATTATAAAAAACAGTAATAGCACCACATTCATTATCAAATGAAAAACTATAACCTTGTTTGTACAAGCCATGAAAAGAAATAATATTTCTCGCCATCTCAGACGAGTAACAAAATTTATTCAAATCTAATGTTAACCCACTACTTAGCAATAAAGCGTTAACTCCAATCTTGGTGACAGGTGATGCTTTCCTATTCCCCATGATTAAGTTTATCTTCCCGTGCTCCACTTCCTCGCTTCTTCTTAGTCTCTGCAAATCAGAACAAATGTGAATTTCACACCCTGTATCAAGGACCCAAGAATTAGTATGTGGTGAGTTATTAGACAATATAGTGTAAATACCTGCAAATGAGGGCTTGATCTTCCCATCCTTTATATCCTGCAAGCACTTGGGGCAGCTTCGCTTCCAGTGCCCCTTTTCCTGACAATAGAAGCATTGTGCTTCTTTTGGGTTGGAAGTGGGAGTAGCAGAACCACCTTTGGTTCCACTTGAAGAGGAGCCTTCAAGAGACTTTCCCTTGTTACCCTTCGAATGGGTCTTCCTGTTTTTCCCTTTTCCATGCCCTATTTCCAGAACAAGGGCAGTGGTAGGAGTAGAAACAACATTTTTCCCTTTGAGGTTGCTTTTAGCAGTCCTCAAAAGTCCCTGAAGCTTATTCAAGGTGACCTCCTCCTTATTCATGTGATAGGTCATGTGGAACTGATCATAACAGGGAGGTAAGGAGTACAGTATGATGTCAATGGCAAGCTCCTCATCAAAGTTCACATTCAATTTGAGCAGACGGTCCATAAATCTTTGCATTTTCTATAGGTGGCCAGTGATGGACTCTCCATCCTTCATCTTAGTTGGTATCATGGAGGCGATTATTTCATACCTCTCTTGACGTGCACTCTGATGGTACCTTTCCATCAGATCCTGGTGCATCTCAAAAGGGTAGAAGTCCTCATAGGACTTTTGGAGTTCAGGTGCCATAGTGGCAAACATGATACAAGCTACCTTGGTGGCATCTTTCTCATGTGCCCTAAAATCAGCAACCTCCTGTGGAGTAGCAGACGAATCATCAAGTTCCTTAAGCTCCTTGTCAAGGACATATTCCTTGTCCTCATAGTGTGTGACCATTCTGATGTTCCTAATCCAGTCATTGAAATTAATTCCATAAAAAATGACGCTCCCACAAAGGTTCATGAGAGAGAAGGAGCCAGTAGGGTTTGAGCCTGAAGCATTGTTGGAAGACATCTGAAAAGAAGAAAGACAAAGTTGAAATTAGATAAAGAATCCTTAATAAGACACCCAAATGTAATATTAAGGCTAGGACCCAACACAATATTTTATAACTTAGAAGAGGGATGCCGTAATCCAAGCTATAAAAAATTTGAAGGTAGGCAAATGACGATTCACCAACTTCCACCATGAAAAACGAAATAAATTATTAAGTTTTAATGAATTGAAATTCCTAGATTCTTTTGAGATTCATTGAACTTTTCAATGGCATGTTTAAATCTCGATTGTGCCCTTCAAGTTTGTGATTGGGATGCCAAGGATCACAAAACAAGGTGTGAATAACAATGCCAATTAACTTGGTACCCTTAACTTTATCACCTAATCGATGTGCCGGTTAACCACACGCGCTCCACCGACCTATGATAAACATTAAGTAACCCTTTGCCACACTTACTAGTGATGGGTTTTGAGCATTCTAACACTCCTAAGTGTACATGCAACCCTAAATACCTTGGATCTATGTTTTCTCTATTATACATGCAATTATGAACTTTCCAAGGTATTACCCTATCTAGCATACAATACTTGATACTTGGGTAATCAAATGGATAGAATACATATCTTTGTTTGATGTAGCTTGTCTCCATGAAGCTTGAGTGCCTAGTGCCCCAAGTGTGACACCTCAAATGGTTCACACAACACCAAATGCACATGGAATGACTTGAGAGAAATGGAACACTCCTTGAAATCGTCTAGCCCTCATATTCACACATTAGTGCACGATTTCTTGAGCCATGGGATTCTTTTATATGGTGGCTATTAGGGTTACACCATGTAACTCATAACTTTACCCATTCCTTATGCTCCATGGATTTTAACCTCCATGGAGTATCCATGGGTCACCCCATGGACTTAGTCCAACATAAGAAATCTTGGATCACAAGCCCATATATATAAGAATGAATGATTTACACAATCAACCCATATATTTAATTAGTCTCCTTTTGATCACTTAATTAATTCCAAATTAATTCTTGATCAATACTAATTAAATAACCTTATTAATATATTAGAACTTATAATATATTAACCAACCTTAAGTGTTATTTCTCACATTATAGTCTATCCAAATGCATGATGCCATGCAACCCAAATGGACCATGCCGGGTCGGGTCAAGTCTTACCAATTATAGTTATGGACTTAGACATTAATCCAACAGTCTCCCACTTGGATAAGTCTAAAACTATTATTGCGTATGACTTCAGGAACCGATTAGCAATCGTAGCTCTCAAAAGCTTCTGTCAAACTCTAACCTTGTCGATGAACTCTGACCTTTGTCAATGACTTGTCCATTAGATAAGGGATCATATATTCCTCCATTCTAGATATCATATGGACTGAGACATGGATTATCAATCATTCTCTCTGTCCATTTGTTGTTTCCCGATTTCCGATTCATGATGACTGACTGATTGAACAAATCAAATCAGTCCTGGCTTGGCCAAGCACTCACATGTATCATCTTTAAATCATCGAGGGGCCCACAGATATCGCTTTTATCCCGAAGGTAAAAGGAATGGATAAACTTCGACTCATATGGCTTGTTCTACTACTTGTTGAATCATACACAAAGGCACGTTTTATAACATCGAGTTACCGAATGCGTTTTCGTGCAATCAATGTACAACCAACTCATAGTAACAACTCATATCTCTAGGTTTGAAGAATATAAGATATTATCATCTCATGATCACTCGTGATAAAATCCATGAAGTGATTCAAATGAGCGCGGGTTGAATCCAATACTCAGAACTTATGAGCACTCATGAGTGTTGTAGCACCACTTTGTCCACCAACTTGGACCTCTACAAACCAACCCATGACAGTCTTGATTCATATCTACTTCCAACATATGACCGACTGTGGATGGTTTGAATAACTTAATCATTCAGGAAGAGCGACTTAGTTATTCTGGAAGTCAAAACATGCAAAGTGAAACACAAGAATAAATGAATCAAATATGGTATCAAACCCTATGAATATAAATAAACACTTTTATTTATCACCATACTGATTACTCATTATTCATTGTTTCGGTTTTATCAACTTTATAATTGAATTAAAAACACTGGTTGTCCCATGCTCCAAGCATGTACACTATGTTTTTCTTAAACAATTGCTTTGCCATACACCAAGTATGCACTCTATGTTTGTCTATGATCCTTACTTTGTGAAATAAACCAATTGAACATAATTTCAATGATTCTAATTTCACACTCCCAAATCCTTATCGAAAAATGTGAGAATTTCAAATTCCTATCATTTATCGAAATCTGTTTAGATTTTAAACTTATATGCACTGACTCTCCTGTAATGAATATGTACAAAGTCACAAAGACTTGTCAACAGTCATTATAAGGTATTCCAATGGAGATCAACTCCATGGAAACTAAGTCTCATATTCAAAGTACATTGCTTTGGACATGCTTCTTGCATTAAGTTTTCTAATCTTACACAGATAACTTCCACCTATGTAGACAACTCCATATTCTCATTTTGACTATCACTTCTGAATAAGAGATGCCTCTTTTCAGAATATGTCAATATGGTCCTTCCAAAATTAGCACTATACTTCCAACTATCCCTGAGCAACCAATCTTTGGTAAACCTCAGACTGTCCTCGACAATTGCTTAATCATTTTAGTCATATCCAATTCTAGACCTTTTCCCTTCTTAATGCCTCTGGGCATTTGGAAAAATTTAGAAATGACAAATATTATAGCACATGCAATCGATCCTGTACCCAAAGCAAATGGTACACGATTCATGATGTCTCACATAAAGACATGATTCTAGACCAGTCTTTAGCTACAATATTTTTATTTGCCATGTTTTCAAAATTTGACTATGAAGAGGGATGCCGTAATCATAATCGAATTTTGAGAACGCAATATATAGAATTTCCTTAAGTTGAACCAATCCAACATGAAATTCATATATATATATTCTTGACTATGGATGATTAAGGTCTCAATCTAAGCCTTTAGAACTGAAATGAAGTATATCCTCTCCCTTAATTATAGCAAAACAACTTTTTCAATCCCTGCAGCCTCACGAATTGAAACTTTTGTTTTCTATAATTAACATTGCTAACTTGCAACACTAACAATAATTATCATGCTCCCACTAACATGATGATTATTAGCATAACACTTATGCTCCCACTAGCTTTGACATGTACTCAGAAATCAGCTGGACTTCTAGAAATCAATACTTTATTGACTTCCTTACCAAAGTTCAGATTTCTGATACGAGATGCTTTGATAAAACTTTATCAAAATCATACACCTTTCCTTAGATAGCATGCATGTGTGTCTAAACAATTTCAGAACTATGAAAAGGGATGCCGTAATCATAGTCTCAATTGTTTAGACCTTTTGCCATCTGCTTCAAATCTACTTGGTGTAAGTGTTTCCTCACCATCATTTTCATGAATCGGAGAGAAACCTTATGACCCTTAGATTTTATGGTGTATGTGTTCTTATCCATGTGAATCGTCAAAACCATAGTCACAAGACAAGGATAATGACAAATCCAAACTCATATGGACTGAACTTATGCAATCTTAACTTCTTGCCGCCTGGCAGTACAGGGCCTGCCATTGCTTCCAAGTTGTTATGCAACCAATTGAGAACTTTCAGAACTCCTATGCAAAGCCAACTTTAACTGGAATGGGCACAGAATATGTCAACATGATAGGTTATAAACCTCAAGTCGTGTGCTAGTGAAGAACCTCAGGTTTTATTCTTGATTAGTTCTTGAAATTCTTTTTAGGATCTTTAAGACTCCCACTGTCCTCTTGACATATAAGACTATCTTGCCAAATATTCAAGAGATAGTGCGGATTCTTTATCAAGACAAACACTTCACACAATTGGCCTTAGTTGGTCTTTGTTTAATCCAAAACATCACAACTTACCAACTTCAAATGTACAAGAGTAGGACACTTTTACTCTTACATTTGACAAGTGTTATAAACCTTTCTTTAAGATATGTCACTCAACTTATAGTCTTGGAGTATGACTCTAAGACTTGTTTTGAAACGAAGTATGACTCATCTTCTTGATTTAACCATTTCAACAATTCATGACTCCTCTTCTTAGTCATAAGAATGCAGTAAGATGTCCTTAGAAGACCAATTGTGATGTGGTTCTTTAATCCTTAAGATGATCACAAAACATGATACTAAAGTACTCTCCCATCTTTTCAGATTTGAGAAACTTTTATCTGTTTGCCTAATTTGATTCTTCCCATTCGTTCTGCCATACATTGAGACTTTTCCAATGTTTCAGAATTATACTTAAACTTGTAAGTATAACCATATTTACTAAAATTTAGTAAATCATGACGAATAGTCTTAACGAGCTTTGTGGTGGACTTGACCAGTGCACAAGAGTGTGTACTCGATCCCTTTAGTCCTTAACTTGACTCACACATCCATGTGAACAAGTCTTAATTTTCCAATGCTTGAAAGTTCTCATTCATCATACTATTCAACTTGCATGATTCCAAGTTTCTATCCAACTGAAGCCTTGGGAATGAGAATCTTTCCTTATTTGGTAAATTATGACACTACCACAAACGAAAGAATCAAGTCCATTTTTTTTTCAAATATTGCTATCAATGGAATCATATAAACAACCATTTTTCACAAATGCCACTTGTAAGGATATTTAAAATAAATATAAAATTAAAAACTTTTATTTTATTTCAAAACTTTGCGGAAAAAACTTATCCTTATAGTGCAAATGCATACGGAAAAACTTGTTGTTATCTATTCCTAAGCAATATATCATAACTCCTAAGTAACAGCTTCAAAATTCTGATGCGATCGAAATCCACCTACGCGATCAGAATCAGCATATACTTCCTTTAAGCTTTCTCTCTATTCTTTGATTCTTAAAACATCAACATGTGACCCAGTCACATCATGTAATGAGGATCTTAGAATAGAAACTTAACAGAGTTAGATAATGGGCTCTACCTGAAGTAGAGTCAGACTTATTGACTTTAACATCCTTAGGTAAACTTGGCAGCTTTGCAATCAACGCCCCTTCCTTTGGCAAAATAAACATATGGACCCTTTGGTAATGGGACTATCTCAGACTTAGCCTTTCTCTTTACCATTTGGTCAACCGGGTTGACTATGGCCAATCCCTTTCCATTGGGAAGAGAATGCTTTTTCTGGATTTCCAGTGTCACCATTGTCACTGTCCATAAAGTTTTTGGGAAGTTGATCTTCTAATCAAATTTTCTTTACTATCGTTCCAAATCATTGCTGATTCAGCAGCACCAAGCAAATAGATATGATCATTAAGGTTCATGTCATTGTCTGTTTCATAGTAGTCCCAAAGGAACTCACTATGTGACTTAGAAAGTGATTGAACATCCAACTTTCTCAAGACTTTGACACCCAACTCTCCCAGCTTGTCAATATGTGACTTCATCTCTAAGATGTGATCACACATAGACCTTGCTTGCCATTAGGGCTTAAGTGACCTTGAACTTGTGGGTTAGGGAGAATAATTGGAGGAGGTGGAGGAAGTAAAGTTCCAAGAGATTTGGGAAGATCATAGATGTCTGAACTAGACATCTTTTTGGGAGATATTCAAGATAGTTGATCTAAAGTCCTTAATATAACACCCAGTATGAAATATTAAGGCTAGGATCCAACAACCTATTTATAACTGGAAGAGGGATGCCGTAATCCGAGTTATAAAATAGTTGAAGGTAGGTAAATGACGATTTACCAATTTCCACCATGAAAAACGAAATAATGTAATTAGGTTTTTAATTGGATTTGAAACTCCTAGATCTTTTGAGATTCATTGAACTTTTCAATGGCATGTTTCAATCTCGAGTGTGCCCTTCAGGTTTTGTGACTGGGATGCCGAGGATCACAAAACAAGGTGTGAAGTAACCATGCAAATATACTTGGTACCCTTAATATTTACCCCTCAATCGATGTGCCGGTTAACCACACGAGCTCCACCGATACTATGATAAATATTAAGTTACCCTTTGCCTACTTTGTTAAATCCAGGTTAGTGTGCCGGTTAACCACACACGCTCCACTAACGGTTTAAACAAAGTGCAAAGTGTAATTTCATGGATTAACACCTTATTCACATTTTCCTAAGTAACTAAGATTGGGAATTTATAAGTGTTTAGTTACTTAGTATTTATCATTAATACTTTTAATGAAGGGAGAATTATAGTCCTTGTCCTACCCGTTCGGCTAACGACCCTCCACCAGTCAAGAAAGCGGTGGGTGAGAGTGGACACCCATTAAACTGCCATTTTATAGGCAGTAACCTTATACCCCCCTTATAGACCGGCTTCGTGAATGAGGCCTACTAACGGTAAGACTGACTTGCTCTTATACATATATTTATTATTAACTTATAATACTATAAAGTATAAGGGTTGAATTTTAACTTTTAAAATTCTAAGGGCTAACTTGGAATTAAAGTATTCATGGGGAAAACTTTACAAATTCCAAAACTTGAGGGCAAGTTTTGAAAATATTCAAAACTAATTAATTCCATAACTTATGTGTTTAAAGTAGTTTTAATTAAAAAAAACTCTTCAAGTTCCATAACTTGAGGACAAGTTATGGAAGACTTTAAACTAATAAAAGAATGTAACTTTTCTTTATTTTTGTAACTTATGGAACTAATTAAGGTTACACATTTTATCATTTAATGAAGTGACTCTTGAACCTCCATAACTTGAGGACAAGTTATGGAGTCATAAAACCATTTAATGAGGACAAGACTCTTCATTTTTGTAACCATTGCCAACTTTTTATGAGTTTTATGAAACTTAAATGTGACTTTTCATATAACTTGAGGACAAGTTACAAAAACACATTTTAGAATCAACTCTTAGATTAAAATGGATTGAAAACAAATAATCAATTAACTTTTCTATTAATCTAATAAACTCATATGAATAAAGATAATTCACATCAAAATTTTCAAGTAATTAGCATAACTTTTAAACTAATACAATTTGATTTTTCAGCTAATTTTGCAAGTATAACAAGAAAACTGGCTCTGATACCACTGATGGGTTTTGAGCATTCTAACACTCCTAAGTGTACATGCAACCCTAAATACCTTGGATCTATGTTTTCTCTATTATACATGCAATTATGAACTTTCCAAGGTATTACCCTATCTAGCATACAATACTTGATACTTGGTTAATCAAATGGATAGAATACATACCTTTGTTTGATGTAGCTTGTCTCCATGAAGCTTGAGTGCCTAGTGCCCCAAGTGTGACACCTCAAATGGTTCACACAACACCAAATGCACATGGAATGACTTGAGAGAAATGGAACACTCCTTGAAATCGTTTAGCCCTCATATTCACACATTAGTGCACGATTTCTTGAGTCATGGGATTCTTTTATATGGTGGCTATTAGGGTTACACCATGTAACTCATAACTTTACCCATTCCTTATGCTCCATGGATTTTAACCTCCATGGAGTATCCATGGGTCACCCCATGGACTTAGTCCAACATAAGAAATCTTGGATCACAAGCCCACATATATAAGAATGAATGATTTACACAATCAACCCATATATTTAATTAGTCTCCTTTTGATCACTTAATTAATTCCAAATTAATTCTTGATCAATACTAATTAAATAACCTTATTAATATATTAGAACTTATAATATATTAACCAACCTTAAGTGTTATTTCTCACATTATAGTCTATCCAAATGCATGATGCCATGCAACCCAAATGGACCATGCCGGGTCGGGTCAAGTCTTACCAATTATAGTTATGGACTTAGACATTAATCCAACAACTAGTCCATATTAGGGTGCCGGTTAACCACACACGCTCCACTAACGACTTGGTAAGGTACAAAGGGTAATTTCATGGGTTAGCACCAAATTCATATTTTCCTAAAGTAACTAAGATTGGGAATTTATAAAAGGTTTAGTTACTTTATATTTATCATTATACTTTTAATGAGAACTATAGTCCTTGTCCTACCCGTTCGGCTAACAACCCTCCACCAGTCAAGGAAGCGGTGGGTGAGAGTGCACACCCATTAAGCTGCCATTTTATAGGCAACAACCTTATTCCCCCCTTATAGACCGGCTTCGTGAATGAGGCCTACTAACGGTAACACTGAGTTGATCTTATATATATATATATATATATATATATATATATATATATTATTAACTTATAATATTATAAAGTATAAGGGTTGAATCTTAAGCTTTTAAAACTCTAGGGTTTGGAATTAAAGTGTGTGTGAGAAAAGACTTTTGGAATTCCATAACTTGAGGACAAGTTATGGAGTCCATTAATTGGCATTTAGATCAAGAATTACACTAACAAACAATTTGCAAATAATTCCTATGATCTACTAAAACTCATAAGCATGAACATTCATATCAACAATTTCAAGAATCATATAAACATATATAAAACTTGAAACTTTGATAATAACCTTTGAAAATGGATTAGCATAATCATTACCACATCAAAAACATATTTTATAAGTCCAAAACAGTTTAGGGTAATGATTCTAGTCCATTTCCAGCAACAAAACTCGAAAATCTACACATAGGGCGTCCTACTCGCCGAGTGCAAGAACCTACTCGACGAGTAGGATGAATTAACACATGGACTCGTCGAGTCCCCCCATGGACTCGGGGAGTTCACTAAACAGTGAGCAGAAATTCGACTTTTTTCAGCAATTTGCATCAAGTATAATGAAAACAAGCCTAGGATCTGATACCACTGATGGGTTTTAAGCATTCTAACACTACTATGGTGTACATGCAACCCTAGAAACCTTGGATCTATGTTTTCTCTAATATACATGCAAATTTGATTTTCCAAGGTTCTCAACCTAACTAGCATGTTATGGGGTACTTGTAATATAAAACCTTAGTAGAATAACATACCTTTTCTTGTGGTTAATTGCATGGAGTTTCAAGAGCCTAGCACCAATAATGTGGATGCCTCAAGTGGAATCACAAATCACCACATAACTTAGAAAACTTGAGAGAGTAGTAATGCACTTGTAGAAATCGGCCCACCTATGTTCTCACATACACTAGTGCCATTTCATGTGCCAAAGACCTCTTTATATAGTATGGTGGATTAGGGTTACATCCATGTAAACCCTAATACCCATGACCTTTCATTTACATTGGATCCATGGGTTAAAAACTCCATGGACTATCCATGCAAGCTTAGCCCATCCTAAATGAATATTGGCCCATTCTATATATATATATATATATATATATATATATATATATATATATATATATATATAAGAGTCCATATTTAATTAGTTTCTTTTGATCACCAAATTAATTCCAAATTAATTCTTGATCAATACTAATTAAATAATATGATTTCATATTAATATATTATAACTTATAATATATTAATAAATCATAAATATACTATTCTCAACAGATTATCCATACAAAGTGTTTCAGTGAAGTGCAACCCAAATGGACCATGTCGTGTCGGGTCAAGTACATACCAAATATAGTTACAGACTTAGACACCTTATCCAACAAGAAGCTCGTTTGTTGAGCATTCTCCATGTGAGAGATCCATCGGAGGCTAGCAATAGGGTCCTTAGCCCAAAAGAACTCTGGAGATCCACATGCCTTGAACTCCCAGGAGGAAGGAGGAGGGAGTCCGTGATCCTAACTGTCCCTCGGTGATTTCAGCCCGAAAGGCCTTGAGTCGCTCATGCAAAATCTCCATAATCCCCTCCTTGACGGTACCTAAAATCAAATGGGTGGCCTCCATGATACCTTACATAATCTCTGATTTGATAAACTCACGTAACCACTCATCCATCGATTCGGCACCAGAACCCGAATCAGATCCAGAAGCTCCTCCTCGAGTGGTCACCATACTCAACTGAAATACAAACATACAAACGATCATCATAAACTTGAGGGATCTTCCAATCTACAGCCCCTTAGAATCTCCGAGACCGCCATTGATTTGAGTACGGATCCTGTTCTTTCAGTAGTATGGGCCATATACTACATTCCACACCTATATGTTCTTTCCTTAAAGACCATCCCGAGTCCGCTAAATCCATACACACAATCCTTATGCTTAACAACATACATATCCCATTCTGGTATTTCCTAGGCTCTCCTAGGTATTCTCAACTCGAATGCCTCTACAATATTAAGAATCTCAACCAACACTGTTGATTGCCTTATGCATTCAAATTGTACAGAAAATGGGATCACATAGACTGTCACATAATGATTCTACCCTAAGTCCACATCCAAAAAAGGAATAGTAAATAAGGCAAAACCAGTCATTCTAGGTTTATATGAACCTATTCATATACAATTCTTAAAGCTGAAGGGTTTTGAGCATTCCAACAATCCTAAGGTGTACATGCAACCCTAGAAACCTTGGATCTATGTTTTACTAAGATACATGCAAATTTGTTTTTCCAAGGTTCTTAACCTAACTAGCATGGCATGGGGAACTTTGAAACATAAAAGCTAGTAGGAGAACATACCTTTCTTGTTGCTTGGATTCCTTGAGAACCTTGTGAGCCTAGCACCTCAAGTGTGATGCCTCAAATGTTTCACACAACACCACAACACTTGAAATAACTTTGAGAGAAGTCCACACTCACTCAAAATCGGCTAGCCCTCATGTTCTACACATAGTACCGATTTTGGTAGCCCATGGGGTCCTTTTATAGTTGTGTCACAAGTAGGGTTACACCATGTAAACCCTAATTGACATGGCTTTTCATTTCCTCCATGATCCATGGGTTTTAACCTCCATGGACCATCCATGGAGCATCCTATGGGTTTTAGCCGAATTCAATAAAGCATGGATCACTAGCCCACTATATAAGAATGGATGATTTACACAATCAACCCCATATATTTAATTAGTCTCAATTTTGATCACAAAATTAATTCCAAATTAATTATTGATCAATACTAATTAATAAACCATAAGTGTCCTTTCTCTCATTTAGTCTATCCAAATTAATTATTGATCAATAATATATTAATAAACCATAAGTGTCCTTTCTCTCATTTAGTCTATCCAAGTGTTGCAATGCCATGCAACCCAAATGGACTATGCCAACCGGGTCAAGTACATTCCAGAAATAGTTATGAACTTAGACACCTAATCCAACAGTCTCCCACTTGGATAAGTCTAATAACTATAACTGCGAGAATGACTTCAGGAACCGATCAGCAATCGTAGTTCTTTCAAAGTCTCGCGGAACTGAGATGATGATGATACGTCATTTAAGATAAGTGATCATATAATCCTCTGTTCTATATATCAGCCGGACAAATACATGGAACAATGTCGTACTTATTGTCCAACAGTTTGTTTCTCGATTTCCGATTTGTTTGACATAGAACTTAATCGAACACATCAATTTAGTTCTGACCGGGCCCGATACATAGGTTAAAACAAAATCATCGAGGGGCCCAGATATCGCTTCTAATCCTAGAAGGAATAGATAAACTTCGACTCATATGCTTGCTCTACTACTTGTTGAATCATACACAAAGGCACGTTTTATAACATCGAGTTACCAATGCGTTTTCGTGCAATCAATGTATAACCAACTCATAGTCAACAACTCATATCTCTAGGTTTGAAGACTTATATGATATTACCGTCTCACGATCACTCGAGATAAATTCCATGAAGTGATACAAGTGAGCGTGGGTTGAATCCAATACTCGAATCGTTATTCCAGGAGTACTCATGAACACTGTAGCCCCTTTGTCCCAGACAAACTGCAGACCCTTCTTGACAGTCTTGCCTCATTACCTACTTCCAAAGTATGATTGACTGTGGATAGTTTGAATAATATGATATATCATAACATAATTATTCTGGAAGTCAAAACATGCAAAAATTGAAATCATAGTAAACGATTGACAGAAGATAGCAACACTTTACTTATAAATAAACAACAACTTTTATTTATCATCAAATATCAATTACACTTTACAAATTTCAAAAGATATCTAATTTCTAAAACTAATATCATCCTTTAGCCCGATGCTCCTCGCATGCTGAAGATGCTTAACCCTACCCAGTCCCTTCGAGAGGGGATCTGCTGGGTTCTCATCTGATGATACCCTCTTTGCCAAGAGGAGTCCTTCTTCTATTCGATGTCTAATGAAATGGTATTTTATGTCGATATGTTTGGATCTCCCGTGATCCCTTGGTTCCTTCGCTAAGGCAACTGCACTTTCACTATCACATAAAATCTCCATAGGCTCCTTTATAGCTGGTACTACTCCAAGGTCTCCAATGAAGTTCTTTAGCCATATAGCCTCCTTTGCTGCCTCGCTTGCTGCTATATACTCTGATTCGCAAGTTGAATCAGCCACTGTCTCCTGCTTGGAAATTTTCCAAGTAATTGCTCCTCCGTTTAAGGTAAAGACCCAACCTAACTGAGAGCGGAAATTATCCCTATCAGTTTGAAAGCTAGCATCACTGTAGCCCACTACTCTCAAGTCATCACTCCCACCGAGGGTAAGGACCCAGTCCTTAGTCCTCCGCAGGTACTTGAGAATGTTCTTTACCGCAGTCCAGTGAGCCTTGCCAGGGTTCCCATGATATCTGATGATCATGCTCAAAGCAAAGGCCACATCAGGACGAGTACAAGTCATAACATACATGATCGAGCCTACAGCGGAAGCATACGGTACTCGACTCATCTCAGCTATCTTAGCCTCTGTACTCGGGCTCTGAGTCTTACTCAATCTGGCGTTACTCTGGATCGGTAACTCTCCTTTCTTGGAATTCTACACGCTGAACCTATTCAGCACCTTATCCAAGTAGGTACTCTGACTAAGTCCAATTAGTCTCTTACTCTTGTCTCTCAAAATCCTTATCCCTAGGATATAGGCAGCTTCACCAAGGTCCTTAAGAGCAAAACGCTTCCCAAGCCAGGACTTCACTCCCTGCAGAGTTGGGATGTCATTTCCTATGAGTAGTATGTCATCCACATACAATACCAAAAAGCTAACTATACTCCCACTATCCTTGACATATACACATGACTCATCTTCGCTCCTTGAAAAGCCAAACTCTTTGACTTTCTCATCGAAACAAAGATTCCATCTGCGAGGTGCTTGTTTCAATCCATAGATGGATTTCTCAAGCTTACACACTCTACTAGGGTACTCTGTACAGACAAAACCCTCTGGCTGACTCATGTAAACATCCTCAGCCAACTTTCCATTAAGGAAAGCGGTTTTGACATCTATTTGCCATATTTCATAATCATGAAATGCAACAATGGCTAACATAACCCTAATAGACTTAATCTTTGCTACTGGTGAAAAGGTCTCATCATAATCAACTCCCGGAGTTTGAGAAAAGCCCTTTGCAACCAGTCGTGCCTTATAAGTGTGTACATTACCATCTATGTCGGTCTTCTTCTTGAAGATCCATTTGCACCCGACTGTCTTACGACCTGGTACATTGTCAACCAAGTTCCAAACTTGATTGTCATACATGGACTGTATCTCGCTGTCCATAGCCTCTTTCCATTTAGCAGACTTGGGGCCTGCCATGGCTTCCGTGTAGCTGTTAGGTTCATCCAAATTTACCAGGGTACTATCACTGATAAGTGTATCACCTTCCGCAGTAATATGGAAACCATAGTAATGCTCAGGTGCATTCCTAACTCTCGTGGAATGCCTCAGAGGTACAGACTCGTCAGTTGGATCAACAAGAGTTTCCTCCTCAGGTTGATTGCTAGGGTTTGAGGTTCCTTCACCGTTTGACTCTTGAAGTTCTTCAAGGTCAATTTGCCTCCCACTGTTTCCTTGGCTTATGAACTCTTTCTCACGAAAGATACCTCTCCTTGCTACAAAGACCACATTATCACTGGGTCTATAGAAGAGGTAACCAAAGGATTTTTGTGGGTAGCCGATGAAAATACACCTCTCACTTCGAGGTTCGAGGTTATCGTGAGTCTCGCGCCTCACGAAAGCCTCGCAACCCCAAATCTTGATGTGATCTAAATTGGGAACCTTCCCAGTCCACATCTCATGAGGTCTTTTGGCAACCTTCTTTGTAGGGACTAGATTAAGGATATGGGCGGCAGTCTGTAAGGCATACCCCCAAAATGAGATTGGTAGTGAAGCTCGACTCATCTTGGAACGAACCATGCCAAACAAGGTTCGATTGTGCCTCTCAGCCACACCATTAAGCTTTGGTGTTCTGGGAGGTGTCAATTGTGAGACAATACCACATTCCTTAAGATAGTCAAGGAACTCTGTACTAAGATACTCACCACCTCGATCGGATCAAAGCATCTTAATGTTCCTGCCCAGCTGATTCTCCACTTCCTCTTAAACTCCTTGAACTTTTCAAAGGTTTCTGACTTATGCTTGATTAAGTTAACATATCCATATCTACTATAATCATCAGTAAAAGTCACATAGAAGCTGTTAGCATCCCTTGTGGCGGTTCTGAAGGGTCCACACACATCTGTGTGTACAAGATCCAACAAACCTTCACCCCTAGCACAAGTACCAGTGAAGGGTGACTTTGTCATTTTCCCAAGCAAACAAGATTCACAACCATCATCCGACTTTAGGTCAAATGACTCCAAGACTCCATCCTTTTGGAGTTGGCCTATGCGTTTCTTGCTTACATGTCCAAAACGACAATGTCATAATGATGCTTTATCCAAGCTAGTGGAAGAATCAATACACAACACATTATTTCCTAGGTTATCTACAACCGACACAGTTTCATATACACCATCACAAGGTCAATTTGCCTCCCACTGTTTCCTTGGCTTATGAATACCACAACCTGTATCAAGGACCCAAGAATTAGAATAGGGTGAGTTATTAGACAATATAGTGTAAATACCTGCATGGTTGGGTTTCACTTTCCCATCCTTAACATCTTGCAGATATTTTGGGCAGTTTCGCTTGCAGTGCGACTTTTCATGGCAATAGAAGCATTCAGCCTCTTTAGGATTGGCAGATGGAGTGACATAACCTCTTTTGGCTCCACTTGAAGAGGAGCCATCAAGGGACTTTCCCTTGGTACCCTTCGAAAGGCTCTTCCTCTTCTTCCCTTTACCTTGCCTGATTGCCAAGACAGGGTCCGCGGTAGGAGTAGGAGTAGTAACAACCGACTTACCTTTAAGACCACTTTCCGCGGTCTTCAAAACTCCTTGAAGTTTGCTGAGTGTAACTTCCTCCTTGTTCATGTGATATGTCATCCGAAATTGATCATAACACGAAGGTAAGGAGTGCAAAATGATGTCAATTGCCAATTCCTCGAGGAGGTTCACATTCAATTTCAGTAAACGATCCACATACCTTTGCATTTTCTGCATGTGGCCTGTGACGGGTTCACCATCCTTCATTCGGGTTGTTATCATGAAGGAGATTATTTCATATCGCTCTTGACGAGCACTCTTATGGTATCTTTCCATCAGATCCTGGTGCATCTCAAAAGGATAAAAGTCCTCATAGGAATTTTGGAGCTCGGCTGACATAGTGGCCAACATGATACATGCCACTTTCGTAGCATCTCTTTCATGTGCCCTAAAGTCAGCGATCTCCTCGGGAGTAGCAGTAGACTCATCAAGATCCTTCAGCTCCTTGTCGTGGACATATTCCTTGTCCTCATAGCGAGTGACCATCCTTATGTTCCTAATCCAGGCATTGAAATTAGTACGATCAAAGATGACTCTCCCACAAAGGTTCATGAGAGAGAAGGAGCTGGTAGGGTTTGAGCCAGAAGCAGCATTGTTGGAAGACATCTGAAAAAGAAGAAAGACAAGTTTAGATTAGATGTAAAGATAGTCCTTAATAACACACCTAAATGTAATATTAAGGCTAGGACCCAACACAATATTTTATAACTTAGAAGTGGGATGCCGTAATCCAAGCTATACAATATTTGAAGGTAGGTGAATGACGATTCAACAATTTCCACCATGAAAACGAAATGTATTATTATGTTTTAATTGGTTCTTGAAACTCCTAGATTCTTTTGAGATTCATTGAACTTTTCAATGGCATGTTTCAATCTCGATTGTGCCCTTCAAGTTTTGTGACTGGGATGCCGAGGATCACAAAACAAGGTGTAAATAACCATGCAAATTACTTGGTACTCTTAATGTTTATCACCTAATCGATGTGCCGGTTAACCACACGCGCTCCATCGATCTATGATAAACCTTAAGTCATCCTTTGCCAACCTTGTTAAATCCAAGTTAGTGTGGCGGTTGACCACACACGCTCCACTAACGACTTAAGCAAGGTGCAAAGTGTAATTTCATGGGTTAGCACCAAATTCACATTTTCATAAAGTAACTAAGATTGGGAATTTATAAAACATTTAGTAACTTTATAATAATCATTATACTTTTAATGAAAATTAAAGTCATTGTCCTACCCGTTCGGCTAATGACCCTCCACCAGTCAAGGAAGCGGTGGGTGAGAGTGGACACCCATTAAGCTGTCATTTTATAGGCAACAACCTTATACCCCCCTTATAGACCGGCTTCATGAATGGGGCCTACTAACGGTAAAACGACTTGTTCTTATACATATATATATATATATATATATATATATATATATATATATATATATATATATATTATTAACTTATAATATTATAAAGTATAAGGGTTGAATTTTAACTTTTAAAATTCTAGGGGTTGGAACTAAAGTTTTCTAAAGTGACTTTACATGTTCCAAAACTTGAGGGCAAGTTTTGTAACTATTCAAAACTTTTCAACTTCATAACTTATGAGTTATTAGTTTATTAAAATGAAGACTCTTCATTTTATGTAACCTATGTGCTCATTAATGGACTTTAAAAGGAGTGACTTTTGGTAATCCATAACTTGAAGACAAATTATGGATTCCATTAAAACACATAATGATCAAGAATTAACTAACAAACAATTTGCAAATAATTCCTATGATCTAACAAAACTCATAAGCATATGAACATTTATATCAACAATTTCAAGAATCATATAAACACATATAAAACTTGAAATTTTGATAATAGACATTGTAAATGGATTAGCATAACCATTATACCATCTAAACCAAGTTTTATAAGACCAAAACAATTTAGGGTAATGTTTCTAGTCCATTTCCAGCAGCAAAACTCGAAAATCTGCATTCAAGGCCTCTTACTCGTTGAGTGAAAGAACCTACTCGACGAGTAGGATGAAATAACACATGGACTCGTCGAGTCCCCCCATGGACTCGGCGAGTTCACTCAGCAGAATGCAGAAATCTTGAGTTTTTTCAACAATTTGCATCAAGTATCAAGAAAACAAGCCTAGGCTCTGATACCACTGAAGGGTTTTGAGCATTCTAACACTCCTAAGGTGTACATGAAACCCTAGAAACCATGGATCTATGCTTTACTAAGATACATGCAAAATTGTTTTTCCAAGGTTCTTAACCTAACTAGCATGGCATGGGGAACTTTGAAACATAAAAGCTAGTAGGAGAACATACCTTTATTGTTGCTTGGATTCCTTGAGAACCTTGTGAGCCTAGCACCTCAAGTGTGATGCCTCAAATGTTTCACACAACACCACAACACTTGGAATAACTTTGAGAGAAGTCCACACTCACTCAAAATCGACTAGCCCTCTTGTTCTATACATAGTACCGATTTTGGTAGCCCATGGGGTCCTTTTATAATTGTGTCACAAGTAGGGTTACACCATGTAAACCCTAATTGACATGGCTTTTCATTTCCTCCATGATCCATGGGTTTTAACCTCCATGGAGCACCCTATGGGTTTTAGCCCAATTCAATAAACCATGGATCATTAGCCCACTATATAAGAATGGATGATTTACACAATCAACCCCATATATTTAATTAGTCTCAAATTTGATCACAAAATTAATTCCAAATTAATTCTTGATCAATACTGTTTAAATAATATTATTAATATATTAGAACCTATAATATATTAATAAACCATAAGTGTCATTTCTCTCATTTAGTCTATCCAAGTGTTGCAATGCCATGCAACCCAAATGGACCATGCCAACCAGGTCAAGTACATTCCAGAAATAGTTATGAACTTAGACACCTAATCCAACAAAAGCATACACTTATCAATTAACTGAGCTGATATCAATCCCAAGTAACACATAGAATCCAATCCTCCTAGGCTATAAGGCATCACCCCAATTAGGTAATTATCACATACGATTCTTGAAGGTATCCTTAGCCCTACTCTAGCATGCAATTCACATATCACACATACTAATCATAACACATGGGTATGGGTATTTTAGGAACCACTTACTTGAGCTCGGTTGATTACATGCATCACATCCCTTTTTCTTCATAAAAATCTTTTTAGAAAATTCATTTTTCGCTTGAAAAGATTATCAATTCCTCAGTTTGAGTTCCGACACACCCGAAAGTGTACCCGAATCCCTCAAACGAAGGCTCTGATACCAACTTGTAACATCCCAAAAACAGAGATAAAATTTTTCAATTTGAAAATCATCAATGCATACAATCGGTATCACAAAAACCATCACAAAATAGTGTATCACAATCATCAGGGTAAAATGGAAATCAATGTTGAAACATAAGGGGATGTTGTGCGATCATGCTGGGCCCTTCCCTTTTCGTACCAGAAGTACCTAAAACCATAAACATAAAACCATCACCACAAATCTTAGTGAGTTCCCCAAAATACCGCATACCATACATATAGTTGGGCCCAACCTTGCGTATATTCCAAAGCAACATACAATCATGGGCCCAGCCTTGGGGTATGTTTCAACCCAAACATGCAATAATGGGGCCTTACCTAGGGTTTCTTTCAAACCAAACATATAATCATGGGGCCAGCCATGGGTATATTTCAACCCAATCATACGTGCAAGAGTCACAAAGACAGCTAGCATCCTACTCGACCCACAAGTACAGTAAGAAGACTCACCTCTTAGTCAATACTCAACTGCTACTGCTCTCACTGCCAGAATTATTGATGTTATGCACCACCTATACAGTTCCACAAGGTAAGCCCTTAGCTCTTCTTCCAAAACTAGCACTCTGACCAAAAGTCAACGCATGTCAAAAAGTCAACGGTCAATGTTGACTTAAGTCAACCGCCACATTGTGGCCTTCAATGACCACGTCATGGCCTTCATTTAAAAAAAATGCAGGCATTTCCCAGTCGCCACGCTGTGGGCACTGGGTTTCTAACAACTTAACGGGTTAAGCCATTTCCTTCGATTCTAAGAGCTCCAAAGCTCATATCTGGTCAATTTTATGGTCTAAATGGATTAGATTTCCAACTTTATCCATTAAGACACCCAAAGAGATCAAAATCTCATACCCTAGGTCCAAATAGGGCAATATACCCAAAGAACTTAATCATTAATCCGTTAATCCGAAAAGTCCTTAACCCAACCACTTCATAAGAGTTTCCAATACCAGATCTAGCATAAAGGTGGGTGCTTTATAGACATGCATGTCCAATGCATGTCTAAAATCCATTTTTAGATCATAAGGAGCTAAAAGTGACACAAAACTCATGCAAGGTCAAGAATCCCAACTATGTCCTAGATCTACAAGATATATTGTTCATGCGACTCAGGAGAGTCATAAAGTTGCAACCTTTATCACTTCAAACCAACCAACCATTTCTTATGGACAAAAATATGCTTAAGAAACTAGATCTACAACGAAAGAGTCATCAATATAGAAACTTGAGGACTTACAAATGGTCGAGGGAATGATTCCAAGGATGGATGGGAGTTATTGCTTGATCCTTTGGCTAACACCTTCTTCTTCTTCCTTCAAAGAGCTCAATACTAAAAAACGAAGGCTAGGGTTTCACAAAGATGCTTTCTGGAGGTGATGGAGGCTGAGGGTGGAGGTAACCTTAGCCATTACTTCCTTTAAATAGAGGTCCAACCTGAAAATCTAGGGATTCACCAAAATTAGTTGCCACGACATGACACTTATGGCCACGCCATGGCGGGTCATTAAATCCCGCGATCATAAAAATACCGCCACACCGTGGTGAGGCTCCACCACGCCGTGGCCACCCAAAATGAAAACTTAAAATATAACATATTAGCTCATAACTGACACGGGTGTTACAAATTCATTATATCATGACATATTACATTCCAATTCAACCATAAAAACATGTAAGCATAGTACACATTTTTGAGAAATATACTTCACTAACATTCATTTTTTTAATTCATAGAAGAGCATATTGCAGAATCACAACATACATAAATATCTCACCGTATCATTAAAACACACCCCTTGTTTTTAGCATGATCATAACATCATCACTTTATCCAATTCATCTCATAATGTTAATTAGCATGCAAATTCACCCTAGGTAATTTATTCATAGCGGATTAACATAACTTCACAATACATATAACTCATATAAGCAGTCATGACATAGCGTACCGGTTCCTAAACCAATCTAGTTGTAACAAAACATACAAATCTCCATCATATGTATTTATTAGCAACAAATAATGACTCACCTCAAATCCAACTTATATGAAGAAATGAACTAAGGAAGACACTCTCCAAGAGACCACTAAGCACCCCTAAAAGAATGCAAAAAACATGATTAAAAACGGATAACAAAAAAAGTGATTATGTTTCTAATTAAACCACAAATAAAATTAACCATATTTTTAGGTATTATATTATTTAATAAATCAATTTTTAGATGTCTTATTTTTTTAAATAAATAATACAAATGAAGTATTTAAAAATAAAAAACTCACTTAAAAAGAAATATACAATTAAAAAAGAAAAAAATGAAGCGTGAAGAGACGTCAATCATTTTTATGGATCCAAGTAGCATGTCGGAGGAGGGACGACAAATTTGGATGAACCGTTGTGAATAGGTCAAGATAAAATATAACTTGTAGATGTCATCTTTTTAATTAATGTATTTTTAGGCTTCGTGTTTTTAATTAATGTATGTTTAGATATTAAAAGTTTTAGGTTTCGTAATTTTTAATTAATGTATTTTTAAGTGTTGTATTTTTTTTATAACTATTATGTCTTTATCTTTAAATTTATAATTATGTTTAAAAATATAATGATGAAAATGTGGAATTTCATTAAACTATGTTGGGTTCAATGGAGTGTGGATGTTAAAAAGTAAAGTTGAATAAAATATGAAATGTTGATGTGGCAGTGATGTGGCAATCCATTGAACTCTAAGGAGTTCAATGGACTGTGGATGCTCTGATCATAGAACTTTTTCATTCAACCTTCCTCCATGTCATCACCCACACTCCATTCAATCCTAATCATCATCTATTCAACTCCTATTAAACCCCCATTGTGGATGCCCTAAGGTATCATGCCAATTAGTTTAGGATTAAAATTCTGCTTAATATCAAAATATTTGGTAGTAGATTTAAACACGTGTTTGGCAAAACTAGCAGAAAGTTGGTAGCTGACAACATTTTATTAAATGTTACGTGAGATAGCTTTTAGATTTGAAACGTTTTATTTAAAGTAAACGTTGAAAGCTTGTAGTACCAAACGAGATTTTTTGTTCAAAACGGAACGTATTGTCAAACGCTCTCAATCACCTGTGCTGCGTGAATTATTTCTATAAATTAAATGTTTGTGCGTTCTTGGTTAGTTAGTTTATATAGTTTAAACAAATTACCACAAAATTAATATGGAAGTATATATACATAATAATAATAAAATATTCACTGTTAAATACAATAAAATTTCTAAAACTATATTTTTTTTATTGTTTTAATATACACGCCAAGTTTAATGAAATTTGAAATATAGTTAGTATATTATCATTTTGAATATTTAATTAGGACAGGAGCACTTTAACAGAACCCTTTAATTTCCACACTTTAACAAAATCCTACAATTTTCAGCAAACATTCTCTCTTTTCCTTTCCCTTTCCCTTTTTCCTTTATTTCCTTTTTTTTTTTCGCTTGACCCCTTTTTCTCTGTTTGATTGCAGGGTCAAAGACAAACATATAATATAGTTATATCAATATTTGTGTGTATCCCATTAACCCATTTCATTTTATATGGCATGTACATCTTATACGCTGCATATGCATGCATGTTAGTATGGACTTCGTTAAGTTTTGTTGGATCTTAATTAAAAAACCGTTAAAAGATACAATTTCATCAAACTCGAGTCATCTCATGGCGGATTTATCATGAACAAAGCTGATACAACCAAGTTGAGTTCAGCACCAGTCAGGCAACTTGATTTTGCAGCCAAACGTTATGCTCAAGTAAATGTTAGCATAGAGAAAAATTTGGGTTTGACTTGAACCCCACCATTCATGTGAAAATTTGAATACTTATCAAAGACGTGGCTCCGGAACTCCTAGCATACCAAAGGTCACATTTCAGAATCATTTTATGAATCATTTACTTTGATAGAAGAATCGGTCCACTAATTGGATTCCTTGGTATAAATTCTTGGTGAGAGGTGAGGACTTTAGAGTCTCAAAGTTCTGAATTGTCGCTAACCATGAATTCAGCCGCACGAATATCAAAAAGCCATAGATTTGTATATATTCCTTTGCCATATTTTCTAGGTTTCATTATTAATTAATCGTAAAGTTATTTCTTTGTTTACAATATCAGAAGGTCAAACTTACTTTGTACAATAGATATCAAGAAACATTGAACAGAAAGAAATACTAGATACCGACAAATATGAGAGAGATATTTTTCAGCGTGCGAGATCCTTTCAAATACCTTTACCTTCCCCTGGAGTAACATGCTGTCTACGCCTTTGGTGATCAAAGGTATATACTATATACGGAGGATTGCTTTGCCAAAGCTGTGGCTGTTTCGTTAAAATTATGGAATCTGAAGTTGACTCCTAAAATTGAGCAATTTTCATAAAGATTGTGCAACGACATTAATGCATCATCAAAAACGTACCTGATGTTACATCTGTAGAAGGATATATTAGCCTGTTGTCATAAGTCGAGGGACTTATGATGTACAGATTTGGTTTTGAGTATTGGTTTATTTAGTCATAAATCCAGGGAGTGGAAACGTAAATATTTCGTTTTGAGTTTTGAGTTTGTGCTTATTTTACTGGGAACTACGGCTGATACAAGTGAGGTTTTTACTTATTTGATATCAATTAAACTATTTTTTTTAATTGAACCATTAAGTTTTTTATTTTAGGTTAACGACTTCTAGGGTTATCTTAGGTATACGTTTAGTAATTTATGTATTATTTTTTTATGTATGATCATTAAGTTTGTTTACCATGTTCTATATGATTAATTAAGACAGATTAATGTAGGTTTTCCGGCAATGAACACATGAATTTTCTGGCGTCTTCAAATCTGTCATCTTGTTTTTATTCTGATCAAAAAATCAAAATTGTTACAACAAAAATAATCAAATACGAAATTGAACAAACAGAAACATAAGTAAATCAAATTTATATACTAAGATTCACAAATCAGAAGAACATACTTGTATATTGATGTTTACTACGGTTTAACTAATCACGAAAATAAAAAGAGATTGAGGCCTATTTTGCAGTGTCCTAAGATAGAACTTTCCTTGGTAGGAATCTATCATCTAGAGGATACAACAATCTGATCAAGATTAAATCTTGATCCTGACGAAATTCTCCATGTTTCCTTGATTTCCTAGAAAAACGAAAGTGAAAGAAAGTGGTGTAATTTGTATGTGATCAACATTTTGATATGTCAATTGATCATCTATTTATAGTCGGTCAAATAGCAGTTAAAAACTGCTAACCATTAAACCTGTTCCAAAACCGAAATTAACTATCTAATTAACTTTCAATTAGTTAATTAACAATTAACAGATTTTGTAATTAATAAATCAATTTCAGAATTTATGTATATAAAAATTAATTAATTAGTCAAGAAGAGCCCAAGAGCCCCAAGGCCCAATGCCATATTTTGATCATTAATTAATTTAATGACAAGTCTAATGCAAGACTAATTTCATATCACGATACCACAATTCTAGCCCAAATGCCTTTTTGTCTTGCTTTATCCATTGAAGAGTATGTGGAGACAATGGTTTATAAAGCTAGTCAAGGTTCTTTCTTTCTCATATGTGGGATAATGCTTTTAAGAGATAAGCAAAGTTCCAACAATACCCCACATTTTCTATTCAAACTTCAACAATACCCCACAGTTGAATAGAAAATAAGAGAACTTTGATATTCAAATCAGAAAAGTAGAATATGACATGCATCTGAAGAGGTGTTTTAAAACTTGAACCTTTCATAGTGTATACTACTTGCTCTACTTTGTGGGTAGTGAACTAGAGTCTTGAACTAACCACTTTGTATAGTAGAGTCGAAACAAGAAGTATCATACATATCATATCTAAACATGGATCATTTCTTACCGTTGTGTTCATTTCGGTCGTGAACAATCCTTTCTTCATGAGACATTTAGAGAGCTTAGCCATATCAGCTCCCAAAGATGCGACCTCACATCCATCTTACATAGGTAATGCTAATTTGGAACAATCTGTATTATTCCACTATAAGAGCTATCAACATTATTAAGAATAAAATTCATCCTTATATATCATCAACGGAAAACACAAAGTAAATATCATAGGAGTGAGCATACATTTGTGTTAGTACTACTTTGAGTCTTCCCCCAACTAGTTGTCCTATTGAACCTAGACCATGGGATCTCCAATGTTTCTAGGTTAGGTTTACGCCAGGTGGTGACTCATTGTGCTGGCTTTAAGCCCATTCCCCTCGAAGTGAACAGAACTTGCTCTCTACTAAGGCCTTTTGTCAATGGATCAACTATATTTTCCTTTGACTTTATGTAACTAACGGAAATGATTCCATTTTTCAGCAAGTCTCTTATCGTAATGTGTCTCGACTTGCCATTGTATATCTTAATTTGTGCTCTAGTAACAACAACCATGCTATCACAATGTATACCAATGCCAGTAACAGGTTTAGGCCACAAAGGAATACCTTCTAGGAAGCTTTTGAGCCGTTCATCTTCTTCAGAAGCTTTGTCTAGAGCAACAAACTCTGCTTCCATTGTAGAACGAGTATTCACAGTTTCCTTAGATGATTTCCAAGAGATAGCAGCTCCACCAAGAGTGAACACATATCCACTTGTGGATTTTGCCTCAGAAGTATTGGCAATCCAATTCGCATCACAATACACTTCGAGAACAGGAGGATATCTCGTGTAATGCAATCCATAATTCATTGTATGCTTTAAATATCTAAGTACCCTCATTAATGCATACCAATGATCTTTCCTATGGTTGTGGGAGTAGCGGCTCAATCTACTTACACTATATGCTAAGTTCGGTCTAGTACAATTCATAATATACATTAAGCTACCAAGAACTTGAGTATATTTTAACTGAGCTACACTATCACCTTTATTTTTCGTAAGATGACTTGAAGGATCAAAAGGGGTGACTACCGGCTTGTCATCATAGTGTCCAAAATTCTTGAGTACATTTTCAATATAATTGGACTGGGTAAGAATATAACCTTCAGAATTTATTCTAACTCTTACCCCAAGGATCTCATCTACTACTCCCAAGTCCTTCATGGAGAAGGAGGAGTGTAGCATTTTCTTTCTTTGATTTATCACATCAAAACTAGTACCCATTATAAGTATATCATCTACATACAAGCATATGATGACATAAGCATTCTTGTATTGTTTGACATAAACACATTTAGCACATTCATTAATTCTGAATCCATTAGAAATTAATGTGTTGTCAAACTTCTCATGCCATTGCTTTGGAACCTGTTTTAGTCCATAAAGTGATCTAACCAACTTACAAACTTTGTCTTCTTGACCTTTAACCACAAACCCTTCTGGCTGATTTATATGTATCTCTCTTCATCTAGTTCACCATACAAGAAAGCAGTTCTCACATCCATTTAGTGTATTTCCAAATTGTGAATGGTTGCAATTTCTACCAATGTACGAATTGATGTAATTCTTGTAATAGGTGAATAGGTGTCAAAGAAGTCTTGACCATCCTTTTGACGATACCCTTTAGCTACTAAACGAGCTTTGTACTTATCAATGGTACCATCAGGTCTAAACGTCTTCTTAAATATCCATTTGTGCCCAATTGGTTTTTGCCCAGGTGGTAAATCTACCAATTTCCAAGTGTTATTCTACACAATGGAGTCAATCTCACTTTTGATTGCCTCTTTCTAAAAAGGACCTTCTGAAGAATCCATAGCATCCTTATAGGTTTGGGGTTCTTTATTCATTATATAGGTCATATAATCAAGTGCAAAATCTTTGGCAATTTTTCCCCGTTTGCTTCTGCTAGGTTCTATCTTCTCTTCTTGAACCTTAGAAGAACTCTCTTCATTTGATTGTAAACTTTTTTCGAGAATGCTTTTACTCAGTCCATCATCTAAATGTATTTTCCTAGAGTAGGAGGACTCTTTCCCTTTATCCTTAAAAGGATAAATATTTTCAAAGAATTCAGCCTCTGTTGATTCCATGATAGTGCGATTATGGATATCATCAACATGTAAATTATAAACAAGAAACCTATAGGCTGCACTATTCATGACATGCCCAATATAATTTCAAATCTATGATTTTTTTTGTCCAAGTTTGGTCCTCTTAGGAAGAGGTACTTGTACCTTAGCAAAGCAACCCCACACTTTCATCCTTTTGTAAGAGGGTAATCTCTTTTTCCACAGATGTTAAGGTGATTCATCACTCTTTTTTTGAGAAATTCTATTAATTATTGAATTTTCTGCAGGACATGCTTCTCCCCACAAGTACCAGGATACCGATCTAACACATCATAACAGAATAGCAGCATGCATAACATGATATCAATCCAATGCGCCGACATTGGTGCCTTCGACCCGCAAGTACAGTGATGCCAACTCACCTCGCACCGCCGAATTACACAGACGACCCCTGGCAGCTGGCTGACAGATCCCCGAACTGTCAATATCAAGACAACACCCCGTCAACTGCTGATCCCACGAATAATCTATGACTGCAGATCCGCTAAAATCTGCGTGCTATCAAACACTACAAATGACAACCCATTATCATCTATCCCGTGACTCACACTGTGAGTCCAAAATAGGGTAAAAGGCCTTTTTACCCTTCCTCAAGCTTGGCCTAACTAGATGACCAAAGGCCCAAAATCCAAAATAACATCTAAGGCCCAAATATGGCCCAATTTTCCAAATTGGGCCCAATTCCTTTTGTGGGCCTTCTCCCAAGAAGGTCCAACAAGACACAGCAGCCCAACCATAAAAATCCAGATGGCCCACATATGTCCCAACACAACCACGCCCAAAACCAAAGCCCAAAATGAAAGGGCCCAAGTATGCCGAGTATGCGGGGCATACTCTGCCTGTACGCTCAGCATACAGCATGGAAGGCTTGTACGCGCGACGTACATACTTGTACGCCCAACTTACTCACCAACCATGACCATCTTTCCAAATTTATCACTTAACCCATTAAGACTTAGATCCAAACTCAGATCTGACTTCTCCAAGGTGGTTAATCACATAAAGTTGCCAACTTTATGTGCATGCATGGCTAAATAGGACTCTAGAACTCAAAAGAGCTTAATACTTAACTTAATACATGCATGGAACCAAAACCACCATAAAGTTTGCACCTTTATGCCCAAGGAACCCATGATATATCCAGATCTACAATTTCAAGCTTCAAAATTGACTTTAACTCCCAATCATCAACCAAAAGGGTCAAAATGACCAAAAATGAACCAAGAAGATGATCCATGAAATGAAAAGGCAAGGTTTGGACTTTATACCTCCCACGCTGCCAAAATGAGATGAAAATGTTGGATCTCAAAGCTTTCCTTCAAAGAACAAGTCTTCAAGCTTCTCCTTCTTCTTCTAGATCCATAAATTGAACACCAAATTCTCACCAAAGGCTCAAACACCCAACAATGGAGACTAAGACTCGTTTCTAGGGTTTTGGGGCTTTAGAGACTGATAAGGAGGCCAGCCCTAAGGAATAAGGATGTTTAAATAGGGTACACATGATCAAAAATTAGGGTTAAGGCACCCCTCGTACGCCCAACGTACGAGGTCGAGGTTCGTCATCCTTCCTTTCGGGTACGCTAAGCGTACACCAATGTACACCTAGCTTACTGCCCCTCACACTAGTACACCCTGCGTACTCCCTATGTAGGCCACGCGTACTAGAGTTTCTTCTTACCCCTAAAAACTCTGAAGGCCATAATTTCTTCCTTATAAATCCAATTTCAACGATCCTTATATCCATGAAAAGGTCACAAGAAGCTCTACACTTTAATCAACTCATACTTGCCTTACAATTTCCCGAACAAACATCCCATTCCCATAAGAGCCTGAGCTGACATATTACTAAAATAACCTTTGGATCCAAAACAAAACCGAACACCCAGATCATCTAAATTACCTCACCGGCACCCAAAAGGAAATGATTCGGAACAGGGCGTTACAACTCTCCCCCACTTAAATTATATTTCGTCCTCGAAATCAGTCCTTACCATCCCCGGCATGCCCAACAGCCTGAGGAACACAACCACAACCTTGAACATACCATTACCTTAATATGGCAACTGAACCCAACATGATATTCCACCCGAAGAAGATGAATCCACAATCCCATGCAGAAACCCATCCTACTTTATCTGAAACTTGAGGTCTCGAATTAGTCTGACTACTTGACAGACCGCCCATACTGAACCAATGCTAAATCCATGACACTTATCCATCTAACTATCTATTGAACTCCTGATGATAACAATTTCATGAACACAATGAGGTACAAGATATTGAATTCCTTAACTGACGGACCGATACGATGTTGCTATAATTCTGAGGCCTCATCACTTTCCCGACCTTCATGCAGGTAGAACCATCCCAGAGCACATACATATAAGCTAAATCCTGAACCCTCCAGTTGATGCCTTGACACACAAATTTCTTAACCCACATCTCTCTGAATACATACCTTGCACGGATACACTCGCGATTCCCAACGCGAGTTTCCACCAAAAGCCCACTCGGAAATGACGACTCATAATATCTTCTTGTAGACCCTTCCCTAAAACTGATGAGCATCCAACTATAAATCTACCACCGGTCCTTGACTGGAGACACTACCGGAAACATGCAAAAATGATCCTCAAAACATATCGATCGCGAACTTCACCCAAACCCAAACCATATGATGTACTAAAACCTTAATAACCCTTAACTCTCTGCTATTCCATTACCAACCACTGCTTCGACGAGCAAAGATGATCAAACCAAAAAATTTCGCGTTACATCCAACCCCTTATCGGCTCAGGTGTACCCCCACCTGGGCATCCACTCGATACATCCATAAAGAACTTTATGACTTGCGACTTCATAACCAATTCCCAACTTGAAAATCAAAACCCTGGCAACAGCTTGCAAACAACCGGATTTATAATGCATACATCCCACAGAGACTTCCTGATACCTGACTGATACTCCCTACAACCCTTACTGTTTCCCTTATCCAAACCATTTGATTTGTGACTCACCCGACTCCCATCAGTGCGTCAACACCGAAAGTATCTCAAGCAGAAGAATGAACAATCATGTTCACTAAGCCCACAGCCTATGACTGGAATCCGTCTACCAGGCCCTCAACATAGGTCTGGATTGCCTCCGAGTGTTGGATTAGGTGTCTAAGCCTATAACTATAATTGGTATGTACTTGACCCGATAGTAGCATGGTCCATTTTAGGTTGCCTTCACTAGTACAATTTGATAGGATGGATATTTAAGAAAGAGGTTATTTGTGATTTATTAATATATTATAAGAATAATATATTAATTGAGAAATCATATTATTTAATTGGTATTGATCAAGAATTAATTTGGAATTAATTTAGTGATCAAAAGAGACTGATTAAATTAACAGGGGCTGATTATGTAAATCAGTGATACATATACTTGGGCTAATGATCCATGATTAATTAGTAATGGACTAAATTCATATGAGAGTCCATGAAGTGTTATTGGATTAAAATCGTAAGTGTATGAATTAGGGTTTAAAAGTGACCCTTGAGATTCTACACTATAAATGTGTTCCCTTAGCTCCAAAATCGACACACAAGTATTCCAAGAAAAAGCTAGCCGATTTTGGTGTCTCCTAAACCTCTCTCATATTCCTCTAAATTGTTCTTGGTGTTTGTGACTTGATTGTGGCATCACACTTGAGGTGCTAAGCTCTTATAAGGACAATTTGTACAAGCTACAACAAGAGGTAATCATCTAACTAGTTTTTTATGATTCATATATCAAAGTTGCATGCTAGTTAGGCTTCATGCTTTGGAAAATAAATATTGCATGTGTAACTAGAGAAAACATAGATCCAAAGCATTAGGGTTGTATGTGCAGCATAGGGATGTTAGATTACGTAAAACCCAACACCGGGCCCACAACATGAGTCTAGAATGCTCTCCCTGGCCCTCAGCCCATGTCTAGAATGCCCCCGACATCACACAGACCTTGTCGTCATCACATCATCCGCCCAACACTCCGGGACTAAATGTACTCACCTCATTCCATTGCCTTGAGGGACCTAATCAACTCCCTCACAACACCAACTAAGCACAACCATGCTGCTACCACATTAAAACCTTATGAAAACATGGTCGCACATGGCCTGAGAATAGGATAACGGTTGCACTATTGGTCCAATTCGAAGGCTATAACCAAAAAGAACCATGCACATAATTCGAACCAAGGGTTCCAATGCTATCTTGCCCAGCTCATATGAAATACCACCATGCACATCCTTAGGGAACCTATAATCTCATACAAGGAGAGAAGAAATACCAAAGATAATCGAAATAACATCTCAATCAATAACAGAAAACATCCTAACGATCAGTCAAAACAATATCCCATACTTGATTGAGACCGAACAGATTCCACCACTACGCAACTAGCTCGAGGAGACTTCCAAGGGGATCCTGAAGGTCACCAAAACCTGAGTCTGCTATAAACCAAGTTCCCACTCCACCATTGAGGGTAAACATACTCGGAGACCAAAGGAACATAGAACATACTGAACTTCATGACAGATTGGCCCGACCACTGAATTTCGGCTGTTACAATTAAATTTTCGAGAGAACCTCCACTGAATGATGTGTTTGATTAGGTGTCTAAGCCCATAACTATAAATGGTATGTACTAGATTTGATTGTAGCATGTTCCTTGTGGGTTTCCTTCACCCTAGCAACTTGACATGATGATTTTGGAGAGAGAGGTTGATAAATGATTTATTAATGTATTATGAGAATAATATATTAATAAGAAATCATATTATTTAATTAGTATTTAATCAGAAATTAAATTGGAATTAATTTTGGGATTAAAGGAACTAATTAAAGGAACATGGCTTGTTTTGCGAATCATTGATAGTTGTGAAACTGGGCTGATGGACTCTTTAATTATGAGTGGACGAAATCCAATAGGGAGACCCTACAGATTTCGTCCAAGGATTCTTAGTAGGAGGTCCATGGACTGCTTAAGCCCTAAGCAAGAATTAGGGTTTCCTCCAGAAACCCTAGCAGCTTACAGCTATATAAAACCCCTAGGCATGGGATTTTCGGCCACTACCTTTCTAAGAGAACCTTATCCGAAATTCTTAGAGCTTCCTCCTCTCTCCTTCTCATCTTCTTGCTAGTGGTGTTTGTGAACCATTAGAGGTGTAACATTTGAGGCACCAAGCTTTCCAAAGTCAAGGATCTACAAGGAGTTCTAGTTATTACTACATAACTAGCAATGTAATAATCAAAACCCTTTTTGTTATATGATTTTCGTTATTAGGGTTCAGTGCTTTGGTATTCAATTGCATGTTCAACTAGTGAAACACTTAGATCCAAAGTAATTAGGGTTGCATGATCACATAGGATGTTGTTATGCTAAAAACCCATCAGTGGTATCAGAGACTAGGATGTTTTTCAGTTGCATTTGATACATATATGAATTGTCTAAAACAGAAGGGAACAGATTCGTCAATCTATTCATCAGGCTCGACGAGTTCATTAAGGAACTCGACGAGTTGAGCCTACTCAACGAGTTCACTACAAAAACTCGATGAGTCGGGCTGTCAGATCCTGATTTTTTTATTTTTTGATATCTTTGTTTGATTAGGATTATTGCCAAATTCGTATGAACTGTTTAAAATTGAATTTTCTGGATAAATAAGTCTATATCCTTATCAAATTAAAAGATTTGGTCAAATTTTAAGATAATGACAAAATTATTTGATTAATTTAATTATTTAAAATTTGATCTTGTATTTTTGAAAAGTTTTAAAAATACCCATTTGGTTTCGGAATTAAAAATTTATTTAAAAGTTTAATTTTGAAATCTTAAATTCTAGAACCCTAGTATTTTAAAGTTTAAAATATACCCTTATACTATTATAATATTAAAAGTTTAATATATATATATATATATATATATATATATATATATATATATATATATATATATATATATATATATATATATATATATATATATAAGAAAAGTCAGTATTACCGTTAGTAGGCCTTATTCACGAAGCTGGTCTATAAAGGGTGTTTAAGGAAGCGGCCTGTAAAATGACCTTCATTGGGTATCCATTCTTACCCACCGCACTCTTGACTAGTGGAGGGTCGTTAGTCGAACGGGTAGGATAGGACATTAATCTCTCATTATAATTATAATGATAAATATAAAGTAACTAATTTTTTTTTTATAAATTCTCAATCTTAGTTACTTTAGGAAAATGTAAATTTGATGCTAATCCATGAAATTGCACATTGCACTTTGCCAAGTCGTTAGTGGAGCGTGTGTGGTTAACCGGCACACTAATTTGGACTAACAAAGGGTGGAAATGGGTAGCTCGTAAATTATCATTGATCAATGGAGCACGTGTGGTTAACCGGCACATTGATTTGGTGGTAAATGACATCAAGAGTACCAAGCTAATTTGCATGGTTATTCACACATTGTTTGTGATCCTTGGTATCCCAGTCACAAATTTGAAGGGCATAATCGAGATAAAAATATGCAATTGAATAGTTCAATGAATCTCAAAGGATCTAGGAATTTCATTTCATTCAAAACCTAATTCATTTAAAATTTTGTTTTCATGGTGGAATTGGTAAATCGTCATTTACCTACTTTCAAATAATTTACAATTAGATTACGACATCCCTTTTTCTGAATTGTGAATTATTGTGTTGGGTCCTAGCCTTGATATTTCATTTGGGTGTTATATTAAGGATTTACATATCTAATCAAAACTTGTCCTTCTTCTTTTTCAGATGTCTACCTCAAACAACGCTTTCGGTTCCTCCAACAACAACAACCACTCTAACTCTTTCTCGCTCTTGAGCATTTGTGCCAAGGTGACATTTGATGGATCTAATTTTAATGATTGGATTCACAACATCAGAATAGCCTTGCGTTTCGAGGACAAGGAATACGTCCTCGACAAACAGCTGAACGAGATAGACGAAACTAAAGCTACTCCTGCAGAAATAGCTTAGTATAGGGCCCAATGCAAAGATGCTACTAAGGTGTCGTGCATTATGGTGGCGACTATGACTCCTGAACTACAACGGTTTTATGAAGACTATTGGCCTTATGAGATGTGACAGGACTTGATGGAGAAGTACCATCAAAGAGCGCATCAAGAAAGGTATGAGATAGTCAGGTCATTAATAACTGCCAAGATGAAGGATGGAGAGTCCATCACGACCCACCTGCAACACTGATGGGTTTCGAGCAATACATCATTCCTATGGTGTACATGCAAACCCTAATAGCTTTTGGATCTAGTTTGTCCAATGAACATGCAATCGAATATCCAAAGCTATAAACCCTAGATCTATCATATAAGAACTGAAATAAGGGTTTAGTAATTACCTTTGATTGTTATATAGTAATAACAATCAATTCCTTGCTTTGATTGGCTCCAGAAAGCTTAGTGCCTCAAGTGTTGCACCTCTAATGGAGTCACAAACACCACTAAGCAATTGGATGAAGGAGAGAAGAGAGGGGAGGCACCAAAAACGGCTGGAAACCCTAAAGGAACACTTGGCCATGTTTTTGGGGCATAGGGGTCCTTTATATACATGTAGGCTATTAGGGTTTGCAACTAGGAAACCCTAATCTGACTGCTTAGGCCCTAAGCAGCCCATGGACTCCTTTAACATATCCCTTGGACGATTTCTAATGGGCTTCTCATAGAATTCGTCCAACCTATATATTATTAGGTGATCCATAGCCCAATTGTAATTATCTTATAATTACAAATCCAGTCCCCTAAGTTTAATTAATCTCTTTTAGCCACTAAATTAATTCTTAATTAATTCTTGACTAATATTAATTAAACAATATGATTTCTCCTTTAATATATTATTCTTATAATATATTAATAAATCATAATTAAACCTTTCTCTCCTTAATTCATCCTACATATTGCTATGGTGAAGGCAACCCAAAAGGACCATGCTCACAATCGGGTCAAGTACATACCAAAATAGTTATGGACTTAGACACTAATCCAACAGTCTCCCACTTGGATAAGTCTAATAACTATTTTGCATAACTTCATAACCTGATCAGCAATCGTAGCTTTCAAAAGCCGCTGTCAACTCTGATCTTATCAGACACGCGTGTCCTTTAGATAAGGGATCATATATTCCTCCATTCTCAAGATATCGTATAGATGCGAGACATGGATTTAAATCATTCTCTTTGTCTATGTATTGTTTCCCGGCATCTGATTTATGACGACTGACAACAGACTATAATTGAACACATCAACTTAGTCCCGGCTTGGCCAAGCGCTTAGGGTGTCATCACTAAATCATCGAGGGGCCCACAGATATCACTTTTATCCCACTTTGGGTAAAAGGAATGGATAAACTTTGACTCAAATGCTTGCTTGCACCTACTAATCGAATCACACACAACAATAAGTTTTATAACACCAAGTTACTGGTGCGTTTACTTATCATCAATGTGTAACCCACCAGCAAATAACAACTCACACATCTCGGTTTCAAGAATATACAATGTTATCATCTCACTAATCACCCGTGATAAATCCATGAAGTGATTCAAGTGAGCGTGGGTTTAATCCAATACTTTAATCTTATCAAAGCACTCATGAACTCTGCAGCAAACTTGTGCTATGTCTAAACGCTTTAGACAATCTACAGACAAATTCATGACAGTCTTCCTTCATACCTACTTCCAATGTATGACCGACTGTGGAGGTTCGAATAACCCAGTTATTCTGGAAGTCAAAACATGCAAAGTGAAACACAATAATAATATTAATCCTATATGGCCCCAAAACTTTTGAGCGTAAATAAAAACACTTTTATTTAAACACCATATTGATTACTCATTATTCATTGCTTACTGTTTCAGAAAATCAACTTATTACTCGAATTATAACCACAATTGTCCCATGCTCCAAGCATGCACACTTTGGTTTCCTATGGTCCATACTTTGTGAAATAGATCAATTGAAAAACTTTTCCAATGAAGCTCATTTCCCAATCCCCAATCCTTATTATTAGTATAAGAATACCAAATTCTTGCCACTTTTAGAATATGTCAGATTCTAACATTGTATGCAATGATTCTTTCGTAATGTCATAGCACAAAAGTCACCAAGACCCGGCTAATGAAATTACAAGGTATTCTATCGGAAATTGTTACAAGACAATTCCATAGACGTGAAGTCTCACATTCAAAGTACATTCCTTTGAACATCCTTCTCGCATAAAAGTTTCTAATCTAGACATATTTCTTATATCCAACTCCCATTAATGGAAACATTTCCATATTTGCCATATGACAACTCATTCTTAATAGAATCTTATCTATTCATAATAATGTCAATATAGTCCATCCAGTACTATACTTCCAACTACTCACAAGCGACAAATCCTCAGTGAACCTCAGATCGTCCTTTGATAGTTGTTTAATTATTTTAGTCAAAACCAGTTCTAGTCCCTTTTCCCTCTTAATGCCCTAGGCATTTGGAAAATTTTAGAATGGTCAAATATTATAGCATATGCAATCGATCCTATACCCGAAGCGTATTGGACACGATACATAATGTCTTACATAAAGACATGGTACTTTATCAGTCTTTTGCCATAATATTTTGTTAGCCATGTTCTCACAATTCGAACTATGAAGAGGGATGCCGTAATCATAATCGAATTTTGAGAACGTGCTATGTATCCTTGACTAAATTTTATTAACATTTCTTGATCTAAGCTTTTAGATTTTGAAACGAAGTATAAGATTCTCTCCCTTAATTATAGCAAAACAACTTTTCAACCACTACAACTTTGCAAAGTTAATCTTTGTTTTCTATAATTAATATTGCTAACTCGCAATACTTGAAATAATAATCATGCTCCCACTAACACAATGATTATTTCCATACAATTATAACACTTATACTCCCACTAGCTTTGACATGTATTCAGAAAACACTTGAACTTCTAGAAATCAATGCTTATTGAATTCCTTAAGTTCATATTTCTAATACCTAATGCTTTGATAAGCCTTTATCTAAGCTTTTTAAGCTCATACACCTTTCCTTAGATAGCTCACATGTGTGTCTAAACAATTCAGAATTTATGTTACTAAGTCCCAGATGTTCAGACTAATTGCCAAATCTCACAATTCGAACTATGAAGAGGGATGCCGTAATCATAATAGAATTTGAGAATACAATTATCACAATTGCTATCTTCTTAAAATCTCTCTTAGTGAAAGCATTTCCTCACAATCATTTTCATGAAGGAGGGAAACCTCATGACACTTAGATTTTTAAAGTGTATGTGTTCCTATCCATGTGAATTTGCCAAAACCAAAGTTTGCGACAAATCCAAACTCATATGGACCGAACGTGCTCAATCTCGATTTCTTGCCTCATGGTAACATGAATCCCCACCATGTCTTCCAAGCAACTCACCCTTTCATATCAATGTACTTTCCATTGATCAAGGTTCTTTGTCTTTATGCATTCAAATGAGAACTCATAGAACTCACATGCATAATTAACTCAATTGGAATGGCACAGAAAAAGAGTGTGTCATCCAGATAGGCTTTAAACCTCAAGTCGTGTGCTAGTGATGATCAACTAGGTTTAACTCTTGATTTGTTCTTGAAACCTTTCAAGACCATTAATACTCCCACTGACTCCTTGACATATAAGATTCTCTTGTCAAGAAACATTCCTTGACAAAACAAATATTCAAGAGTTAGTGTAGTTTTTATCAAGACTATCACTTCACATAATTGGTTCTAGTTGGTCTTTGTCTTATCCAAGACATCACAACTTACCAATCTCAAATGTGCAGGAATAAGAAGACTTTTTCCAATTCCACATTTGTTGAATGTTATAAACCTACTAAAGACGTGTCACTCAAGTCACAATCTTGGAGTATGACTCTTAAGACTTGATATCGGAACGAAGTATGATTGACTTATTGATTTAATTATTTCCATAATTCTCGATTCCTCTTCTTAGACATACAAATGCACTAAGACTCACTAAGAGGACCAATTGAGAAATAGTTCTTTAATCATTAAGACTTATCATAAAACACAATAAAAGGTACTCTCCCTTCTTCTTAGAATAGAGAAACTTTTATCTTTCTGCCTACTTGATTCTTCTTATTCGTTCTGCTATTGATTGAAACTCTTTCGATCAACTCAGAATTATACTTAATCTTATAAGTATAACCATATTTACTAAACTTTAGTAAATCATAACGAATATCTATATCACTCTTGTGATGGACTTGATCAACGCACAACCTAGTGTACTCGATCTCCTGGTCCTTCTCTTGACACTTTGCCAAAGAATTAGTCTAATTTCCAAATATGAAGTTTCTCATTCATCATGCAACCAAGTTGTATGATTCCAAGTTTCTGTCCAATTGAAACTTGGGCGATAAGAATCTTCCTTTATTTGGCAAATTCTCGACATTTCCACAAATAATATAATAAAGAATCCATTATTGCTAACAATAGAAACAATCAAACATCAATTTTTCATACACACCATTGCAAGGATAAATAAATAAGACAAAATCAAATTTTATTTTATTGCGGAAAAATTTTGTCCTTACAATGCAATTCAACTGAAAAACTATGCTATTTCATATTTCTTATCATTTTGTCCTAACTCTAGAGTAGCAGCTCAAAAATCTGATCCTCGAGTCCATGCGATCGAAATCCATTTCTTCATGATCAGATTCAGCACGCTTCTTCCTTAAGCTTCCTCTCTTTTCTTCAATCCTGCAAAAACATCAAAATGTAATCTTATCACATCATGTATTAAGAATCAAAGAATAGGAACTTATAGAGTTAGTTAATAGATTTTACCTTAAGTAGATCCATATGTCTTGACTCTCCCATCTCTTAGATCTCTCAGGTAAACATGGCAGCTTCGTCTCTAATGCCCTTTCTCTTGGCAGTAGAAGCAGATGGACTCTTTTGGAATGGCACAAGGAACTATCTCAGAATTTACCTTTTCTGTATTTCCAATGTCACCATTTTCAATGTCCATTGAAGTTTGGGAGTTTGATTTGCCAGACAAATTTGCTCGATCAGCACGCCAAATCATTTCTGATTCAGCAGCTATAAGCAAATAGGTCAAATCAATGAGGGTCACGTCATGGTCTATCATATAGTACTCTCTAACGAACTCACTATATGATTCAGGAAGTGACTGAAGAACCCAGTCAACAGCCAACATTTCTGAGTTATCGACACCCATCATCCTTAACCTATCAATGTGTGACTTCATCTCTAAGATGTGTGCACACACATGTTTCCCATCTTCGTGTTTACTTGCCAAAAGGGCTTGAGTGAGCTTGAACTTTTCAAGCCTTTGAACTTGTGGTTTAGGGAGAATAATTGGAGGAGGTGGAGGAAGTGAAGCATGACTCTCATTTCCTTGATCGTATCGTGGAACGTCATCTTCATTTGGAAAGCTTGTTCCAAGGGACTTGGGAAGACCATTGTAAGATTTAGACATCTACAAAACGGGAGAAAATTCAAGTTAGTTGATAAGAATCCTTGATGTAACACCCAAATGAAACATCAAGGCTAGGATCCAACACAATACTCTACAACCTAGAAGAGGGATGCCGTAATCTAGTTGCAGAATATTTGAAGGTAGGTAAATGACGATTTACCAATTCCACCATGAAAAACAAAAAAAAAGTTTAAGTTTTAAATGAATTGAAACTCCTAGATCTTTTGAGATTCATTGAACTTTTCAATGACATGTTTAATCTCGATTATGCCCTTCAAGTTTGCGACTGGGATGCCGAGGATCACAAACAAGGTGTGAATAACCATACGAATCACGTGGTGCACCCAATTGCTACTATCACCTAATCAATGTGCCGGTTAGCCACACATGCTCCATTGATCTATGATAAACATCGAGCCACCCTTCGCCACCAATGTCAATCCCAAATTAGTGTGCCGGTTAACCACACACGCTCCACTAACGTTTCGACAAGGGTACAAAGTGTAATTCCATGGATTAGCATACAATTCCACATTTTTCCTAAAATAACTATGATTTGGGAATTTGTAAAAGCATGTAGTTACTTTGTACTTCATTATACTTATAATGGCAGGTTTCGTCCTATCCTACCCGTTCGACTAACGACCCTCCACTAGTCAAGAGTGCGGTGGGTAAGAGTGGATACCCATTTAATCGCCATTTTATAGGCAATTTCCTTAAACACCCCTTATAGACCAGCTTCGTGAATGAGGCCTACTAACGGTAAGACTGACTCTTTACTCATATATATAATATTAGACTTTTAATGTTACATATATATATAGTATAGGGTGTATTTTACACTTTTAAAATACTAGGTGGTTCAATTTAATAAATTATACTTTTAATTTAATCAAATGTAAACCAAAACTTTATGGAATTATTAAATCTCTTTTAATTATACACTTTAATTAATTAATAAAACCATAAGGGTGTAATTTGAACTTTTTCAAAAAATACGAGGGTTTTAGAATTTAACATTTCAAAATTAAACTTTTAATTAACTTTTAAATTCCAAAACTTGAGGGCAAGTTTTGAAACCTTTCAAAACATTAGGGTTTAACTATTTAAATTTCAAAAACAAAACTTTTAAGTTCAAATTTAAACTATAAAACCTAAAGGGGAAAATTGAAAATTTTTCACAAGATAATTCAAATCTAAATTACAAATAATCAATCTTTATCTAATAAAACAAAAGATTATCTAAATTTTGACAATTATCTTCTATTTTGGCAAGGATAATCACCCAATATCAATAAAAATCAGATATTATGAATTAAAAACGTTTATGGTAAGTATCCCAAGCCAAAACAGCAAGAAAATCGCCAAAAAACGCTGCCAGACTCACTGACTCGTCGAGTCAGCACTGGACTCGTCGAGTACCCAGTGGACTCGGCGAGTTCAGTCATGGAGTCGGCGAGTCCAGCCCCAAAATTCAAAAAAAATCGTTTTTCAGCCAATTTTCGATCAAGTAAGCATCAAATTAACTAACAAACAGCCCTAGGCTCTGATACCACTGATGGGTTTCGAGCAATACATCATTCCTATGGTGGTACATGCAAACCCTAATAGCTTTTGGATCTAGTTTGTCTAATGAACATGCAATCGAATATCCAAAGCTATAAACCCTAGATCTATCATATAAGAACTGAAATAAGGGTTTAGTAATTACCTTTGATTGTTATATAGTAATAACAATCAATTCCTTGCTTTGATTGGCTTCATAAAGCTTAGTGCCTCAAGTGTTGCACCTCTAATGGACTCACAAACACCACTAAGCAATTGGATGAAGGATAGAAGAGAGGGGAGGCACCAAAAACGGCTGGAAACCCTAAAGGAACACTTGGCCACGTTTTTGGGGCATAGGGGTCCTTTATATACATGTAGGCTATTAGGGTTTGCAACTACGAAACCCTAATCTGACTGCTTAGGCCCTAAGCAGCCCATGAACTCCTTTAACATATCCCTTGGAAGATTTCTAATGGGCTTCTCATAGAATTCGTCCAACCTATATATTATTAGGTGATCCATAGCCCAATTGTAATTATCTTATAATTACAAATCCAGTCCCCTAAGTTTAATTAATCTCTTTTAGCCACTAAATTAATTCTTAATTAATTCTTGACTAATATTAATTAAACAATATGATTTCTCCTTTAATATATTATTCTTATAATATATTAATAAATCATAATCAAACCTTTCTCTCCTTAATTCATCCTACATATTGCTATGGTGAAGGCAACCCAAAAGGACCATGCTCACAATCGGGTCAAGTACATACCAAAATAGTTATGGACTTAGACACTAATCCAACAAACACATGCAGAGATATGTGGATCGTTTGCTCAAACTAAATGTGAACTTTGATGAGGAGTTGGCTATTGACATAGTCCTGCACTCATTGTCTCCTTGCTATGATCAGTTCAAAATGACTTATCATCTGAGCACAAAGGAAGTCACATTAAGCAAACTTCAAGGCTTGCTGAGAACTGCTGAAAGTGGATTGAAAAGAAAAGCTGTTGAATCCACTCCTGGTACTTCTACCCCAGTCCTGGCTATTGGACAAGGGAAGGGGAAAAATAGGAAAGCTCCCTCAAAGCAAAATTGGAAGGGAAAGTCGCATGATGGGTCTTCTAGTCGTGGACCCAAAGGAAAAAAACAATTCTACTCCCCCTGCCTTAGATCCAAAGGATGCAACGTGCTTCTACTGCCAAGACAAGGGGCATTGGAAACGAAGCTGCCCCAAGTACCTGCAGGACATTAAGGATGGCAAGATAAAGCCTTCCTCGACAGGTATTTACACTATTATGTCTAAAAATTCATCGCATTCTAATTCTTGGGTCCTTGATACAGGATGTGGTTTTCACATTTGCTCTGACTTGCAGGGACTAAGAGAAAGTAGGGATGTGGAGCTTGGGAATATGAACCTGATAATGGGCAATAGGAGTTCGTCGCCTGTTACCAAGATCGGCGTTTATTCTTTAAAGCTTAGTAGTGGATTATGTTTAGACTTGAATAATTGTTACTACTCGTAAAAAATGACGATGAATAATATTTCCTTTCATGGTTTGTACAGACAAGGTTTCAGATATTCTTTTGATAATGATAATGGATCTATTAATGCTTATTATAATGGTGTATTTTATTTTAATGCATTGCCTTGTGATGGTGTATATGAAACTGTGATGGTTGTAGACAATTTAGGAAATAGTGTGTTACAAATTGATATGTCTAATGATTTAGACAAAGCATGCTCACTACAAGAAAACAGACCTTTAATGACACGCACTGATTTATGATATGAAAAAGTGTGTGTCCTAAGAAGCTCTCCAGAAATTTGAAGGATATAGGACACACATTTTTGGGTGCCCGAAAATTACTGTAAAAAAAAACACGGAGGGCGCCTATGAAAAAGAGTGTGTCGTATAAGCGTGTCGCTTTATAAATTTATTTGGAAACACGCGTTCTTTATCCCGGGGAGGGGGGAGGAAGGAAATCCCAAAAAGTTAAAAACCGCACTTTTTCTTCCTTATTTCCACTGGACGAAAATCTCTTCCCTTACAAGCCCTAGGTCCGATTGAATGAAAAGCAGGTATGGTTCTTCTCTTTCGGTTGAACAATGGTATGTTGTGCTTACGTCGTTCTCCTCGTACGACACCCTGAGCCTTCCGATGAGCGTGTCGAGGATCCCCCAAGCTTGTTTCAGTGGACAAGCACACGACACCGGTGGGTTTGGGTAGCCAAAGCAAGGACATCCTATCACGTGAACCTTCGTCTTCCCGAACTGGTCGAGGTACTTTAGGAACTCGATCACGTGGGCGTCGTTGCACCTCGCTAGCGTCAACGGTGGTTTGTAGTTCTTTAAATACTGCAAGAACGTGTTCCAGTCACGGCGCTTCTGTGACTCGTATCTGCTGAGTGATTGTGTTGTCGTGGCTTGTGACCTTGATCTTCCGGTAGGTGACTCAAGTGCACCACCTTCCACTAGATGAAAATATTTTCTCCTTACAAGCCCTAGGTCCGATTGAAAGAGAAGCAAGTCTGATTCTTCTCTTTCGATTTAACAAAGGTATGTTGTGCACTACTAGAAAACAACCCTTTAATGACATGCAAACAATGACACACGTTGATAGAGGACACACATTTGTGCGTGCCCTAAAAAATAATGTCCGTTTTGCAAAATTTGAAGGATAGAGGACACACATTTGTGTGTGCCCTAAAATTAGTGTCAGAAAAGAAAAAAAAGGAAATGCGGAGGGCGCCTTTCATAAAATGTGTGTCATCTAAGTGTGTCGCTTTATAATTTTTTAATAAAACACGTGTTTTAAGGCGGGATTTCACCCGCCTATTGGATTCCAAAAATTAACCCCCCCTCCCCCCCCCCCCCCCCCGCCTCTTCCAATTAGCAAGAAAAAGCCCTAGGGCCTTCGTCTTCATAGCAGCATCGCACCACCACCCAACCTCCGATCTCGCACCGCCAAGTGTCTCCTACCATCTTCTCCAACCATTATTTCCTGTCGCACTCCACCGATAACAAAACCCCCATCATGATATGCTATTGTTTGTATTTCCGGCTTCTAATTACGTCACGTATCTTACCTTCCAACCGGCACAAAGTAAAATCCATCGTTTCGCCTTCTTCTCCAACCATTTGGGAGAAGTTGTTTCCAAACGTTTCATTACGTTTAACCAGCTTCTAAGCCAATTTTCCCTTCCATCTTACGAACACGTCCTATTTTTCTTCGTCAGCGATTCCTTTCTCCTCTAACCACTTTCTCGGCTTCTGCCCTGACTTATACGAACTACAGCATCGACAAAAAAAGCTAATCTCACTTACAACAAGAAACCCCTAATTCTTTCCTTTAACTCATCTTCGCAAAATCAAGTACATGCAACCATCGTCTATGAGAGTATGTCTGTCTTCTTCCTCTTATAATCGCTAAGCCATCGTCTATGAGAGTATGTCTGTCTTCTTCCTCTTATAATCGCTAAGCCCTAACACCGAAGATTGAAAGTCAATTGACCCTCCATTCGAAGAAAAACGTAAGCATTTTCCTTTATTTATTCCATTCCGTTAGTTCGACCTGATATTCTTCTGTTCTTCGTCTTTTTTCTTCCAGATTATCCACTGTAGCCCTATACTGTGTTTTCTTTAAATGGAGAACCATTCAATTTAGGGCTTGATTGCAATTTTCTCCACAAAGATTATCCCGACAAACTGTGCTGGTAATCCCTCGACTTTCCTTCAGTTTTCTATATGAAATGTTTTAAAAAAAATCATAACTCGTTGGTTCATGCCTCCAATTTGATTTCAAAGTCTTTCGCGCCCACAATCTGAACTTTTCCCATATTGACCTACAGAATTGTGATGCAATTTGTCTTTGTTGACCAGATCTTTCAACAAAGGTTAGACTTCCGGTATATGCATACTGTTACTTTCCCGAATCTTTCTCTTTGAGAAACGTAATTTGATTTGATAGCATAACTTTCATTTCAAATTAACATCTATTGATAACATTTATTTATAATCAATCAATTTATGATTTATGAATGTTATTGCAAATTTAGTACAATAAAGGTTCATCCGCTTTATGCAAATTATGTGGAATTAATTTAATTTTCTCAATTTATCCTAAATTACCTACATTTTATTGAACCAGATCCTGAATGTGTTCACAAGTAATGCTGGCTTAAAACTCACATGTGAATGGTAGGCCAACAATCATACTATGTGCACAATATATCAAGCAAAAATATTTTTCTTACATGATAATTTGAGGGATAGGATCAGGGAAACCATTGAAATCATGGAGCTTATTAACAATGTTGCCACAACCCATGGTGATTACTAATTAGCTATTCTTTATATAATTTAGACAACACCTTGATTTTTTTTTCTTGACACCACTTGTAAACAATTTTTGTTTTGTTTCCTCAGGTGGTTTCTCTGTCTTTGCTGGTGTTGGAGAACGTACACGTGAGGGTAATGATCTTATGAGACTTTTTTTGCAGACAAAAATGCCCCTGTGTGCCTAATATTAGAGCCAAGCTGTTAGTCCTTCAAAAGGGTGTGTGTCATACTGTCATTAGTCATACATTTAAAGGGTTCTTCAAGAATTTATTTTACAATGGCAATTGGCATGTGCCAACCCAAGAAGCTCTTCCTTGAGCATCATTAATATCAAATTCACTCACATTTATATAACTTTGAAAGGTAAATTAGTCATGAACTTAAGCTTCATTTCAATATCAAATTTGTTGGCTTGTTACATAATTAAAAAGTGTATATAACTTAGCTGATCTCAGGCTATATATTAGACCTCCTACTTCCATGGCATTGGCCGTGTCAACCTCTAGGCTCCCCTCAATATACTGCTTCCATGGCATTGGCCGTGTCAACCTTTGGACTTTCTCCCTTAGGTGATTGTTTTAGGATGCTAAAGGTAATGTCAAACTTTGACTTTTATAATTCATGAGTCACGTTTCTACTTTCTAGTTATTTATTTTCTTTTTTAGGCCAAAGAAGCCGATCTTATTATACAGAACAAGGATTTATATAGAGATAAGGAACATTTATCACAAGTGAAATTGCTATGTTTGCAGAGTATCTAATATTGTTTACAATTAATTGTTCTGATTTCTTGCATTATGCAACAAGAGTATATATGAGGAATTAGCGTGTGGAACTTTAACTTGGAGGATTTAAAGAATCAGGCTGCACTTGTATGTGTTCAAATATAAGACAAGGAAGGATATATCAGATTTGATCATGAAATGCTTGTTTTTTTTACGTTATTACCCTTTATGGCAGATCAATGACTTGGATGAAATTTCAAATGTAGAAGACCCGAAAAATACAGAGTAACAAAATGGGGTCAATGGTGTTACATTACCATCAGAAACGTTGTCCCCTGAGATAGATAGATAATAATAATAATCATTCAGATCCTAAAACATGTCATGCAATTCCTATTTTGGAGAATTCATTAGTATCATTTCCAATAGAGCCTCTTCAAGCACTCGAGTAAGATCATATCTATTAAATTATCCAAATTTCACATCTTTTTTATTATATGATGTGAGATTCAATAACATGTTTGTTAAACATGAATTCAAGGGATGTTTTGATGTATGTGAAAATGACGTGGCGACTGTTAGCCCAACTGGACAAGATGAGAATCCATTAAGCCCTGTAATGACTCGTTTTCACTCTTCACATTTATCAGGTCTGTTGTTAGTTACATGATTCTTGAAATTATATATGTTGTATGCCTTGACAATGTTATCTGGAAACTTCTCTTTTTTCAGTTATTCCAATAATACTAACTTGATGCTACTGTATGTGGATCCTCCACCTCCACTTCCACCTAATTCTTAATCTTCTGCAGGTATCTTCTACATGTATTTCCACTTGTTTGGTGGGGGTGCAGTAACCAATAAGATCATTTCACTGATGTGTCTGGTTAGTTAATATAACAAGAAGATCAGTTGCCCGACTTTGATTCTTTCCTCATCTGATTCTTTTACATTTGTACTAGATGAGGACCCCGGAGTTCATCTGAAACAACTTATCAGGAGGTTTTCTTTGCATGATCTACTATTTGCAACAAATAACTTTAATGAAAAAAACATTCTTGGCTGAAGTGCATTTGGAAAAGTTTACAAAGGACGATTAGCTAATGGTGCTTTGGTGGCTGTAAAAAGACTGATAGATAGTGTTAAAGGTGGCTGTAAAAAGACGATTAGCTAATTGCTAGAGTCCTCATCAAACAAAGGCGCATCTGGTAACAACTTTGAAGATGATGAAGTAATCATTCTCACTATTATAAACACAAATTATTTTTCTTGAAACATTATAACAAAAAGTAATGATTCTCACTAGTATCTTTTATGTGCAGTATGAAATTAAAAGGTTGTATCTGTGTTGTCAAGAAATGAGCCTCCACTATTCTGTTGTTGGGACTTTCATTTGTGTATCTGTCTCTTGCAGGTAACAGGTTATGTGGTCTTATTATGATGCCTATATGTTTTCTTCTTTCACTTCCTCTGATTTTCGCCTTTCTATTTGTCTATTTTCTGTTTTGCAACTCACATGTTATCTAAAACATGTTCATTGTTATGCATTTTGTATTTTGTATTTTTTTTTGTTATTTTCATGCTTTCATCACTACAGTTTGTTAAGTAGAGGCCTATTTGTGTTTATCATACGCAATTTGTTGAAAAGATGTTTGTTCTTATTTGAATCATTTAGACTACATGTTTCTCTCTTACATTATTTTTGTTTCATTACTCTGTAGGGTGGAGATCATGCTCTTGACCAAGCTACAAAGGAAGGAGGAGATAGAGATACATTAACTGTTGTGGCACCTATTGTTAAAAAAGAAAAGAGCAATAAAGCTTATGATGTTGACATGATATCTGAAAAAAGAAGGTGCCCCTTAATAGCAATATAGTATTAGGTTATATAGTTAGGGAAAATCTCTTAATAACAATTTCCAATCAGATCCCCTTAATATCAATGTATTACAATTTTTTTGACATGATGTTATTGGATTAAATTGATTATTTTGGTATATATTTGTTTATATATTTTTGTATTATGCGTAAATGAGTATCGTAAAGGCACGTTGTATATGCATATCGTAAATGGTTGCTGAATTTTATGACACGCAAATGCGTGTCATCTTCATTTATGACAGGGGCTTTAATGATACGCAATGTGTGTCCTAAACGCGCGTCGTAAGGTTACGACACGCAAATGCGTGTCGTCTTCCTTTATGACATGACCTTCCTTGATACGCATTGTGTGTCGTAAATGAGCGTCGTAAATGTGTGACGTAACTGCGCGTCGTAAATGAGCGTCGTAAATAGACGACGCACAAAAGGGTGTCGTCTCTCGTTATGACAGGGCCTTCCTTGACACGCATTTGTGCGTCGTCTGAGCGTTTTACGACACACATTGCGCGTCATAAAAGACTGTTTTTCTAGTAGTGGTGCTTACAATCGTTCATCTACATTCTCTCCATCCACACTCTACCTTTTTCCTCTGTTTCTTCCTCTAACACCGGTGATTTAGGGCAAAATCTCCGCCATCTTCAGTTCATCTTTAGTAATATGGATTTGTAATCTTGATCGGAATATACTACATATTTAGTGTTTATTTTTAGATACTGTTTTGTCAGCTTATAGTAATTCTATTGAACTAATCATTTTGGTATTTGGAATATAAGATTGGATTTGGATTTGTAATCTTGATTTTTGACTTGTCATTACAGATAATTGAAGAATTTTTTATATCTGTGATAACTATAGTGATCTCATTTGGATTGCCACTTTTTAGAAAATTTAGTGCATGCCCTGACTCAGATGCTTCTATTGAATGTCCTCGTGCACCAGAGATGTAGGGGAATTATGTAAATGTAAGGTCATTTATTTATTTTTATAACTTCTTTCACATAATAAAAATAAACTAACTTAAAATAGTGAAAATTTATTGTTAGTATCTGTAAAATTATGTTGTTGAAGTGTATTATGAGTTTAAGCACAAAAAAAACTGTTAACATGTTCATGTTGATGTTGTTGTAACATTTTTTTCACACAATAAACAGAATTAAAATAGTTCAAAACTAATGGCCTTGTTTTAGTTTTCCCTTATGGGTTTACCCTTTTTATTTGCAGTTTTATTGTACCAAGGAAAATGAATACAATGACCTTGCAACCATCTTGTTTAATACTCAGGTCAGTATTTGTGTATTCTTCTGTTTATACGTTACTAATGTTAACCTAACCTCATCCCTTAGGCTTTGTTTATTCTTCTTCTTCTCTCTCTCCCCCCTCCCTTGTTTTTTTTGATTTTCCATTTATCTGGATGCAGGATGATTCTATAAGAAATATATTTAGTGTGAAAACCATTCACGAGTACAACGCCTAGAGCATGTTGACCTTTCTGATATCCCTCACCTCCACTTTTACTTAACATCTATTTCGTGAAAAGAAAATAATATTTAATAAATAGCAATTAGGAATAGGATATATATTGGTATAAAGAAGTCTTCTAAAATGAAACTTGATGCTTGGATATTGACATATTGTAGGTAATTTTGTACATATTGTGCACATACGAGGTACAAAATTACAAATATACCCCTTTTGTTTTGGCCTTGTTCTTTCTATATGATATTAATGGTAGTTGAAATAAGTCAAGATGTTTTTTTTGTTGTATAGTTTTAATGCACACAGGCTACTGCCGCCCAACTGCATCTCCTCCTCCCCCTGCTATTCAGGAGTTACGTGCTACTGTCAGAGTACTTCCTCCACAAGATTGTATGCATTTATATTTTTTTATGCAAGAAATAGCAGCCTACTTTTACAAATATACTTTGAAAAATCTTACGTCTAGTTTTCTTGTTAAGACATTGTAATTTGAATAATCTACTCAATTGTAGTAGTGCAATTTAGATGATATATTTTTCAAAGTACAATGATGCTGTAATAAACAAAATAAATGAAAGTAGATGGCTATTACAAAATAATTCTTTTGTCTAATTCATCATGTTGATTATGTATGAGATAATAATAATTTGTTGGTAGGTTATGTTTCTACACAGTGAAACAACGTTCGTTCTCGTGCATGGGGGTTGCTATTGGTTGTTGTTTTTGTGTAGAGAGATGCTACATCGTCAAGGTAAGTAACAACCACTTACTTAATACCAATCAACTTTACCATTTCTACTATAATTTAATGTTTACAGTTACACAAAAACAATATGTAACAAGTTATGGATAAAAACAAAGTATGTTGGTAAAAATAGTAAAATTGGTTGCGATTTGTTTGATAAAGAACAAGACAATAAGCTACCTACCAACTTGTAATTCAATTTTATCCACAGCCTGCTTCGTATGGTTACTATTATGGATGAAAAAACAAAGTATGTTGGTTGTCTATTTTTGGTAAAACAACGAAGTAAAAGTTTTTTTTTAATTCAGAAAAGTGGTGGGACAATTGATCTTGAACCTTTTCTTACACATACATCCACTGTGGAGTCGACTCTTGCTCTTGTGGTTGTGGAACGCATAATGACAGAAAATACTTGTGCAACTTCTGAAGCAATTACTTTAGCAATCAAAGGGGAAAAATAAAAGGTTTTTTATTTATTTACATGACTTTATTTTAACATTGGATTTTTGTTATTTTTTAATTTGAAAGAATGGTAAGATTGTTATGACTTTAATAATGCAGATATTTATGTGTTGTTGGTGGCTGTGTCTAGAACTGTATTTGCAGCGTCCTTTTTAAGCCCATGCCTCCTCTCGCCTTGATGCTTTGCTGGAGGCTAAAGCCAAGCAAGGTATTTAGGTAGTTTTTAATTTTTTTAAATTTTTAAATTTTTTTTTAAAATTTATAATAAAGTTCATTAATATTACTCTCTTCTACTACAGTTGTTTGGGATCTTTTTCCATTTTGTGTTTGAAAGCTTTGGTAATCAGAACACCAATCTGAATTGTAAGTTCTTTTTTTCTTTTCTCTCTCTGACCAACTTTATTATTTACATTTTTTGTTGTTTGTTTGTTACCAATACGAATGCCATTTGTCGATTTTATTTTGTTTGGTTATATTTCAATATATTGTTTTATTGATGATGTTGTATTGTGCGCAAATTATTTGGAACTCTTCAACACGAGTGGAGTTGTTGAAATTTGTAGACCAGAAGCGTGTACATTGAAGTTGAAGTTGGTTTTTTTTATGTGGGCAATTTTCCCACTACAGGTATATATGTATTCAGTCATTTCATCATTTTTAAATCCTCAAATAATCCATTTCATTTGTCAGGATTTATTAGCCCTGAAAGAAGCATACACAACACGCCCTGCAACAGAGGAGACGATCAATGATCCCACAAATCTTAAACATTTCTGGCGATTCCGAAATAGTTTGTGTTTTATATGTTTTTTGTTATTTGGACTAGGAAGATTTTTTTCCTATAGTTTGACCAATGTTAATAAAATAACAATTAAATGTGATTTATTTTGAATATTAGTACATTTATTTTATGAAATGGATTGTTTTGTTATATAAGTATTTTATTTTCCATTATGAGACTTTAAATGTGTTATTTAATTTGAAAATTAGTAAATCTATCAAAAATATATATATATTTAAAACATTTAAAATTATGACACGCAAAAATGTGTGTCATCTTTCTTTATGACCGGAGCTTTAATGATACACAATACGAGTCGTAAATTTACGACACGCAAATGCGTGTCGTCTTCTTTATGACAGGGCCTTCCTTGACACACATTGTGTGTCGTAAGCGTGCGTCGTAAGTGCGCTTCGTAAGGTTACGACACGCAAATGCGTGTCGTCTTCCTTTATGACAGGGCCTTCCTTGACACGCATTTGCGTGTCATCTGTGGCTTTTATGACACGCAATGCGTGTCATTAAAGGTTGTTTTTGTAGTAGTGGCTTGTAGCATTGTCGTCTTGGACATGTCAACAAGAAGCGTATTGCCCAACTCCAAAAGGATGGGGTGTTGGAATCATTTGACCTAAGGTTGGATGATACATGCGAGTCATGTTTGCTTGGAAAGATGACTAAATCACCTTTTACTGGTTCTTGTGAAAGAGGTGAAGGATTATTGGATCTCATACACACAGATGTGTGTTGGCCCTTTAGATCCACCACAAGGGATGCAGATCGATTTTATGTGACTTTTACTGATGATTATAGCGGATATGGATATATCTACTTAATCAAGCACAAATAAGAAACCTTTGAAAAGTTCAAAGGGTTTAAACATGAAGTCGAAAATCAATTGGGCAGGAAGATAAAGATGCTCAGATCCGATAGGGGTGGTGAGTATCTTAGTATCGAGTTCCACGACTATCTTAAGGAATGTGGAATTGTTTCACAACTGACACCACCTAAGATACCACAACTTAATGGTGTGGCTGAGAGGCGTAGTCGAAGGGGAGTCTTCCGCGAGAGGGAACTCACATAAATCCTTTGGTTACTTGTTCTACAGACCAAGTGAGAACGTGGTCTTCGTAGCACGAAGAGGAGTCTTCCGCGAGAGGGAACTCATATGCAAAGGGGACAGTGGGAGTACAATTGATCTTGAAGAAATTCAAGAGTCAAGCGATGAAGGAACCTCTAACACTAGCGATCAACCTGAGGAAGAAATTCATGTTGAACCTATTGACGAGTCATTACCTCTTAGATGTTCCAATCGAGTTAGAATGGCACCTAAGTTTTATGGTTTCCATATTACTACAGATGGTGATATGTTTATCAGTGATAGTACACTGGTAAATTTGGATGAGCCTTCTAACTACAAGGAAGCCATGGCGGGCTCTGAGTCTGCTAAATGGAAAGAGGCAATGGACAACGAGATCCAGTCCATGTATGACAATCAAGTTTGGAACTTGGTTGACAATGCGCCAGGTCGTAAGACAGTTGGGTGCAAATGGATCTTCAAGAAGAAGACCAACATGGATGGAAATGTACACACGTTCAAGGCACGGCTGGTTGCGAAGGGCTTTACTCAAACCCAAGGGGTTGACTATGATGAGACCTTCTTACCAGTGGCTAAGATCAAATCTATTAGGGTTATGTTAGCCATAGCTGCATTTCATGATTATGAAATCTAGCAAATGGATGTCAAAACCGCTTTCCTTAATAGAAATGTTGCTGAAGATGTTTACATGTGTCAGCCAGAGGGTTTTGTGGATGCTAAATACCCCAATAGAGTGTGTAAGCTTGAGAAATCAATTTATGGATTGAAGCAAGCTTCTCGCAGATGGAATATTTGCTTTGATGAGAAGGTCAAAGAGTTTGGCTTCTCTAGAAGTGAGGATGAGTCATGCGTATATGTCAAAGCTAGTGGGAGTATAGTTAGCTTTCTAGTACTGTATGTTGATGACATACAACTTATAGGAAACGACGTTCCAACTCTGCGAGAGGTTAAGTCTTGGCTTGGAAAGTGTCTCGCTATGAAGGATCTAGGAGAGGCTGCTTATATTTTGGGGATAAGGATCTTGAGAAACAGTAGTAGAAGACTAATTGGACTTAGTCAAAGTACTTACTTGGATAAAGTGCTAAAGTCTTTTAGCATGGAGAATTCCAAGAAAGGGGAATTGCCTATCCAGAGAAATACCAAGTTGAGTAAGACTCAGAGTCCGAGTACCGATGCAGAGATAGCATAAATGAGTCGAGTTCCATATGCTTCCGCCGTTGGATTGATCATGTAAGCTATGACATGTACTCGCACTGATGTAGTTTTTGCTTTGAGCATTGTCAGCCGATATCAAGGGAACCCGGGTAAAGCTCACTGGATAGCAGTCAAGAACATTCTTAAGTATATGTGAAGGACTAAGGACTGGGTCCTTGTACTTGGTGGCAGTGATGACTTGATAGTTACTGGTTATTGTGACGACAGTTTTCAGACAGACGGAGACAACTTCCATTCCCAGTATGGTTGGGTGTTTACACTCAATGGAGGAGCAGTAACTTGGAAAAGTTCCAAGCAGGAGACCATGGCTAATTCAACGTGCGAGTCAGATTATATAGCCGCGAGAGAAGCGTTAAAGGAGGCTATATGGTTGAAGAACTCCATTGGAGACCTTGGAGTTGTGCCAGCCATAAAGGTCATAAAGGAGCCTATGGAGATTTTCTACGATAATGAAGGAGCGGTTGCCTTAACCAAGGAACCAAGGGATCATGGAGGATCCAGACATATCGACAGAAAATATCACTTCATCAGACATCTGGTAGAAGAAGGAATCCTCATTGTCAAGAGGGTATCATCAGAAGAGAGTCCTGCAGATCCTCTCACAAAGGGTCTGAGTAGGATTAGGCACGTTCAGCATGCAAGAAGCATTGGTCTGAAGGATGATATTAGTTTTAGTGATTAGATAGATATTTTAGAAACTTATAATAGATAAATGTAATTGACATTTGATTATTATGTAATGGAGATTTATTTATAAGTATTGTTTACTATCTCTTGTCGATTGTTTATTCTTATGTTTCAACTTTGCATGTTTTACTTCCTAAATAATTGGATTGTTCAAATTATCCACAGTCGATCATACTTTGGAAGTAAGTAGTGAATTAAGACTGTCATGAATTGGCTTGTAGATTGTCTAAGTGTTTAGACATAGCAATTGTTTGCTGCAACGTTCATGAGTACTCCTGAAATGGGGATTTGAGTATTGGATTAAACCCACGCTCATTTGAATTACTTCATGGAATTTATCACGAGTAATTATGAGACGATAATATCGTATAATCTTTAAACCAAGATATATGAGTTGTTGTTTACGAGTTGGTTGTGCAATGATAATGCGTAAACGCATCAGTAACTTGATGTTATAAAACGTATTGTTGTGTACGATTTGATGAGTAAATAGTACAAGCATATAAGAAAAAGTTTATATGTTCCTTTTATCCCAAGGGGTAAAAGCGATATCTTGGGCCCCTCGATGATTTTGTGTTGACTTATGTGTCGGGCTTGGTCAGGACTAAATTGATGTGTTCAATTAAGTTTGTTGTCATACAAATCAGAAACCGGGAAACAAACTGTTGGACAATGAGAATGATTATGTTCCATGTATTTGTCTACATGATATCTTGCAGAACGGAGGATTATATGATCCCTTATCTTAAGGACACACAACTGACTAGGTCAGAGTTCGACAGCGGTTTTTGAAAGCTACGATTGTTAATCAAATTTCGAAGTCATACTTGCAACTATAGTTATTAGACTTATCCAAGTAGGAGACTGTTGGATTAGGTGTCTAAGCCCATAACTACAATTGGTATGTACTTGATTTGATTGTAGCATGGTCATTTTGGGTTGCCTTCACCCTAGCAACTTGACAGGATGATTTTGGAGAGAGATGTTGATAAATGATTTATTAATGTATTATGAGAATAATATATTAATTAGAAATCATATTATTTAATTAATATTTAATCAGAAATTAATTTGGAATTAATTTCGGGATTAAAGGAACAGGGGTTGTTTTGCGAATCGTTGATAGTTGTGAAACTGGGCTGATGGACTCTTTAATTAGGAGTGGAAGAAATCCTATAGGGAGGCCCTATGGATTTCGTCCAAAGCTTCTTAGTAGGAGGTCCATGGGATGCTTAAGCCCTAAGCAGTAATTAGGGTTTCCTCCAGAAACCTTAGCAGCCCACAGCTATATATAGAACCCCTAGGCATGGGATTTTCGGCCACTACCTTTCTAAAAGAACCCTAGCTGAAATTCTAAGAGCTTCCTCCTCTCTCCTTCTCATCTTCTTGCTAGTCGTGTTTGTGAACCATAGGCACTAAGCTTTCCAAAGTCAAGGATCTACAAGGAGTTCTAGTTATTACTACATAACTAGAAAGGTAATCATCAAAACCCTTTTTGTTATATGATTTTCGAAATTGTATGCTGGATCTAGGGTTTATTGCTTTGGTATTCAATTTCATGTTCAACTAGTGAAAAACTTAGATCCAAAGAAATTAGGGTTGCATGATCACATAGGATGTTGTTATGCTAGAAACCCATCATGATGAACCCCACGACTAGTGGTCAAGGACACATTGATACTTAATCCAGATAATCAAGACTGACATGGAACTGAACATACTCGCTTCTGGAAAAGATCCACCGATCAACATCTGCCCAACTAATCTGAAAACAGCAATCCAAACAAGAACTGGAAAATTCCTCAACGGCTAAAATACTCAATCGGAGAATCCCAGTTCTCCCCCACTTAGGGCTCGAACTACCACCCACTGGCATTGAAACCAAATCATAACTCAAACTAGATTAAGCAGGTACTACCCTTCCTAACTCTGGAAAATACGAGCATGCTCACTCCTTCTCCGAACTTGGAAAAGCTGAAAGTGCATAACCCTTGCCATATATAACGACATTCCAATCCATCAATCAACCATCCCACTTTAGCTAAAAAACCCAATCCGATCATAATCATCGTCCCCTTCTTGAGTCCCGCGACTCGAGTACCCAGCCCCTAGCAAAACCTTCGAGGCCTCAAACCAAAGCTCACTAGGTCTGCACCAAACAACCCAAATCAATAACACCACTGGGGCTCAAAACACTAACCAGATCCATCCTCATGCCTGAGCAGCCACAACCAAACAATTGACAGGAACAGAAACACTGTCGCGAATCATAGTATCCAACCATGCTATCTTCCCCGACCAGTCCTTAGAATCCCCGAAATCCTCCTCAATTCAAGTATGGATCATGTGCTTCCAGTAGTACGGGCCCAATACTTCCTTCCACACCTATCCATACTTTCCTAAAGAATCATCTCGGGTCCTCTAAGACCTAATCATGAAAATACTCTCAATACCTACTCTACAGCGAAACAACCGCACTAAAATACTCCCTAGGTTATCATAGGACTCATCCACACCCCCTCTGCCATCATCTGCTGAAGAACCCCTACCAACGCCATCTAACCACTTCACGAATACAATTACATGCAACCAAGCTTAAATAATCCTTTGACTAAAGGGCTTAGCCCTAAAACGGTTGGACTCAAACAAGAGCTGCACAATAGGTCCGAGTCCTTCATTCTAAGATTATTTAACCTTCATAGCATGTAATTTTTATTGTATTCATTTGATGGTTAAATCTCATCAACATGGGTCCCACAAAGCACAAAGCAAGCAGCATTGCAGCAGAGAAGCCGACGGGCACTAAAACGCAATAAAATCAGACAGATCCTCATATTAAATCCTCGATCTCAAAATCCCCGCACCATGGGTGCACCTTCACCCTGCTCTCACTCTGCCCAGAGTGGCTAATCATTCCTCACGCTGAACCGCTATACACTATACCCACTCATGAAACTTCCACCAACCCTACAGCACTCGTGTATGCTAGACATACATAACACTGGATCCTATAGGCAGTCAAATATTTGATCCTACCCTAAGCCCTTCATCAAACAAGAACAGGAAATAAGGCCAAACCAAACATTCTCAGGCTATAGAATCTTAATTATGTACAACTATGATGCATACACTAATCAACTATAGTAATGATGTCAATTGCATATAAGGAAGAACCTTAGGCTATCAAGCATCATATATTCATGCAATTCTATCATGCAGTTCCTGAAGATCCCTAACCTATCACTAGCATGCTACTCTAACATATCACAATATTAAAGAACAGTGTGGTAATTTGGGGTCAACTTACTAGCTCCGGCTGATCGTACATATCACATCCTCTTTTGGTTATTTTGAAAGCAACTTTGAAAGTTATTTTTAAAACCCTTACTTTGAAAATCATTTTTAAATCCCTTTCTCCTTAGTTTGAGACTGGATTCACACGAATTTTCCTCCAATTCACTCAAACCAAGGCTCTAATACCAACTTGTAACATCCCAAAAATTTCAGCAAATTTAAACTTTTCAAAACAGCCCATTTATTAACAAAAGTGTTTACAAAAACATTGTCTCCAAATCATGATTTAAAATCAGAGTCTCCCAAGATCCAATCTGTTGAAAAACCAAGGATGTGTACGGTAACGCCTTCGCCTTTCCACGAATCATCTGAAGAACCTGAAAGCATAAACAAAACTGTAAGCACAAAGCTTAGTGAGTTCCCCCAAAGTACCAACACACAGCAAATAACATATACCACAAACAGCATATTGTGGGTCCAATCAACCATTGGGTTGGAATACCCCAGGCCCTCAACCATCGGGTTGGAATGCCAACATACTATGGGTCAAGTCAACCGTCGGGTTGGAATACCCCACGCCCTCAACCATCGGGTTGGAATGCCAACATACTATGGGTCCAGTCAACCGTCGGGTTGGAATACCCTGGGCCCTCAACAATCGAGTTGGAATGCCAACATACTATGGGTCCAATCATCCTTGGGATGGAATACCATCGGGCCCATTCAACTATTAGGTTGGAATGCCCTGGCCTGTTGGCTTACGCAACGAGCAGTGAAGCCTTAACCACAGACCAAACATGTATACATATAACAGATAATCATATAATAGTTGACAGCCAGACATACAGATCTACAGATCACTAAGCATAGCAACATCCTATCTACTAGGATACCGATCTAACAGATCATAACATCATAGCAACATACTATCTACCAGGATACCGATCTAACATATCATAACAGCATAGCAACATCCTATTTACCAGGATACCGATCTAGCAGATCATAACAACATAGAAAAATCCTATCTACTAGGATACTGATATAACAAATCATAACAACATAGCAGCATGCATAACAGGATATCAATCTAATGGGCCGGAATTGGTGCCTTCGGCCTGCAAGTACAGTAAGGACAACCTACCTCGCATTGTCGAATTACACAGACGATCCCTGGCTGTTGGCTGTTAGATCCTCGAACTGTCAATATCAAGACAACACCTCGTCAACTGTTGATCCCACGAATAATCTTTGACTGCAGATCCGCTAAAATTCGCATGCTATCAAATACCACAAATGACAACCCATTATCATCTAGCCCCTGACTCACACCGTGAGTCCAAATTAGGGTAAAAGACCTGTTTACCCTTCCTCAAGCTTGGCCCAACTTGATGACCAAAGGCCCAAAATCCAAAATAACATCTAAGGCCCAAATATGGCCCAATTTTCCAAATTGGGCCCAATTCCTTTCGTGGGCCTTCTCCTAAGAAGGTCCAACAAGACATAGCATCCCAACCATAAAAGTCTAGATGGTCCAAATATGGCCCAACACAACCAGGCCCAAAACCGAAGCCCAAAAAGAAAGGGCCCAAGTCTGCCGAGTACGCGGGGCATACTCAGCATGTACGCTCAGTGTATAGTATGGAAGGCTTATACGCGCGACTTACATACTTGTACGCCCAGCGTACTCACCAACCATGGCCATCTTTCCAAATTTATCACTTAACCCATTGAGACTTGGATCCAAACTCAGATCTGACTTCTCCATGGTGGTTAATCAACTAAAGTTGCCAAATTCATGTGCATGCATGGCTAAATAGGACTCTAGAGCTCAAAAGAGCTTAATACTTAACTTAATACATGAATGGAACCAAAACCACCATAAAGTTTGCACCTTTATGCCCAAGGAACCCATGATATATCCAAATCTACAATTTCAAGCTTCAAAAACGACTTTAACTCCCAATCATCAACCAAAAGGGTCAAAATGACCAAAAATGAACCAAGAAGAAGATACATTAAATGAAAAGGCAATGTTTGGACTTTATACCTCCCAAGCTTCCAAAAGGAGATGAAAATGTTGGATCTCAAAGCTTTCCTTCAAAGAACAAGTCTTCAAGCTTCTCCTTCTTGTTCTAGATCCACAAAATGAACACCAAATTCTCACAAAAGCTTCAAAAACCCCACAATGGAGACTAAGACTCGTTTGTAGGGTTTGGGGGCTTTAGAGACTGATAAGGAGGCCATCCCTAAGGAATAAGGATGTTTAAATAGGATACACATGATTAAAAATTAGGGTTAAGGCACCCCTCGTACGCCCAACGTACGAGGCCGGGGTTCGCAATCCTTCCTTCCGGGTATACTAAGGGTACACCAATGTATGCCCAACGTACTTCCCCTCGCACTAGCACGCCCTGCGTACTCCCTATGTACACCCCGCGTATTAGGGTTTCTTCTTACCCCTGAAAACTCCAAAGGCCATAACTTCTTCGCTATAAATCCAATTTCGACGATCCTTATCTCCATGAAAAGGTTACAAGAAGCTCTACACTTTAATCAACTCATACTTGGCTTACAATTTCCCGAACAAACATCCCATTCCCATAAGAGCTCGAGCTGACATATTACCAAAATACCCTTTGGCTCCAAAACACAACCGAACACCCGGATAATCTAAATTACCTCACCCGCACCCAAAAGGAAACGATTCGGGACAGGGTATTACAGGACGACACGTGACACAAAGTGGTTGCAGAGACATAACCATAAAATATGCGATGTGCAACCTTTTTGCACGCCGTGCACCCCAAAAACGACTATAAATAGGACGCCAAGCCTTATTCCCTTCCCACACCTCTCACGGTCTTCTCTCTCGAGTTGCTTTCGATTTTAGCATGCTTTCCCTTAGTTTTAGTATTCGACGAAGCCCTATGACCCCTGAAGTAGTAGTAGCTAGCGAGTAGAAGCTCTGCCAGTGTAATTTCTTAACTTTTATCAAGAAGAACCTCTGTAAGTTAAGCTACACTCTAGTCTTTTTAGTGTAACTTATATTTATAGTCATAAGTCATTATTATGAACCTATAAATGAGATTTATCAGTAATTCCATGTCATTATACTGATCGGTCTCCTTACGGGTGAGGTGTCTGGAATGGTCACATTGGATTGGTTGTTGGATTTCAGAAAATTTATTATGTCGAAAGGATCTTGCCTCCCAACTGTCCTGCCTGGCTGATCCTTGTTTAATAGATCTTGATGTATGCATCTGGATTACTGAGGAATGTAGAGTATAATTATTATAGTCGTCAGGATTATAAAACTAGACTTAGACATAGTGTTATACATTTAGGTCATTGAAAGTGCTAAGGCGAGGTTTGCCCAAATTTCGTGGCATCCACTTTTATCAAGTGAGTGCATAGTCCATTTCATGAACATGATTTTAATACAAGTATTAACTAAGGTATTAACTATATGTTAGAAAGTTTATGTGTGAGCTATATGCTTACTACCTGGTTTATGTGTTAGAAATGTATTTAAGAATATATGACATACGAACTAGATATGGTTCTATATATGATAAAAAGGTATACGTCTATTTTTGCATGATAACAATAATAGAAATATCATTCGGGAAATAGACAAAAGTATATTAATACTTCAAAATACTCTACATTATATATATATATATATATATATATATATATATACACACGCACACACACACTAAGATAGGATAGTGTTATCTAGACATAGTTGGTATTAGAGGTTTCGTAGCTATGCCCGTTAATAATATAAGACTAATTCAATTAAATTTGATATCAGGTAGTCTCATTTAGGATATGTGTGTGTGTGTAAGTTAGGAACAGAGAGTAGAATTCTATTCCATGACACTTTCAGGTGTTGATGTACGGTAGTACGATATAGTGCTCCCCTTGGGATCACCAGATATGGTGGGTCTCGATCAGACAATTGTAATGGTATGTCTGCATATTCTTGGATAACCAGATATGGTAGGTCCTGATCAAACAACTGTAATGGTATGTCTGCATATTTCTAAACAGTTCAACTGTAATGCTTATGATTCTAAGCTTCTTATGATAAATCCATTAATAAATTCTTGAATTGGATATTGATGATCATAAACCATAATCTGCTGATTTTTTAGATATGTGAAATTGAGTTAATGTCTTTATGAATTAAGACATCTAAACTAGTTATTCATGAAGTATACTTATTTTTGATGATGTTAAAGAATCAACCAAGTTATATTTAAGGATGGTGAACCCTACCTAAATGAATTGTTAATATACTTGAAATTAACCTCGTGTCTTAACGACTTAAGACATATAGATAAGATATTCATGGAGCTTAATTGGTCTTGAGACAAAGAGTTGAAACATAAATTTATTTAATCAAGTGATTAATGATCATTTTTGGATATGGAATTGAATTAAACTCTTTATGAAACAAACCATGTTAATAAGACCTTAATGTGCTATCTGAATAGGTTTTAGCAAGGAGATTTGGTCATGACAACTTAAACATCAAGTAAAAAAAAATGATGATAGTTAGTTTTCACTAACTAGCAAGGTGGGTGCATGTGGGGTTTCCCAATGGGATACAACCCTTTTTATATACACAAACTAAGCAAATTTATGCACGTTACTCATAATAAAATTATATAGTTAATGTTTTTAGAAAATAAATACTACAAATAATAATGTTATTAACATCAACTAAGAATAACGAACTTTTGCACCAAGTTGACTTATAAAATTGTAATTATTTCGAATCATATTATTATATAAACATTTATTAAAATTATTTCATTCAATAATCTCTACCCGTTGATTCGATGGTGATTAAGGTGGGTTATGGTGGTTGTGATGGCTGAATAAAATGTTTATGAGCAGTTGGTTCAGGTAGGGTGACGGGTTGACGGAGGGGGTTGTGAGGAAGGTGGAATATGGGTAGTATTGGGTGGAGATGAAGGTGAGACTAACATTTGATCCCCGAACTTATTTTTTTGGCTTTATAGGGGCACAATGTGAGTTTTGTTGGTCTAAATGGTCACTGTCACATGGTGAACTGACTATTACAGGTTGTCATGGACTAATAGAGCAGACTATATCCTAGTTTAGAGACTCATAAAGCCCGATAAAAACTTTAGGGACCTAATCGACCAACCCTAGAAACTTTGTAAGGAATTTGTGTTATTTCCCCTTATATTTAATTTAACAAAATAAGTATATTATATTGATAATTCAAAAGATTTGTTATTAATATGATAATATTTTATATTTGATAATATAATTAAATTAATAAGTTAGATATTTTAGATTGAAAATTTAAGAGTTAAGGTTTCAAATGCTTTATATAATACATGCAATAATCGGATAGAGAAAAGTAAGAAAGAAAGCAGACTAATGATGACACATGTGATGAGAGTTGCAAATACTCCTGCGTCCATCCACTAGTTTGCCTCTCAAGTGCCAATAGATCCTCTTTGCTTCTTCCAAATGTTAACAATTTCTGTATTGTGTTGTTTATTTTCTAACCACAAAATGAGTACAAAGGGGATGCATAGTTCAATAGACCTAATGTGATCATCAAGTTCCCACTGAAATTTCGCACCATATCTCCTTCCCAAAAATCTGAAAATTAATTCAAGAGATGGGGAAAAAAACTGAATGTATCTTATCTTCATCTTTCCTTTATCTACCGAATAAAGCTGATTTGAAAATATATTGAGGAAATAATCAAAACCCATTTGAGTTCAAGTTGAACTTTGCCAGTTTCTAAAAGGAAGAAGCGAACCGAAGATCTCCATCAATTGGTTATTTAGAGTATTGTAAAGTGGTCGTTCTTTAACGCAGATAAAAGGGTATGGTCCTGGGAAAGCTACATGCAGATAATAGAGTGGATAGCTTTCTAACCCTCACTCACGTAAGCTTCCATTAGTTATCGTACTTCCTTTTCTCACTATACCTTAGTGCATCCAATTTATTGTATTTGTGGAAGAAGACAAAGTGATTTAAGCACCACACAATTTATCATTTGAATATCCTTTTAGCTAGAAAAAGATTATGCAATCGTGCATGCATGTTGTATAATATTGATTGATATCATGAATAGACTACGTCTATTTGAGGTAGTGGCAAACTGCACCATTGCTTTGTATATGGAAAATTAATTTATTTCCAAAAAAATAACATCTTTTGAAAAGTATATTTTTAATTTTAAATGATAAATGGCTAATTTGATTCTATTTGTTAACATTATTATTAATATTCTTTTCATGAAGTGCAAAAAAAAATATAAATTGATTTTAGCTATTTTTAAACGACGATCATTTTTTTTTTTTTTTTGAATGACACGCCACCTAATGTTTGAATCCAGTTGGATTTGAACAGGTTAACTCCAAATACAATGAGTTGATTTTTGTTAATATTCTTCCCAAAATCATCTTAAATATTTACATCTAGAATTGTTAATTGTCAATTGTGTAACAGGGTTTGTGTTGAATATAGTTGTCATGGGGTTTAAAGTTTTTTTTTTTAAAATGTTAAATGAACACTTCGGCAAGTAAATACGATTAAGACAAAACTACAAGAATGGTCCCGGTATTATGAAAATTGTCATTTTAGTCCAAAAATGTTTGGACTACTATCAATGATCAAAAGTTTGATTTTGTTGCCAGTTTGGTTCAAAACTTTATGAAAATTCTTACATTGACGGATTTGGCCTTATAATTTTGTTTTTTCATTTTCTTTTTATTACAATAATTAAAAAACAAATAACTAAAGTACAACCCCACCTCTCTCTCTCTCTCTCTACAATACCAACTGCTACTTGATAATAGCACCACCACCACCATCGGTCAGAGATATAAACACCGCAACCACCGCTGTCGAGTAGAGATATGAACGCCACCAACGTCGCCGACTAGAGACATGAATGTCACCACCACATCGGTCAATACCACATACAGTAGCTAGAAAACCCTCGATTTTCTGGCGAAGACCCTCGATTTTACGGTGGAGAAGACAAAGAGAGATGCGATAAGTCGACCAGATCTTCAACGTCGATGATGGTGGCGTTGAAAACCCTTGGGTTTTTATGCCTCTTGTGACAAACATCAGGTCTGGTTGAATAGGGTTTAATGGCGGCGGCGGATGGAATACGGTTTTCTGCTAATGATGATGTAAGTCAACCACGGAAGGCAACGGCTTCGGGGATTCCAGATCTAAACATGAAATCGATATTTGTAAGTCCCCAAAAATGCTTGTGTATCAATCAGATCCAATTGATGGTGCGGAATCCCAATCAATTGGATGATGTCAGATCAAATAGAAGAGAATGAGAAGAAGAAGATGATGAATCTTGTATGATTTGATTAGAATGAAGATCCAGATACAAGATTCACACACACTAACACACACTAAATCTCCTTTCTCTCTCTCTCTTGGCCGTACACTCCTTTTCTGTTCATCAATCCCCTCTTCAACCACCTAACACCTATATATATACTTGGGGAATATGGGCCGTAAATGGGTTTACGGCCGTAAACACCCATTGGGCCGTAAATACAACTGCAAAAATATATTACACGACCAAAAACTATTAATGCCTAGAAAAGTAAAGTATAAACCATATTTTTTACCCAACAATCTCCCCCTTGGTTTATAGCTTTCTTTTCTTAATTGACCCAACAAGCTCCCCCTAAAAAGGTAGCTGGCTTTTCTTGATAATCTTCATTGGGAGCTTGGCTTCAGCATTAATCTTCAAATTCTTTACAACTTCAAGATGAACTTGATGAATTTTCAATGAATGACTTCATCTTGAGCAGTTGGGATTTTCTGCAGAATTTGACATTGAACGCACATTGGGTGAGGAGGCATCTTGTACTGATTCTTGAAAGATAGCGCTTTCAGCTTGAGAATCTTCAGAGAGAACATCAGAGAGAACAAATCTTCTGGATCACTTCAGCAGGTTCAAGATAGCAGCAGACTGATTGAGGAGGCTTCAATGCAATCCGTCACATAATCTTCAATTGCAGCTTCACCTTGCTTCTTCTGGGGTTGAAGGATTGAATGTTGAAAGAATAATCTTCATTTCTTGCTCCTTTGAAAGAAAATTCTTCGATGATCACGGATGAAGCTTTGGCTCAGAAATCTTCGACACAAACTCCATGAGTTTCATCTTCACCTGAATTCACTTTTCAAGACAAAACAAAACTAAAAGAAAATTTAGCACACAATATTTTTTGGATTTTTCATATTTTCTGAAAAAGAAATAAAACAGAAATAACACTATTTTTGGATTTTTTTAATTTTCTGATTTTTGTTTGGTTTTTAAAATTTTTAATTCTCCCCTAATATTTAAATTAGAAGAAACTATGAACAAATTTAACAAAAATAAAATGATATCTAACTTTAAGAGTGATTTGGGATCAAAGTTTTTAGACAGCCTTTATCCGTTTATCAGTACCTTTCCCTTCATGAATAGATCTGATCAATCGCCGGTATTGTGGTCCACTTAAACACAAGAGATTGTGACAAAATTAGGACATACTATAAGTGACAAGACAATGTGATCCTAAGTTCCTAGATAATATTCCTTAAGGACCATTCAGCTGACGACGACCAAAGATATTGTTGTCCACCTAAATTGAGCAGCGAGATCTACAGACAACCTAGTGATTGTTCAATTTTAAATGTACTAGAACATGTTTCCCGCTTCCTGACATACCCCAATAATCAGGAACTTCCAAAGTACTCCTTACTTTAGGTGAGCAGACAATTATTATGAGAGAAGTCAGATTTAGAGTGCATATGCTATACACCCAGGTCGGATCTCTTCCAATCTCGCAGAGGGTGAAACATATGACTAACCAGATTTAGAGGGATTGAGAAGTAGAATGGTGCATATGCTGTGTACCAGGTCGGATGTATTTCAATCACGCAAAGGAGACAACATATGACTAACAGACAGGAAGAATTGCATAGATAGAAGATGCAGAGAAATAGAATTCAATATGTTACAGTCCAGGTCGGATGTATTTCAATCACGCAGAGGAGACAACATATGACTAACAGACAGAAAGCAAGAAAATAATTTCCTACATACCTACTTTATCGGAATTCCCCAGTCGCCCCATCAATACCGGAATTAAGGACAAAGTCCGTACATCGAGGAAGAGTTAAACCACAGTTCTAGATACAGATTATTTTAGTGTGACCGGTGGATTATCATGTATATCTCCCTGCTCAACCTATCTGAGCGTCGTATTGTCAGGCTAAATGGATCTATCTAGGTCAAGATTTTTCAAGTCTCTAGATTCCTTAACTTCATTAATGCATATTCAAGTCCATTTTAATCTTTCGTGCCTACCAGCGCATCGAACACAGAGCCTAGACAATTCAGATTCAGTCCCTTACACAGATCCAGATTGCCTGTTATCACATGATTATTTCACTTCCCAAAACATCTCCCTCAAGCACATTTCATTAACACCATATTTTTGATTTTCTGATTTTTTTTAATGTTTTTGGATTTTTTTTTAATTTTTTAATTTTTGTTTTGTTTTTATTTCTCCCCCTAAATTTGTGCGTAGGAGAGAAATGAAAGTAAATGCGCAAATTTAAACTATCCTAAAACAAAAATTAGTCTTTAAAGCGAATCAGCTTAAGAAAAACTTAGGAGTATAGAGAAGAAAACTCAAACCGTAAGTCACCGATTGAATTTGCATCCAGAAGGTCTGAGAACAGCACGCGTAATCTCAGAACAGATCCAAAAATTCTTCACATCGTTAAGCACTAACCCCATGAGTGATCCCTTCCTTTCTTCCCTTCCCGCAAAGGACACATACTCCCAAACAAAGTTATGAATGTTGTACAGTTGAGAGATGTCCCCTATCATGTGCCTGGAACAGCCACTACCAACAAACCGAAGTCTGATGATATGCCTCCATAGCTGCTCCGACACAGAGCGGGATTATTTGGTCTTTGGAACCCAGTCCATTTTGAAACTGGGTTGACCTTTGTCATCCTTGCACGGTACTCTCTCCCATGACATATCCTGTTTATCACAAACAGAAGATGTAGAAACGTTAGAAGCATTAGGAGATTTGGGAGAGTGAACCTTCGGAACCCATCTGTAGTTGGGTTTAACCCATTTCTTTTTAGATCTGATGGGTGGCTCAGTACTTGCTTTTGAACTCGAAGCCGATCTTCGAGATGACTTTGATTTTGGCTTCACGGGAGCATCTCTTGGATTGGACTTCTTGGCTGGCATTCCCTTCTTGTTCTTGGGAGTTAGATTCCTGGCCTTCTGTGCGTTCTAGTCATCATGATCTGAACGTGACCTTGAGGGGTTTCTTTTGAAGTATCTCCCTCTTGGCGCGTTCTGCCAGCCTTGTGCATAGTAGGGAACGTATGCGCGATTAGGACAATTTATGGCAATGTGTCCAGGTGTTCCACAGTGAAAACAAGTCTTTTTCTTCACTATGAAGTTGTTTCTTCCTGCCCCTGGTGGCGTATCCTTTCCTTGTCTCTGATTTTTCTCACATGCACACTTACAACAGGCACTCTGTTTCACTGGAATTGGTGGCCTGTATTTCTCAACAGTAGGTTGATCAGAAGCAGCTGAGTTCGAAGCAACAGATTCAGAGCTCAACGAGATGTTGGTTTGTTCAATGGTGTTCTCCTTGTTCTCATCCTCTGCTACTTTACCTGCACATGAAGTAGATGTGCTAGAAACAGGAACATCAGTATTTTCAAACAAATCATCAAATCTGTCAAAAAAAATTAACTCAACATGATCCGGAGCAGAAGCATCACAAGATGTATCATTGATTTTAACATCGGAAACAAAAGAGTTATCATTTGAAACAAAAACATCAGGTTCAGACTCAGTTTTGTTATCAGAAACAGATCCTTCAACTTCGTGCTTTGACTGATCTAAGGATTGATCTGTAGGGGAAGTAGAAACGTTAGTACTTTCAACATTAATAAATCCTCCTGAAACAAAACCAGATGGCTTGCCATAAACCATGAATGGTTCGTTGGCAATCTCCTCTTTAGACAAAGGTTGATACTGATATGTATGATTAAAAGGAGGAGGTACATTATCGTATCCTAAACCCTTTTGCTGGTTTCGTTTGAACTGCAGGCAATGGTCAATCATGTTGGCAACTACCTCGCTTGATACATCAAACCGTTTAAAATCAAAATTTGCAGTTTCAAATTGTCTCTTTAATGTATCAAGCTCAGTAATTAACTCATCATTCTGTCTCTTGATATAATCATAATTTTCACATTTTTCACTGTAGTCTTGCTGAATTCTCTTAAAGTCCTTTATTTTTGTTTCTGACTGTGCCTTTAGGGGTTTTTGTCCTTTTCTAAGTTGATAGCCCTCATATCTCAGGTCCTCAACTTCTTTTTTTAATAAATCAATTTGTTCCCGAAGAAATTTAATCGTAGCTTCACATGATTGAGAACATGAAACTTTATTGACCGGAAGGTTTGCGGAACTCATTGTTTTTCCACACTTCAAAGCGTCAAGTTCTTCAATTACAGCAGCAAGACTAAGATGATTGAGATCTTTTGTCTTCTTGCTGACAGCTACGTTCATATCCCACGATTTCGGAAGTGAATTCAATAGCTTTTTGTTTATCTCAGATTTGGTCAAGAAGATCCCAACTATATTCATCTCAGTAGTGAGTGTGGTAAATCGCTGCAACTGAGCTTCCAAGGTTTCTCCAGGGATATAATTGAACATGTTGAAGTTTTGTCTTAACATCTCCAGACGACTCTCTTTCATGTCTTCAATTCCCTCGTAGATCTCAAAAACCATTAAAAGCACAACTAGAAGTCAAAATCAAACTTAAAAGTCAAACTTAAAAATCAAACCGAAAAGCTAAATTTGAAAATTTAAAAGTTAAACGAGAGAGTCAAAGTTTAAAGACAAAGGTTAAGTTTTAAAAGTCAAAGTCAAAATTTTAAATAAAAAAGTCAAAAATTAAAAACTAAAATTTTTGGTTGAAATTGGAATTTAAAATTAGAAGAAATTGAAGTTTGGGGTTAAAAGTGACAAATTTGCGAAATTGGAACTGAGAATGAGTCCTTTTGAATTAAATTTGGAAGGATTGAAACAAGTTCCTTGGTAGCTTAGTTGGTAAGGCGCTGATGCTGATGAATCAGAGGTCCCGAGTTCGAAACACGGCAGCCCCAAAAACGATTCCTTTTTTTAATGAAAACACGCTGTGCGAACTTCGGACCTTATGCGAGGACGAGGCGCGATGCGATGCGAGGTGCGAAGACCGGCCCTAAACTCCAGAGCCATAAACTCGGGCCGTAAACTCCAGAGCCATAAACTCGGGCCGTAAACTCCGGAAACCCTAGCTACTGGCCGTAAACGCCGCCACCCCATCGCTGGTTATGACCAAAAACAACGATTTTTGCCCCTTTTTGCTCCACAACTCGATCAAAAACCCGTTTTTATGAAAAACGTGAAGAACAAACCCCCCCTAATTTTCAGAGATCTATCCAAAAACGCAAAAATCTTTCGAAAATAAGATCAAATATGCTCCAGATCTGAAAAAATTGACTGATACAATCCAAGCTCTGATACCAATTATCAGTCCCCAAAATGCTTGTGTATCAATCAGATCCGTTTGATGGTGCGGAATGCCAATCAAACGGATGATGTCAGATCAAATACAAGAGAAGGAGAAGAAGAAGATGATGAATCTTGAATGTATTGATTAGAATGAAGTTCCCTTACACAAGATTCACACACTTACACACATATGCTCATTTCTCTCTCTCTTGGCCGTACACTCTCTTCTGTTCATCAATCCCCTCCTCAACCACCTAACACCTATATATATATATATATATATATATATATATATATATATATATATATATATATATATATATATATATATATATATATATATATATATATATATATATATACTTGGGGAATATGGGCCGTAAATGGGTTTACGGCCGTAAACACCCATTGGGCCGTAAATACAACTGCAAAAATATATTACACGACCAAAAACTATTAATTCCTAGAAAAGTAAAGTATAAACCACATTTTTGACCCAACAATATTACCGGAGAAGACGGAATGAGAAAGAGGGTGATGGCTCCAGTGGTCGTTCGAAGACAGATCGAGTCAGAGAAGGAGGATTATGACGGTTTCTTACGTTGAAGGGTTTTCAAAGTTGAAGAAGGGCGACTCTGGTGGTTTCTACGTTGCTAGAGTTGGTTTGGATGAATGACGACGGTGATTGGTGGTTTAAAAACCATGAATCGATGATTGACGGGGACAATCCGGCGAGCTAACAGGTCTGATGATGAAATCTGGCATAAATAGCGGTGATTTTGAGCGATGGCAGTGGTTTCTGACGATGGTGGCGGTTCCTGACAGTGGTGGCGGCGTCGTTGTGTTTTTTCCGATCGGCGGTTCTGGTGGGGTTGGGAGTATATAGAAAGATGAAAGAGGTTGTGGGTGTGGTAGATAGTAAGGGCGGGTGGTATTTTTATTTTTTATTTTCCTGTAAATACTGTAACAACCCAAATTTCCAAATAAAAATTTCATTTTTAAATAATCAAAACATTCCCATAAAACATGAAATCTCAATGACAATTGTTTCCAAAAATCCATGACATCAACATTTTATTTCAAATATCAGAGTGTCCCCATATGAAATTTCAGAGAGTGCATGTCGTGCCATCAAACATTGCCCTTTCCCTTAGGCTCTAAAGTACCAGAAACAATCAACAAACTGTAAGCTAATGCTTAGTGAGTTCCCCAGAGCATACCCCACATAATCCACATAATCATATAAATTATGCATATAAACATATAAGGATGTCGTGGGATCATCCCAGGGTCTTACTCCAGGATGCCATGGGCTCCCCCACATGGTCTTACACCTAGGTGTCATGGGCACCCCCATGGTCTTTACCTGGAAAGCCATGGACTCCCTCACAAGGTCTGACAACCAAGTGCCATGGGCTCCCCCATGGTCTTTACCTAAAAAGCCATGGCCTCCCCCACATGGTCTTACATCCAAGCGCCATGGCCTCCCCCCATGGTCTTTCATGCAAATATCACATATACAACTACCATACCACGTAGCATATGACCAACTAACATACCACATATCACTACATAAACTAGTGTACCACATATCACAAAATGAGTCGGCCTTGGTTCCTTAGACCCATTGGTATCGTGAGGAGACTCACCTCTCAAGAAATGTTGAACTGATAAGATAAGTCCCAACCCGCAGCTCCAACTCAACTTCCTACAACCATCATGTGACTAACTTGTCAAAATCCCAAAATACCAAAAATACCCTCAAAGTCATACTTGGTCAACCATGGTCAAAGTCAAGGTCAACAGTCCATGTTGACCCAAATTGTCGAGTGCATCTAGCAACTCGTCGAGTTCCTTCAGTGTTTAGAAAACCTGGGAAAAACCCTAACCAACTCGTCGAGTTGTCTTTTCAACTCGCTGAGTTCACTCTACATACCGAAAACGGGAAAACCCGATCCAACTCTTCGAGTTTCCAGGGCAACACGTCAAGTTTTCCATGTCTTAACATGTTCAGCCCCTTCCAGTCGAATCCAAAGCCCCAAAGTACAGATCTAGTCCCTTAGGACTGAAATACCATGTACAATTGAAAATTTTACGTGCATACAAGGCCTCAATAGGCTAAAACGCTAAACTAAGTTTCATACAAGGTTTAGGGCATGGAGAAGGGCCAAGACTAGATAAAGTGGACAACTTTATGTCCATGGAGGCCTAGAGGTGTCCAGATCTGAAACCATATCCTCATACAAGTTCAAATCCGAGAATGACACCATTATGCACCAAAAGTGACCATATACTTGTTGGATTAGTGTTTAAGTCCATAACTATTTTGGTATGTACTTGACCCGATTATGAGCATGGTCCTTTTGGGTTGCCTTCACCATAGCAATATGTAGGATGAATTAAGGAGAGAAAGGTTTAATTATGATTTATTAATATATTATAAGAATAATATATTAAAGGAGAAATCATATTGTTTAATTAATATTAGTCAGGAATTAATTAAGAGTTAATTTTGTGACTAAAAGAGATTAATTAAATTAAGGGGATTGATATTGTAATTATAAGATAGTTACAAAGTTGGGCTTAGGATCCATTAGATGGCAATGGACGAATTCTATATGGAGGACCATAAAGAAATCGTCCAAGGGCCTTCTGGAATGGTCCATTGGACTGCTTAGGGCTTAAGCAGTCAGATTAGGGTTTCCTAGTTGTCAACCCTAATAGCCTACATGTATATAAAGGACCCTTAAGCCCCAAAAACGTGGACAAGTAATCCTTTAGGGTTTCCAACCGTTTTTGGTGCCTCCTCTCTCCTCCCTCTTCATCCAAGTTGCTTAGTGGTGTTTGTGACTCCATTAGAGGTGCAACACTTGAGGCACTAAGCTTTCTGAAGCTAATCAAAGCAAGGATTGATTGTTATTGCTATATAACAATCAAAGGTAATTACTAAACCCTTATTTCAGTTCCTATTTGATAGATCTAGGGTTTGTAAGTCTTGGATTCATTGCATGTACAATAGAGAAACCTAGATCCAAGCATTAGGGTTTGTATGAGCACATAGGATTGTTCTTATGCTTAAAACCCATCAGTGGTATCAGAGCCTTGATTGGTTTCTATTGTATGTGATGCAATTGTCGTATTTCTACTGAAAATCGTTTTTCTTGCCTCTGCCCGACTCAACTCGGCGAGTCAATATCTGGACTCGGCGAGTTGGCCCTACTCGGCGAGTTCAGGATTGACTCGGCGAGTCCGGTAGTCTGACAGAGTATATTTCGGGATTTACTTGCTGTTTTGCTGTATGATTGATGCCAAAATCGTTTTTTGATAATAAAATCCGAATTTTATTGTATGTTAATGATTATCCTTACCAAAACAAAAGATAATTTCAAATCTTTTGAATAATAGTTTCTTTATATGATAAATATAGATTATTCAAATTATTTGGTAATTATCTTGTGACTAAAATTGGATTAGGTCAAATATAGATAATCACAAAATTAATTGTTTGATTTATATTATTTGTTATTTGATCCCTAGTAAGTTTGAACAGTTTCAAATTACCCCTTTAGGTTTTATAGTTTAAATTTGAACTTAAAAGTTTTGTTTTTGAAATTTAAATAGTTAAACCCTAATGTTTTGAAAGTTTCAAAACTTGCCCTCAAGTTTTGGATTTTAAAATTTTGATTAAAAGTTTAATGTTGAAATATTTAAATTCTAAAACCTAATGTTTTGAAATGTTTCAAAACTTGCCCTCAAGTTTTGGAATTTAAAATTTTGATTAATAGTTTAATTATGTAATATTTAAATTCTAAAACTCTAGTATTTTGAAAAGTTCAAATTACACCCTCATGGTTTTGTTAAGTTAATTAAAAGTTTCATTAAAAGAGAAAGTTAATAAAACCACCTAGTATTTTAAAAGTGTAAAATACACCCTATACTATATATATGTAACATTAAAAGTCTAATATTATATATATATGAGTAAAGAGTCAGTCTTACCGTTAGTAGGCCTCATTCACGAAGCTGGTCTATAAGGGGTGTTTAAGGAAATTGCCTATAAAATGGCGATTGAATGGGTATCCACTCTTACCCACCGCACTCTTGACTAGTGGAGGGTCGTTAGCCGAACAGGTAGGATAGGACGAAACCTTCCATTATAAGTATAATGAAGTACAAAGTAACTAAATGCTTTTACAAATTCCCAATCTTAGTTACTTTAGGGCAAATCCATGGAATTACACTTCGTACCATTGTCAAACGTTAGTGGAGCGTGTGTGGCTAACCGGCACACTAATTTGGGATTGACATTGGTGGCGAAGGGTGACTCGATGTTTATCATAGATCAATGGAGCGTGTGTGGCTAACCGGCACATTGATTAGGTGATAGTAGCAATTGGGTGCACCACGTGATTCGTATGGTTATTCACACCTTGTTTGTGATCCTCGGTATCCCAGTCGCAAACTTGAAGGGCATAATCGAGATTAAACATGCCATTGAAAAGTTCAATGAATCTCAAAAGATCTAGGAGTTTCAATTCATTTAAAACTTAAAAGTCTTTTTGTTTTTCATGGTGGAATTGGTAAATCGTCATTTACCTACCTTCAAATATTATGCAACTAGATTACGGCATCCCTCTTCTAGGTTGTAGAATGTTGTGTTGGATCCTAGCCTTGATGTTTCATTTGGGTGTTACATCAAGGATTCTTATCAACTAACTTGAATTTTCTCCTGTTTTGAAGATGTCTAAATCTTACAATGGTCTTCCCAAGTCCCTTGGAACAAGCTTTCCAAATGAAGATGACGTTCCACGATACGATCAAGGAAATGAGAGTCATGCTTCACTTCCTCCACCTCCTCCAATTATTCTCCCTAACCTACAAGTTCAAAGGCTTGAAAAGTTCAAGCTCACTCAAGCCCTATTGGCAAGTAAACACGAAGATGGGAAACCTGTGTGTGCACACATCTTAGAGATGAAGTCACACATTGATAGGTTAAGGATGATGGGTGTCGATATCTCAGAAATGTTGGCTGTTGACTGGGTTCTTCAGTTACTTCCTGAATCATATAGTGAGTTCGTTAGAGAGTACTATATGATGGACCATGACGTGACCCTCATTGATTTGACCTATTTGCTTATAGCTGCTGAATCGAAAATGATTGGGCGTGCTGATCGAGCAAATTTGTCTGGCAAATCAAACTCCCAAACTTCAATGGACATTGAAAATGGTGACATTGGAAATCCAGAAAAGGTAAATTCTGAGATAGTTCCTTGTGCCATTCCAAAAGAGTCCATCTGCTTCTACTGCCAAGAGAAGGGGCATTGGAGACGAAGCTGCCATGTTTACCTGAGAGATCTAAGAGATGGGAGAGTCAAGACGTATGGCTCTACTTCAGGTAAAATCCAATAACTAACTCTATAAGTTCCTATTCTTTGATTTTCAATACATGATGTGATGAGATTACATTTTGATGTTTTGTAGGATGGAAGAAAAGAGAGGAAGCTTAAGGGAAGAAGTAAGCTGAATCTGATCGTGAAGAAATGGATTTCGATCGCATTGCTTGAAGATCGGATTTTTGAGCTACTACTTTAGAGTTAGAATAGATTGCTTAGAAATTGAAATAGCATAGTTTTCATTTGAATTGCATTGTAATGACAAGTTTTTCCGCAATAAAATGAATTTTGATTTCGTCCTATTTATTTATCCTTGCAATGGCATATGTGAAAATGGATGTTTATGTATTTCTAATTTTAGCAATGTTGAATTGGATGTGATTCTTGATTATGTTATTTGTGAAATGTCGAGGATTTGCCAAATAAAGGAAGATTCTCATCGCCCAAGTTTAAATTGGACAGAAACTTGGAATCATACAACTTGGTTGCGTGATGAATGAGAAACTTCATATTTTGGAAATTAGACTAATTCTTTGGCAAAGTGTCAAGAGAAGGACCAGGAGATCGAGTACACTAGGTTGTGCGTTGATCAAGTCCACCACAAGAGTGATAAAGATATTCGTCATGATTTACTAAAGTTTAGTAAATATGATTATATTTTTATAAGATTAAGTATAATTCTGAGTTGATTGAAAGAGTTTCAATCAATAGCAGAACGAGTAAGAAGAATCAAGTAGGCAGAAAGATAAAAGTTTCTCTATTCTAAGAAGAAGGGAGAGTACCTTTTATTGTGTTTTATGATAAGTCTTAATGATTAAGAACCATATCTCAATTGATCCTTTAAGTGAGTCTTAGTGCATTTGTATGTCTAAGAAGAGGAATCGAGAATTGTGGAAATGGTTAAATCAAGAAGTCAATCATACTTCGTTCCAATATCAAGTCTTAGAGTCAAGATTCTGACATGAGTGACAAGTCTTAAGTAGGTTTATAACACTCGATAAATGTGGAATTTGGAAAAGTTTTCTTATTCTTGCACATTTGAAATTGGTAAGTTGTGATGTCTTGGATAAGACAAAGACCAACCAGGACCAATTGTGTGAAGTGTTAAACTTGACAAAAGGCTACACTAACTCCTGAATATTTTTTTGTCAAGAAATGTTTCTTGACAAGAGAATTTTATATGTCAAGGAGTCAGTGGGAGTCTTAATGGTCTTGAAAAGTTTCAAGAACAAACCAAGAGTAAACCTAGTTGATCATCACTAGCACACGACTTGAGGTTTAAAGCCTATCGTGGATGACATACTCTTTTTCTGTGCCATTCCAATTAAGTTAATTATGCGTGTGAGTTCTATGAGTTCTCATTTGAATGCATAAAGACAAAGCACCTTGATCAATGGAAATTACATTGATATGAAAGGGTGAGTTGCTTGGAAGACATGGTGGGCATTCATGTTACCATGAGGCAAGAAATCAAGATTGAACAAGTTCAGTCCATATGGTTTTGGATTTGTCGCAAACTTTCGTTTTGACAAATTCACATGGATAGGAACACATACATCATAAAATCTAAGTGTCATAAGGTTTTCCTCCTTGATGAAAATGATTGTGAGGAAATGCTTTCACTAAGGGAGATTTTAAGAAGATAGCAATTGTGAAAATTGTATTCTCAAATTCGATTATGTTTACGGCATCCCTTTTCATAGTTCGAATTGTGAGATTTGGCAATTGATCTGAACGTTTGGGACTTAGTAACATAAATTCTGAATTGTTTAGACACACATGTGAGCTATCTAAGGCAAAGGTGTATGAGCTTAAAAAGCTTAGATAAAGGCTTATCAAAGCATTAGGTATTAGAAATGTGAACTTAAGGAATTCAATAAGCATTGTTTTCTGGAAGTTCAATTGTTTTCTGAATACATGTCAAAGCTAGTGGGAGCATAAGTGTTATGCTGGTAAGAGAATAATCATCATGTTAGTGGAAGCATGATTATTATGGTAAGTATTGCAAGTTAGCAATACTAATTATAGAAAAGTTGTTTTGCTATAATTAAGGGAGAGAATATTATACTTCGTTTCAAAATTCTAAAGCTTAGATTGAGAAATGTTAATAAATTTAGTCAAGGATACATAGTGCATTCTCAAAATTCGATTATGATTACGGCATCCCTCTTCATAGTTCGAATTGTGGGAACAGGGCACATAAAATATTATGGCAGAGGGATGATGAAGTATCATGTCTTTATGTGAGACATTATGCATCGTGTCCAATACGCTTCGGGTATAGGATCGATTGCATATGCTATAATATTAGACCATTCTATAATTTTCCAAATGCCTAGGGCATTAAGAGGGAAAAAGGAACTAGAATTGGTTTTGACTAAAATAATTAAACAACTATCAAAGGACGATCTGAGGTTCACTGAGGATTTGTCACTTGTGAGTAGTTGGAAGTATAGTATTGGATGGACTATATTGACATTATTATGAATAGATAGGATTCTATTAAGAATGAGTTGTCATATGGCAAATATGGAAATGTTTCCATTAATGGGAGTTGGATATTAAGAATCTATGTAGATTAGAAACTTTTATGCAAAAGGATGTTCAAAGGAATGTACTTTGAGTGAGAGACATCACATCTATAAAATTGTTTTGTAACAATTTCTGATAGAGAACTTAGTAATTTCATTAGCCAAGTCCTAGTGACTTTTGCGCTATGACTTTACGAAAGGGTCGTTGCATAAAATGTTAGAATCTAACATATTCTAATAGTGGCAAAAACCTTGTATTCTTACACTAATGATAAGGATTAGGGATTGTGAAATGAGTTTCATTGGAAAAGGTTTTCAATTGATCTAATTTTACAAAGTATGGACCATAGGAAACCAAAGTGTGCATGCTTGGAGCATGGGACAATTGTGGTTATAATTCGAGTAATAAGTTGAGTTTCTGAAACAGTAAGCAATGAATAATGAGTAATCAATATTGTGTTTAAATAAAAGTGTTTTATTTACGCTCAAAAAGTTTTGGGACCATATAGGATTAATATTATTATTGCGTTTCACTTTGCATGTTTTGACTTCCAAAATAACTAGGTTATTCGAACCTCCACAGTCGGTCATACGTTGGAAGTAGGTATGAAGGAAGACTGTCATGAATCTGTCTATAGATTGTCTAAAGTGTTTAGACATAGCACAAGTTTGCCGCATAGTTCATGAGTGCTTTGATAAGATTAAAGTATTGGATTAAACCCACGCTCACTTGAATCACTTCATGGTTTTATCACGAGTGATTGGTGAGACGATAATATTGTATATTCTTGAAACCAAGACGTGTGAGTTGTTACTTGCTGATCAGTTGCACATTGATGATAAGTAAACGCACCAGTAACGTGGTGTTATAAAACTTATTGTTATGTGAAATTCGATTAGTAGGTGCAAGCAAGCATTTGAGTCAAAGTTTATCCATTCCTTTTACCCAAGGTGGGATAAAAAGCGATATCTGTGGGCCCCTCAATGATTTAGTGATGACAAAGGAAAGTGCTCGGCCGGGCCAGGACTGATTTGATTTGTTCCATTAGTCAGTCGTCATAAATCGGAAATCGGGAAACGACACATAGACTAAGAGAATGATTTCAATCCATGTCTCATGTCTATACGATATCTTGTAGAATGGAGGAATATATGATCCCTTATCTAAAGGACACACGTATCTAATAAGATCAGAGTTGACAGCGGCTTTTGGAAGCTACGATTGCTGATCAGGTTCTGAAGTCATACGTAGAATAGTTATTAGACTTATCCAAGTGGGAGACTGTTGGATTAGTGTTTAAGTCCATAACTATTTTGGTATGTACTTGACCCGATTATGAGCATGGTCCTTTTGGGTTGCCTTCACCATAGCAATATGTAGGATGAATTAAGGAGAGAAAGGTTTAATTATGATTTATTAATATATTATAAGAATAATATATTAAAGGAGAAATCATATTGTTTAATTAATATTAGTCAGGAATTAATTAAGAGTTAATTTTGTGACTAAAAGAGATTAATTAAATTAAGGGGATTGATATTGTAATTATAAGATAGTTACAAAGTTGGGCTTAGGATCCATTAGATGGCAATGGACGAATTCTATATGGAGGACCATAAAGAAATCGTCCAAGGGCCTTCTGGAATAGTCCATTGGACTGCTTAGGGCTTAAGCAGTCAGATTAGGGTTTCCTAGTTGTAAACCCTAATAGCCTACATGTATATAAAGGACCCTTAAGCCCCAAAAACGTGGACAAGTAATCCTTTAGGGTTTCCAGCCGTTTTTGGTGCCTCCTCTCTCCTCCCTCTTCATCCAAGTTGCTTAGTGGTGTTTGTGACTCCATTAGAGGTGCAACACTTGAGGCACTAAGCTTTCTGAAGCTAATCAAAGCAAGGATTGATTATTATTGCTATATAACAATCAAATGTAATTACTAAACCCTTATTTCAGTTCCTATTTGATAGATCTAGGGTTTGTAAGTCTTGGATTCATTGCATGTACAATAGAGAAACCTAGATCCAAGCATTAGGGTTTGTATGAGCACATAGGATTGTTATTATGCTTAATACCCATAAATACTTTCATAAGAGGATATATAAGCAAATAAAGGTCAAGGTAGCAACTTTATACCTCAAGATGGTTGCCAAAACAGAGTAGATGTCGGATCTACTGCTTCTCCCTTTACTCCAACCTCTTCAAGCTCCAAGTTCCTTCACAACCACACCAAAATCACTCTCTAAAGCTCTCACACACACTCAAGAAGGTATAAGGCTCGAACTAGGGTTTCTATGGGTTGTAAGGACGATGAGGGAGGCTACAAATGAGCCATAAGTTCTTTATATAGGTTACAAACCCTGAAAATTAGGGTTTTCTATTCCAGCGTCTACTCGTCGAGTTGGGTACTTCCAACTCGTCGAGTAGACCCTAAGTCCCGCGTCCAAAAAGATCTCTACTCGACGAGTTGGAGCTCCCCAACTCGTCGAGTGCCAGTGCAAAACCCTAAAATTTTGAGAAACAAATGATACCTGAAACAAGCGTTACAAATCTCCCCCACTTGAACTAGACTTCGTCCTCGAAGTTTGCTAATGCAAACAAATCTGGGTAGTGGTCTCGCATCTCATCTTCCGGCTCCCATGTCCATTCGGAGCCTCTTCGGTGCTGCCATTTCACCTTCACTAGCTTCACTTCCTTATTACGAAGGACCTTAGTCTTCCTATCCAGAACCGCAACTGGCCTCTCAATGTAGTTCAGGCTCTCATCCACTTGAATGTCGTCCAGAGAAATAACCGCAGCCTCGTCTGTGACACACTTCCGAAGCTGAGACACAAGGAAGGTGTTGTGAATCTGGCTAAGCTCGTCCGGCAGATCCAAACGGTAAGCCACCTTGCCTACCCGGGCAGTAATCCTGAACGGTCCAATATATCGGGGCCTAGCTTGCCCCTCTTCTGAAACCTAGTGACACCCTTCCATGGTGAGACTTTCAGCAAGACGAAATCCCCCACCTGAAACTCGAGGTCCGATCGATGTCGGTCAGCATAGCTTTTCTGACGGCTCTGCGTAACTCGTAGCCTGTCGCGCACCTGCTGAATCAACTCAGTAGTCTTGAGCACCACCTCGGTGCTCCCCATGACTCTTTGCCCTACCTCACCCCAGCAAACAGGGGTCCTACAACTCCGACCATACAACATCTCAAACGGTGGTCGGTCGATACTAGCATGATAACTATTGTTACATGAAAACTCTGTGAGTGTGAGGTATGTATCCTAACTCCCTCCAAAATCCAACACGCATGCCTGAAGCATATCCTCGAGTGTCTGGATTGTACTCTCACTCTGGCCATATGTCTGGGGGTGGTAAGTCGTGCTGAAATGTGTGACATCCCCATTTTTCACGGCCAGAAAAGACCGATTTTGTTTATGCTTTATAAAAATCAGAGTACCTCTTTTAATAAAAATGTTACGGAATTTGTTCCCAGAAAAACATGATAAATACGTTATCAAAGCATTTCCGAAGAAATGTATTTTTATCCATTTTAAAACATTTGGGATGTCATCGTCAATACAGAAACATAAGCATAAACAGAACTTACATTCATTTACACTACTGATCTACATCTCTTTTAAATCCCTCAGTGTAAAGTAGCTTCATATCGACACCTGTGATACAAATAAGCTTGAGTGGGTCAGGTTGGGAAACCTGGTGAGTACATAGGGTTTTCAACCCACAATAATATAATTATTATGTTAAACATCAAGCAATCAACCCAATTACCCATCCCCATTATATTCTTTACTCTTAAGGATCAACCCTAAGATTCAGCTATTCCTCGTTCGTTCATTCCTAAGGAGTATCCTAAGGAATCGGCACTAAGTCTGCATAGTCGCCAGGGTTTATCTCGTTTATTGACAGTATCGTTTTCGAGAGTCCACTCGTAATACCTGTCAATGGGTTTTTAGAGTACACCGGGTGAACTCCTCGTTCACCACACCTACAGGTTGCGAGCCTGCTAGTGTTCCACTAGACTGTCTAGAATAGTCTGTGGTTGTCATCCATACTCTGCTAGATGACGGGGCCATCGCTTGGGTCATCGTTTGGCTCATCGTTTTAGCTCATCGTTTTGGCTCATCGCTTTGGCTCATCGTTTTGGCTCATCGCTTTGGCTCATCATTTTGGCTCATCGTTTTGGCTCATCGCTTCGCACCATATTTTATCACTCATATATCATCGCTCATCATTCATCTCATCTTTCATCGCTCATCATTTATCTCATCTTTCAGCGCTCATCATTTATCTCACCTTTAATCTACCCATGTTTTACCTAACACATTTTGTAGATATAAAAATACATATACAGTTTAGATAGTTTAAAACATGTATAAAATGTTTCATCCAGCATAGACAACAAGTATTCAGACAGTATACACACATAGCACGTAATTTATATAAAATACTTCATATTTATGTGTAAGATGAAAGTAACTATGCACTCACTTGAAAAGGTGGTGACTCGGCACTCGGACAACGATTCGTTACCGTTAAAACAATTTCCCTTGGACAAAACCTAGTATCATTTCCACTAGAGTTTAGTCTAATGTTCAACGAGACTAATTAATAGTCTAACTATTATTACTATTATATAAGCGTTAAACAATACTCTTCACCCACTATGTACAGACAGGGGCCAGACATGAAACACCCGAGGGCATGATCATTTTGGCATATAGCACTTCTGAAATCCGACAACCCATGCGGCCCTTCAAACCGGATTCCCCATACCGCGAGTGGTTAAAAGGATATTATAACGACACTTATATAACCCGTAATAATAGCTCAAATAATTATTATAAGGTCCTAATAACGTTACTATATTTAAATAAAAGCTATATTAAAAATTAGGTAGGCGTATCTTACCTACGAGGGGGTTTGGCTAGAAGCCGCGCTCTGCAGGGGCAGAACTTCCGAGCCGAAAGCTCTTCTTCTCGAAGCCGTCGAGCGCTCCGGGGCTTTCTTCTAGCGCTAGGGGAGTTTTGGGAGGTTTAGAGAGAGAGTAGAGAGAGAAGGGTGGAGGTGTGAAGAAATGAGGGTGGAAGGGGTTGTATTTATAGGGTGAAATATGGCTGAAATTAGTGCCACATGTCACCATCTAGTGGCAAGCCTTGGGGAGAAAGCAATGGCCAAGATTGTGCCACGTCACCCCTTTTGCAGCAGCACCCTGCCGACTTCTAAACCCCGTAACTTTCGCATACGAGCTCCGTTTTCGACGTTCTTTATATCCACGCGTAGGTAAAAATAATATCTACAACTTTCATTTTGACTCCGCCGGCTAATTCTCAACCCATGTTAAATTTAACAGTACGAGGAGATTATACTGTTAAATGTCCGCGTAAAATTCATAACTTCTACATACGGACTCCGTTTTCGTCTGCCATTTTACCGTTGAGTTCCTATTAATGAGATCTTCAATTCTCATTTAGGTCGCGTAGGCCAAAAACTACTCGATCTAAAATTCGAGTTTCGGGCCGTGCACTGCTATGCCAAATCTTAGAAAATTCATAACTCCCTCATATGAAGTCAGATTTGGGCGTTCTTTTTTTGTATGTTCTCGGTTTAACATATACTACAAATTTTTCTTAGATTTCTAAGGCTAAAAATTCCTCCATCGTAAATTCACTATTTACGTCTCCCGGTGCCATGCCGGTTTTGCCGAAAAACTTCGACGGGCCATAACTTCTTCGTTATAACTCGGATTTCGGCGTTCTTTATATGTACGGAATCCTTGTAACATATACTACCATTTGGTTAAGATTACTCCTTCTAAATAATATTCCATCGAAACTCATTTTTGATGCTTATTGTCTCTAAATTGACTAGCCCGAATCTGCAGGCGTTACAAAATGTAACTGAGTGCCCAGTTCCTCGTGGAACTTTCTCCAGAATCTGGATGTAAATCGAACATCCCGGTCAGAGACCACTGACACTGGCACCCCGTGCCTAACCACCACATCTCTCACATAAATATCCGCTAATTTCTCAGCAGAGATGCTCTTGGAGATCGGAATAAAGTGGGCACTCTTCATCAGTCTATCCACAATAACCCATATTGCATCCACACCCCTCTCCGTCCTTGGTAACTTCGTGATGAAGTCCATGGTGATCTCTTCCCATTTCCACATAGGAACGGGTAACGGCTGAACCTTGCCGTGAGGCCTCTGATCTTTGGCCTTGACCTTCCTGCAGGTCAAGCACCTTTCCACAAACCATGCAACCTCCCGCTTCATGCAGGGCCACCAATAACTCAACCTCAGATCTCTATACATCTTTTTGGCCCCTGGATGAATGGAGAACTAGGACCTGTGGCCTCTTCTAAGAGCTTCTGTCGCACACCCCCAGATGCTGATACCCACACCCGGTCACACTGTGTTAGAAGACCTCAACTATCCCAAACAAACAAGGGAAACTGACCCCGAATCCGCTCTATCTTCCAGTTCTCTTTCTTCAAACCCTCCACCTGAGCCTCCTTGATCATATCCAACAATGGAGAGATCACTGTCATCCTCAGACAGACGTCCCTAATCGGAGCACTTGCCGTCTTGCGACTCAAAGCATCGGCCACCACATTGGCCTTCCCTAGGTGGTACAAGATCTCGCAATCATAATCCTTCAGTACATCCAACCACCTCCTATGCCGCATGTTCAGGTTCTGCTGATCCATCAAATACTTCAAACTTTTGTGGTCAATAAAGATGGTGCACCGAACTCCATGCAAGTAATGCCTCTAAATTTTGAGGGCAAACACCACTACCCCCAATTCCAGGTCGTGAGTGTGGTAGTTCACCTCATGAGGCTTCAGCTGCCTTGAGGCGTACGCGATCACATGCCCCCTCTGCATCAAAACAACGCTTAACCCTGTGATAGACGTGTTGGATAAGGTATCTAAGTCCATAACTATTTCTGGTATGTACTTGACCCGACCCGGCATGGTCCATTTGGGTTACATGGCATCATGCATTTGGATATACTAAATGAGAGAAATAACACTTGTGGTTATTAATATATTATAAGTTCTAATATATTAATAGTATTATTTAATTAGTATTGATCAAGAATTAATTTGGAATTAATTAAGTGATCAAAAGATAACTAATTAAATATATGGGTTGATTATGTAAATCATCCATAACTTTTATAGTGGGCTAAAAGGCTCCATGGATTATCAAGTTGGGTTAAACCCATTGGATGCTCCATGGAGGCTCCATGGGAGTTACAAACCCATGGGTCATGAAAATGAAGAGTCATGTCACATTAGGGTTTACATGGTGTAACCCTAGATGTGACACACTATATAAAGAACATGTTGCTCACCAAAATCGGCTACACAAGAAGTTGCAAGAGGGCTAGGCCGATTTTCAAGTGTTCTACATATCTCTCAAAGTTATTCCAAATCATTTGGCGTTGTGTGAAACATTTGAGGCATCACACTTGGGGTGCTAGGCTCTCAAGGTTTCAAGGAATCATAACAACTACAAGGTATGTAATTCTAGCTATCTTTTATATTATAAAGTTCCCCATGTATGCTAGATAGGTTTATGAACCTTGGAAAAAGTATTTTGCATGTATTTTAGACAAACATAGATCCAGGGTTTTCTAGGGTTGCATGTACACTTAGGAGTGTTAGAATGCTCAAAACCCAACAGTGGTATCAGAGCCTAGGCTTGTTTGTTTGATACTTGATGCAAAATAGTGAAAAAAGGTTGATTTTCTTGCTGTCTGCATGATGAACTCGCCGAGTCCATGGGGGGACTCGCCGAGTCCATGACCAAACTCATCCTACTCGTCGAGTAGGTTCGTGCGCTCGACGAGTAGGAGCCTCAGAATGCAAATTTTCGACTTTTGCTGCTGGAAATGGACTAGAAACATTACCCTAAACTGTTTTGGTATTATTAAACTTGTTTTAGATGGTGTAATGGTTGTTCTAATCCATTTACAATGGCTAATATCAAATTTCCATGATCTTATGTGTTCTTGAAATTTTGATATTCATATTCATGTTCTTATGAGTTTAGATGACCATATGAATTATGTGTAACTTCTTGCTAGTTTTAATTCTTGATCATTATGTGTTTTAATGGAATCCATAATTTGTCCTCAAGTTATGGATTACCAAAAGTTTTATCTTTTAATGTCCATTAAAGAAACACATAGGTTACATAAAATGAAGAGTCGCTCATTTTAATGAACCAATTAATCTCATAAGTTATGAATTGAAGAGTTTTGTAAAGTTACAAAACCTGCCCTCAAGTTTTGGAACATGTAAAGCCATCTTAATAAACTTTAGTTCCAACCCCTAGAATTTTAAAAGTTAAAATTCAACCCTTATACTTTATAATATTATAAGTTTAATAATATATATATATATATATATATATATATATATATATATATATATGTATAAGATCAAGTCGTTTTACCGTTAGTAGGCCTCATTCACGAAGTCGGTCTATAAGGGGGGTATAAGGTTGTTGCCTATAAAATGGCAGCTTAATGGGTGTCCACTCTCACCCACCGCTTCCTTGACTGGTGGAGGATCGTTAGCCGAACGGGTAGGACAATGACTTTAAAATTCTTATTAAAAAGTATAATGATTATTATAAAGTAACTAAATGTTTTACAAATTCCCAATCTTAGTTACTTTAGGAAAATGTGAATAAGGTGCTAACCCATGAAATTACACTTTGCACTTTGATTAAGTCGTTAGTGGAGTGTGTGTGGTTAACCGGCACACTAACTTGGACTTAACAAGGTAGGAAAAGGGTGACTTAAGGTTTTTCATAGGTCGGTGGAGCGCGTGTGGTTAACCGGCACATCGATTAAGTGAAAAACATTAAGGGTACCAAGTAATTTGCATGGTTACTTCACACCTTGTTTTGTGATCCTCGGTATCCCAGTCACAAAACATGAAGGGCACACTCGAGATTGAAACATGCCATTGAAAAAGTTCAATGAATCTCAAAAGAATCTAGGAGTTTCTAAAAACCAAATAAAAATGACAAAGTTACCCTTCACAGGATCTTGTGCTAGGGGTGAAGGTTTGTTGGATCTAGTACACACAGATGTGTGTGGACCCTTCAAAAGTGCCACAAGGGATGCTAATCGTTATTATGTGACTTTTACAGATGATTATAGTAGATATGGATGTGTCTACTTAATCAAGCATAAGTCAGAGACTTTCGAAAGGTTTAAAGAGTTTAAACAGGAAGTCGAGAATCAATTGGGCAGGAACATTAAGATGCTTTGATCCGATCGTGGTGGTGGGTATCTTAGTAAAGAGTTCCTCGACTTTCTTAGGGAATGTGGGGTTATCTCACAATTGACACCTCCCAGGACACCACAGTTGAATGGTGTAGCTGAGAGGCGTAATCGAACCTTGTTGGACATGGTTCGTTCCATGATGAGTCGAGCTACGCTACCAATCTCATTCTGGGGGTATGCCTTAGACTCTGCCACCCATATCCTTAATTTGGTCCCCACAAAGAAAGTTGTCAAAACTCCTCATGAGATGTGGACTGGAAAAGTACCCAAACTAGACCACATCAAGATTTGGGGTTGCAAGGCTTTCGTGAGGCGCGAGACTCACGATAAGCTCGAACCTCGAAGCGAGAGGTGTGTTTTCATCGACTACCCACAGAAATCCTTTGGTTACCTCTTCTACAGACCTAGTGAGAATGTGGTCTTTGTAGCAAGGAGGGGTGTCTTTCGAGAGAGAGAGAGAGAGTTCATAAGCCAAGGAAAGAGTGGGAGGCAAATTGACCTTGAAGAAATTCAAGAGTCAAGTGGTGAAGGAACTTCAAACCCTAGCAGTCAACTTGAGGAGGAAACTCATGTTGATCCAATTGACAATTATCTACCTCTGAGGCGTTCCACGAGAGTTAGGAATGCACCTGAGCATTACTATGGTTTCCATATTACTGCGGAAGGTGAGACACTTATCAGTGATGAGACACTGGTAAGTCTGGATGAACCTAACAGTTATGCGGAAGCCATGGCAGGCCCCGAGTCTGCCAAATGGAAAGAGGCAATGGACAGCGAGATACTGTCCATGTATGACAATCAAGTTTGGAACTTGGTTGACAATGTATCAGGTCGTAAGACAGTTGGGTGCAAGTGGATCTTCAAGAAGAAGACCGACATGGATGGTAATATACACACTTATAAGGCGCGACTGGTTGCAAAGGGCGTTTCTCAAGCTCCAGGAGTTGATTATGATGAGACATTTTCACCAGTAGCCAAGATTAAGTCTATTAGGGTATTGTTAGCCATTGCTGCATTTCATGACTATGAAATATGGCAAATGGATGTCAAAACTGCTTTCCTTAATGGAAAGTTGGCTGAGGATGTTTACATGTGTCAGCCAGAGGGTTTTGTCAGTATAGAATACCCTAATAGAGTGTGTAAGCTTGAGAAATCCATTTATGGATTAAAGCAAGCACCTCGCAGATGGAATCTTTGCTTTGATGAGAAAGTCAAAGAGTTTGGCTTTTCGAGGAGTGAAGATGAATCTTGTGTATATGTCAAGGCTAGTGGGAGTATAGTTAGCTTTTTGGTACTGTATGTGGATGACATACTAATCATAGGAAATGACATCCCAACCCTGCAGGAAGTGAAGTCCTCGCTTGGGAAGTGTTTCGCTATGAAAGACCTAGGAAAAGCTGCTTATATTCTAGGGATAAGGATTCTGAGAGACCGGAGTAAAAGACTAATTGGACTTAGTCAGAGTACATACTTGGAGAAGGTGATGAAGCGGTTCAGCATGCAAGATTCCAAGAAAGGAGAGTTACCCATCCAAAGTAACGCTAGATTGAGTAAGACTCAGAGCCCGAGTACCGAGGTTGAGATAGCAGAAATGAGTCGAGTACCTTATGCTTCTGCAGTAGGCTCGATCATGTATGTTATGACTTGTACTCGTCCTGATGTAGCCTTTGCTTTGAGCATGGTTAGCAGGTATCAGGGGAACCCTGGTAAGGCTCACTGGACAGCGGTAAAGAATATTCTCAAGTACCTGCAGAGGACTAAGGACTGGGTCCTTACCCTTGGTGGGAGTGATGACTTGAGAGTTGTAGGGTATAGTGATGCTAGTTTCCAGACTGATAGGGATAATTTCCGCTCTCAGTCGGGCTGGGTCTTTACCTTAAACAGAGGAGCAATTTCTTGGAAAAGTTCCAAGCAGGAGACAGTTGCTGATTCAACTTGCGAATTAGGGTATATAGCGGCAAGCGAGGCAGCAAAGGAGGCGATATGGCTAAAGAACTTCATTGGAGACCTTGGAGTTGTACCAACTGTAAAGGAGCCCATAGAGATTTTCTGTGATAGTGAAAGTGCAGTTGCCTTAGCAAAGGAACCAAGGGATCACGGGAGATCCAGACACATCGACAGAAAATATCATTTTATCAGACATCGCATAGAAGAAGGACTCCTCGTGGCAAAGAGGGTATCATCGGATGAGAACCCGGCAGATCCCCTCACGAAGGGACTGGGTAGGGTTAAGCATCTCCAGCACGCAAGGAGCATAGGGCTGAAGGATGATATTAGTTTTAGTAGTTAGATAATTTCTGAAATTTGTAAAGTGTAATTGACATTTGATGATGAATAAAAGGTGTGTTTTATTTATGAGTAAAGTGTTGCTATCTTGTGTCGATCGTTTACTATTATTTCTTTTGCATGTTTTGACTTCCCGAATATTTATGTTGTGTTTTTACATATTATTCAAATTATCCACAGTCGGTCATATGTTGGGAGTAGATATGAATTAAGACGGTCATGAGTTGGTTGTAGAGGTCTAAGATGTTGGACATGGCCTCAACACTCATGAGTGCTCATAAGTTCTGGGTATTGGATTCAACCCACGCTCGCGGGTATCACTTCATGGAATTTATCTCGAGTGATCGCGAGACGGTAATATCATATAAGTCTTCAAACCTAGAGATATGACTTGTTGTCTATGAGTTGGTTATGCATTGATCGTGCGAAAACGCATTGGTAACTCGATGTTATAAAACGTGCGTTTGTGTGTGATTTAACAAGTAGTAGAACAAGCATATGAGTCGAAGTTTATCTGTTCCTTCTTGGATTAGAAGCGATATCTGGGCCCCTCGATGATTTTGTTTTGACCTATGTACCGGGCCCGGTCAGAACTAAGTTGATGTGTTCAACTAAGTTCTATGTCAAACAAATCGGAAATCGGGAAACAAACTGCTGGACAATAAGTAAGACATTGTTCCATGTATTTGTCCGGCTGATATCTAGAACAGAGGATTATATGATCACTTATCTTAAATGGCGTATCATCATCTTCTCAGTTCCGAGAGACCTTGAAAAGAGCTACGATTGCTGATCGGTTCCTGAAGTCATACTTGCAGTTATAGTTATTAGACTTATCCAAGTGGGAGACTGTTGGATAAGGTGTCTAAGTCCATAACTATTTCTGGTATGTACTTGACCCGATCCGGCATGGTCCATTTGGGTTGCATGGCATCATGCATTTGGATAGACTTAATGAGAGAAATAACACTTGTGGTTATTAATATATTATAAGTTCTAATATATTAATAGTATTATTTAATTAGTATTGATCAAGAATTAATTTGGAATTAATTAAGTGATCAAAAGATAACTAATTAAATGTATGGGTTGATTATGTAAATCATCCATAACTTGTATAGTGGGCTAAAAGGCTCCATGGATTATCAAGTTGGGTTAAACCCATTGGATGCTCCATGGAGGCTCCATGGGAGTTACAAACCCATGGGTCATGGAAATGAAGAGTCATGTCACATTAGGGTTTACATGGTGTAACCCTAGATGTGACACACTATATAAAGAACATGTTGCTCACCAAAATCGGCTACACAAGAAGTTGCAAGAGGGCTAGGCCGATTTTCAAGTGTTCTACATATCTCTCAAAGTTATTCCAAATCATTTGGCGTTGTGTGAAACATTTGAGGCATCACACTTGGGGTGCTAGGCTCTCAAGGTTTCAAGGAATCATAACAACTACAAGGTATGTAATTCTAGCTATCTTTTATATTATAAAGTTCCCCATGTATGCTAGATAGGTTTATGAACCTTGGAAAAAGTATTTTGCATGTATTTTAGACAAACATAGATCTAAGGTTTTCTAGGGTTGCATGTACACTTAGGAGTGTTAGAATGCTCAAAACCCAACAGTGGTATCAGAGCCTAGGCTTGTTTGTTTGATACTTGATGCAAAATAGTGAAAAAAGTTGATTTTCTTGCTGTTTGCATGATGAACTCGCCGAGTCCATGACCAAACTCATCCTACTCGTCGAGTAGGTTCGTGCACTCGACGAGTAGGAGCCTCAAAATGCAGATTTTCGACTTTTGCTGCTGGAAATGGACTAGAAACATTACCCTAAACTGTTTTGGTATTATTAAACTTGTTTTAGATGGTGTAATGGTTGTTCTAATCCATTTACAATGGCTAATATCAAATTTCCATGATCTTATGTGTTCTTGAAATTTTGATATTCATATTCATGTTCTTATTAGTTTAGATGATCATATGAATTATGTGTAACTTCTTGCTAGTTTTAATTCTTGATCATTATGTGTTTTAATGGAATCCATAATTTGTCCTCAAGTTATGGATTACCAAAAGTTTTATCTTTTAATGTCCATTAAAGAAACACATAGGTTACATAAAATGAAGAGTCACTCATTTTAATGAACCAATTAATCTCATAAGTTATGAATTGAAGAGTTTTGTAAAGTTACAAAACCTGCCCTCAAGTTTTGGAACATGTAAAGCCATCTTAATAAACTTTAGTTCCAACCCCTAGAATTTTAAAAGTTAAAATTCAACCCTTATACTTTATAATATTATAAGTTTAATAATATATATATGTATAAGATCAAGTCGTTTTACCGTTAGTAGGCCTCATTCACGAAGTCGGTCTATAAGGGGGGTATAAGGTTGTTGCCTATAAAATGGCAGCTTAATGGGTGTCCACTCTCACCCACCGCTTCCTTGACTGGTGGAGGATCGTTAGCCGAACGGGTAGGACAATGACTTTAAAATTCTTATTAAAAAGTATAATGATTATTATAAAGTAACTAAATGTTTTACAAATTCCTAATCTTAGTTACTTTAGGAAAATGTGAATAAGGTGCTAACCCATGAAATTACACTTTGCACTTTGATTAAGTCGTTAGTGGAGTGTGTGTGGTTAACCGGCACACTAACTTGGACTTAACAAGGTAGGAAAAGGGTGACTTAAGGTTTTTCATAGGTCGGTGGAGCGCGTGTGGTTAACCGGCACATCGATTAAGTGAAAAACATTAAGGGTATCAAGTAATTTGCATGGTTACTTCACACCTTGTTTTGTGATCCTCGGTATCCCAGTCACAAAACATGAAGGGCACACTCGAGATTGAAACATGCCATTGAAAAAGTTCAATGAATCTCAAAAGAATCTAGGAGTTTCTAAAAACCAAATAAAACCTAATAATTTATATTTCGTTTTCATGGTGGAAATTGGTGAATCGTCATTCACCTACCTTTCAAATATGTTTTAGCTTAGATTACGACATCCCTCTTCTAAGTTATAATATATTGTGATTGGATCCTAGCCTTAATATTACATTTGGGTGTTTTATTAAGGACTATCTTTATATCTAAACTAAACTTGTCTTTTCTTCTTTTTAGATGTCTTCCAACAATGCTGCCCCTGGCTCAAACCCTACTGGCTCCTTCTCTCTCATGATCCTTTGTGGGACAGTCATCTTTGATGGATCCAACTTTACTGATTGGATCAGAAACATCAGGATGGTCACTCGATACGAGAACAAAGAATATGTTCTCGACAAGGAGCTTAAGATGCCCGAGCAAACTGCTACTCCTAAGGAGCTTGCTGAATATGAGGCACATGAAAGAGATGCTACCAAAGTGGCATGCATCATGATGGCCACTATGACAGCCGAGCTTCAAAAGTCCTATGAGGACTACTATCCTTTTGAGATGCACCAGGATTTGATGGACCGCTACCATCAGAGTTCTCGTCAAGAGCGATATGAAATTATCTCCTCCATGATAACAACCCGAATGAAAGATGGTGAACCCATCACTGGCCACATGCAGAAAATGCAAAGGTATGTGGACTGTCTGATGAAGCTGAATGTGAACTTCCCAGAGGAGTTACCAATAGATATCATTTTGCACTCCTTACCCTCGTGCTATGATCAATTCCGCATGACAAAACACATGAACAAGGAAGAAGTCACCCTCAGCAAACTTCAGGGACTCCTAAAGACTGCAAAATCAGGTCTTAAAGGTAAGTCGGTTGTTACCACTCCTACTCCTACTCTAAACTCCGCACCTGTCTTGGAAATCGGGAAAGGTAGAGGGAAGAAGAGGAAGAACCCTTCGAAGGGTACCAAGGGTAAGACCCTTGATGGCTCCTCTTCGAGCGGAACCAAGAAAGGTTTTGTCACTCCTTCTGCTGACCCAAAAGAGGCTGAATGCTTCTATTGCCATGAAAAGGCACACTGGAAGCGGAACTACCCAAAGTACCAGCAAGATTTGAAGGATGGGAAAGTAAAACCCAACCATGCAGGTATTTACACTATATTATCTAATAACTCACCTTATTCTAACTCTTGGGTCCTTGATACCGGTTGTAGTATTCATATTTGTTCTGATTTGCAAGGACTAAGAAGAAGTGAGAATGTGGAGCATGGAAAGATAAACTTGATCATGGGGAATAGGAAAGTTTCACCTGTCACCAAGATTGGAGTTTATACTTTGTTGCTAAATAGTGGGGTTACTTTAGATTTGAATAAATGTTGTTATTCGCCTGAAATGGCAAGAAATGTTATTTCCTTTCATGCTTTGTACAAACAAGGTTTTACCTTTTCTTTTGATAATGAAGTTAGTGGAATAAATGCTTTCTTTAATAGTGTGTTTTATTTTAAAGCATTACCTTGTGATGGTGTGTATGAAGCTGTGTCTGTTGTAGATAATTTAGGAAATAATGTGTTGTGTATTGATTCTACTAATGATAATAACTTGGATAAAGCATCATTATGGCATTGTCGTCTTGGACATGTAAGCAAGAAACGCATAGGCCAACTCCAAAAGGATGGAGTCTTGGAGTCATTTGACCTAAAGACATATGATAGTTGTGAATCATGCTTACTTGGAAAAATGACAAAGTCACCCTTCACAGGATCTTGTGCTAGGGGTGAAGGTTTGTTGGATCTAGTACACACAGATGTGTGTGGACCCTTCAAAACTGCCACAAGGGATCTTAATCGTTATTATGTGACTTTTACAGATGATTATAGTAGATATGGATGTGTCTACTTAATCAAGCATAAGTCAGAGACTTTCGAAAGGTTTAAAGAGTTTAAACAGGAAGTCGAGAATCAATTGGGCAGGAACATTAAGATGCTTTGATCCGATCGTGGTGGTGAGTATCTTAGTAAAGAGTTCCTCGACTTTCTTAGGGAATGTGGGGTTGTCTCACAATTGACACCTCCCAGGGACACCACAGTTGAATGGTGTAGCTGAGAGGCGTAATCGAACCTTGTTGGACATGGTTCGTTCCATGATGAGTCGAGCTACGCTACCAATCTCATTCTGGGTGTATGCCTTAGACTCTGCCACCCATATCCTTAATCTGGTCCCTACAAAGAAAGTTGCCAAAACTCCTCATGAGATGTGGACTGGAAAAGTACCCAAACTAGACCACATCAAGATTTGGGTTTGCGAGGCTTTCGTGAGGCGCGAGACTCACGATAAGCTCGAACCTCGAAGCGAGAGGTGTGTTTTCATCGACTACCTACAGAAATCCTTTGGTTACCTCTTCTACAGACCTAGTGAGAATGTGGTCTTTGTAGCAAGGAGGGGTGTCTTGAGAGAGAGAGAGAGAGTTCATAAGCCAAGGAAAGAGTGGGAGGCAAATTGACCTTGAAGAAATTCAAGAGTCAAGTGGTGAAGGAACTTCAAACCCTAGCAGTCAACTTGAGTAGGAAACTCATGTTGATCCAATTGACGATTCTGTACCTCTGAGGCGTTCCACGAGAGTTAGGAATGCACCTGAGCATTACTATGGTTTCCATATTACTGCGGAAGGTGAGACACTTATCAGTGATGAGACACTGGTAAGTCTGGATGAACCTAACAGTTATGCGGAAGCCATGGCAGGCCCCGAGTCTGCCAAATGGAAAGAGGCAATGGACAGCGAGATACAGTCCATGTATGACAATCAAGTTTGGAACTTGGTTGACAATGTATCAGGCCGTAAGACAGTTGGGTGCAAGTGGATCTTCAAGAAGAAGACCAACATGGATGGTAATATACACACTTATAAGGCGCGACTGGTTGCAAAGGGCTTTTCTCAAACTCCAGGAGTTGATTATGATGAGACATTTTCACCAGTAGCCAAGATTAAGTCTATTAGGGTATTGTTAGCCATTGCTGCATTTCATGACTATGAAATATGGCAAATGGATGTCAAAACTGCTTTCCTTAATGGAAAGTTGGCTGAGGATGTTTACATGTGTCAGCCAGAGGGTTTTGTCAGTATAGAATACCCTAATAGAGTGTGTAAGCTTGAGAAATCCATTTATGGATTAAAGCAAGAACCTCGCAGATGGAATCTTTGCTTTGATGAGAAAGTCAAAGAGTTTGGCTTTTCGAGGAGTGAAGATGAATCTTGTGTATATGTCAAGGCTAGTGGGAGTATAGTTAGCTTTTTGGTACTGTATCTGGATGACATACTAATCATAGGAAATGACATCCCAACCCTGCAGGAAGTGAAGTCCTCGCTTGGGAAGTGTTTCGCTATGAAAGACCTAGGAGAAGTTGCCTATATTCTAGGGATAAGGATTCTGAGAGACCGGAGTAAAAGACTAATTGGACTTAGTCAGAGTACATACTTGGAGAAGGTGATGAAGCGGTTCAGCATGCAAGATTCCAAGAAAGGAGAGTTACCCCTCCAGAGTAACGCTAGATTGAGTAAGACTCAGAGCCCGAGTACCGAGGTTGAGATAACAGAAATGAGTCGAGTACCTTATGCTTCTGCAGTAGGCTCGATCATGTATGCTATGACTTGTACTCGTCCTGATGTAGCCTTTGCTTTGAGCATGGTTAGCAGGTATCAGGGGAACCCTGGTAAGGCTCACTGGACAGCGGTAAAGAATATTCTCAAGTACCTGCGGAGGACTAAGGACTGGGTCCTTACCCTTGGTGGGAGTGATGACTTGAGAGTTGTAGGGTATAGTGATGCTAGTTTCCAGACTGATAGGGATAATTTCCGCTCTCAGTCGGGCTGGGTCTTTACCTTAAACGGAGGAGCAATTTCTTGGAAAAGTTCCAAGCAGGAGACAGTTGCTGATTCAACTTGCGAATTAGGGTATATAGCGGCAAGCGAGGCAGCAAAGGAGGCGATATGGCTAAAGAACTTCATTGGAGACCTTGGAGTTGTACCAACTATAAAGGAGCCTATAGAGATTTTCTGTGATAGTGAAAGTGCAGTTGCCTTAGCAAAGGAACCAAGGGATCATGGGAGATCCAGACACATCGACAGAAAATATCATTTTATCAGACATCGCATAGAAGAAGGACTCCTCGTGGCAAAGAGGGTATCATCGGATGAGAACCCGGCAGATCCCCTCACGAAGGGACTGGGTAGGGTTAAGCATCTCCAGCACGCAAGGAGCATAGGGCTGAAGGATGATATTAGTTTTAGTAGTTAGATAATTTCTGAAATTTGTAAAGTGTAATTGACATTTGATGATGAATAAAAGGTGTGTTTTATTTATGAGTAAAGTGTTGCTATCTTGTGTCGATCGTTTACTATTATTTCTTTTGCATGTTTTGACTTCCCGAATATTTATGTTGTGTTTTTACATATTATTCAAATTATCCACAGTCGGTCATATGTTGGGAGTAGATATGAATTAAGACTGTCATGAGTTGGTTGTAGAGGTCTAAGATGTTGGACATGGCCTCAACACTCATGAGTGCTCATAAGTTCTGGGTATTGGATTCAACCCACGCTCGCGGGTATCACTTCATGGAATTTATCTCGAGTGATCGCGAGACGGTAATATCATATAAGTCTTCAAACCTAGAGATATGACTTGTTGTCTATGAGTTGGTTATGCATTGATCGTGCGAAAACGCATTGGTAACTCGATGTTATAAAACGTGCGTTTGTGTGTGATTTAACAAGTAGTAGAACAAGCATATGAGTCGAAGTTTATCTGTTCCTTCTTGGATTAGAAGCGATATCTGGGCCCCTCGATGATTTTGTTTTGACCTATGTACCGGGCCCGGTCAAAACTAAGTTGATGTGTTCAACTAAGTTCTATGTCAAACAAATCGGAAATCGGGAAACAAACTGCTGGACAATAAGTAAGACATTGTTCCATGTATTTGCCCGGCTGATATCTAGAACAGAGGATTATATGATCACTTATCTTAAATGGCGTATCATCATCTTCTCAGTTCCGAGAGACCTTGAAAAGAGCTACGATTGCTGATCGGTTCCTGAAGTCATACTTGCAGTTATAGTTATTAGACTTATCCAAGTGGGAGACTGTTGGATAAGGTGTCTAAGTCCATAACTATTTCTGGTATGTACTTGACCCGATCCGGCATGGTCCATTTGGGTTGCATGGCATCATGCATTTGGATAGACTTAATGAGAGAAATAACACTTGTGGTTATTAATATATTATAAGTTCTAATATATTAATAGTATTATTTAATTAGTATTGATCAAGAATTAATTTGGAATTAATTAAGTGATCAAAAGATAACTAATTAAATGTATGGGTTGATTATGTAAATCATCCATAACTTGTATAGTGGGCTAAAAGGCTCCATGGATTATCAAGTTGGGTTAAACCCATTGGATGCTCCATGGAGGCTCCATGGGAGTTACAAACCCATGGGTCATGGAAATGAAGAGTCATGTCACATTAGGGTTTACATGGTGTAACCCTAGATGTGACACACTATATAAAGAACATGTTGCTCACCAAAATCGGCTACACAAGAAGTTGCAAGAGGGCTAGGCCGATTTTCAAGTGTTCTACATATCTCTCAAAGTTATTCCAAAGCATTTGGTGTTGTGTGAAACATTTGAGGCATCACACTTGGGGTGCTAGGCTCTCAAGGTTTCAAGGAATCATAACAACTACAAGGTATGTAATTCTAGCTATATTTTATATTATAAAGTTCCCCATGTATGCTAGATAGGTTTATGAACCTTGGAAAAAGTATTTTGCATGTATTTTAGACAAACATAGATCCAAGGTTTTCTAGGGTTGCATGTACACTTAGGAGTGTTAGAATGCTCAAAATCCAACAAGACGCATCACAATACACCACCAAATCATCCAACCCATCGGGTAGTGCCAAAATCGAGGCCTCACATAACCTCTGCCTCAAGGTCTCAAAATCCAACTGCTGGTTCGGGCCCCACCAAAAAGTCACATTCTTCTTGCTCAAACGAGTCAAAGGTACGTCTATCTTGGAGAAATCCTGGATGAATCTCCGATAGTACCCTGCTAGACCCAAGAAGCTACGTATCTCTGATGCATTCTTCGGCACTTCCCACCGCATCACTGCCTCAATCTTGGCTGGATCAACCAAAATACCCTCTTGGTTGATGATGTGCCCCAAAAACTACACCTCTCGTAACCAGAAATCACACTTCAAGAACTTGGCATAAAGCCTTTCCGTCCTCAATGTCTCCAATACCTCCCTCAGATGCTGCTCGTGTTGCTCCTTGTTCTTAGAATAAACCAATATATCATCAATAAAAACGATCACCGACCGATCCAACATTGGCCTACACACCCTGTTCATGAGATCCAAGAACGTTGTTGGGGCATTGGTGAGCCCAAATGGCATCACCACAAACTCGTAGTGCCCGTACCGGGTCTTGAAAGTTGTCTTCGGTATATCCTCATCCCGAATCCTCATCTGATGGTACCCCAACCGAAGATCAATCTTGGAAAACCAAGATGCACCCTGCAGCTGATCGAACAAATCATCGATCCTCGGGAGCGGATATCAGTTTTTCACCGTTAGTTTTTTCAGCTCCCGATAATCAATACACATCCTGTGTGACCTGTCCTTCTTTTTCATAAACAGGATCGATGCTCCCCACAGGGAACTGCTCGGACGAATAAACCCTCGGTCTAGCAGCTCCTGAACTTGCGTAGACAGCTCCTGCATCTCGGGCAGAGCTAGCCGATACAGTGCCTTGGCTATCAAAACGACACCCCGCACCAAATCAATGCGAAACTCTAATTGCCTCTCCGGAGGCACCCCTGGCAACTCATGGGGAAAGACATCCCAGAAATCTCGTACAACCGGTACACTACCCAAATCTGTCGTGGGCTCAACCCTCGTATCCGCGAAATACGCCAAAAATCCCGAACAACCCTGATGGAGAAGTCTCCTAGCCCTCGCAGCTGAACAGAGGGTTGGCCCCTGCGAGGTCCTCTCCCCAAGAATAACCAGTTCTCCCCCACTTGGGGTTCGAACTCTCACCAGCTGGCACTCGCAATCTATCATGGCCCCATTGGCCCCTAACCCGTCCATCCCAATGATCACCTTCACTCCTCGCAACAGTATCGGTAACAGATCAACCCGAAACCTCTCCTGAAACACATTCAGGATACAGTCCCGATATACCCTCGCATCACTCACAGTGTGATCGTCCGCAATCTCAACCTCAAGCGGGGAATCCAAAGTTCCGGGAGCATCCCGGATTTTCTTGCTAAGCGTAAGAGATACAAACGATCGGGTAGCTCCAGAATCGAAAAGAACATGAGCCGACATACCACTAACCAAAAAGGTCCCTATACAGGAGCACATATATATATATATATATATATATATATATATATATATATATATATATATATACATAAGCAATACAAATCAATATCAAGCAAGAAAATAAAATACGTACCAGCCACGACGTCTGGCACTGCCCGACCCTCCTCTATGGTCAGCTGAAATACGCAGTTCTTCACCGCAGGAGCTTCCGCCTTGGCAGGGCGGCCATCAGTGATCCTCATTGTGGCGGGCGTAGGCGCCTCAACTGCTCCTCCTCCTTGTAACACCCCGACTCCCAGATACAAGTTTTAAAGCATTATATTCATATTTATGGACCTACTCGACGAGTTGGTTGCCCCCAACTCGTCCTGTAGAGGCGGGTTAGCCCGCGTGGATTATTGGATCTACTCGACGAGTCGGAGGACCCGGACTCGACGAGTAGGAGCTGGGAAATGAAACCCTAATTTTTAGGGTTTGCACCCTATTTAAAGGACCTTAAGTCATTTCCTCGAGTCCCTTATCACCCCTTGACGGCCAGAAGAAACCCCAATCGCCATTAACCTTGCCCTTGAGTGATTGTGAGGCTTAAAAAGTGATATTGGAGCATTTTGTGAAGAAGGTGTAAAGTATAAGAAGCTTGGAGCAAAGAGGAGCTTGTGGATCTGACTCTACTTCATCTTGGCATCATTTTGGAGGTATAAATTCATTGCCTTCGCTTATCTTTGATTAGATCTCTTGATGCCTATGTTTAGTGCCATCTTTAGGATATTTGGAGGTCATTTCCGGTATTGGGCTAAGATCTGAAGTTGTAACTTCAGATCTGGACTCCCCTTGGTCCCTATACCCATAAAGTTATGAGATTTGGCAAGCTTGGGTCTTTCCCTTTGAGTTAACCTTTACCTTAGTCTAGTTTTGGCATTTAGGACCATGCATGTACGTAAAGTTTGCAACTTTACATGGAAACCATGCCCTAGGAGGTTGGATCTGCAATATGGAGCTTTGGGTGGCTTAAAAACATCTGTATAAGGAATGGACTTCATGAACTCGACGAGTCGCATAGACGACTAGGAGAGTCCGATGAAGATTAACCATGCTTGGGTTCTGCATGGACTCGGCGAGTCAGTAAGGGGACTCGACGAGTCAGTAAGGGTTTTCACCGACTTCTGGACACGCATGGAATCGACGAGTTGGTTGGAAACCCGGCGAGTCAGTTAGGGTTTCATGACTTCCTGAGTTCTTAAGGAACTCGAGGAGTTGCTGGCTGCACTCGACGAGTCGGGTCAACATGGACCTTTAACTTTGACCAAGGATTGACCAGTTGGACTTTGAGGGTATAATGGTAAATTGGGATTCCGATGGACTTGGTCCTATGGTGGTGATAGGTGGTTGAGTTCGTGACTGCGACTCGAGAGTTTGGCATTATCACTATAGTTCGACATCTGTGAGGTGAGTTTTCCTTACTATACTCAAGGGTATAAGGCACTAAGGCCGGCCGTTTTTGGATTGTTATCCTGATATGTTATGCTAGTATGAGCTGTTAGATCAGTATCCTGGTAGATAGGATGACATTATGTTGCTATGATCTGTTAGATCAGTATCCTGATAGATAGGATGATGTTATGCTAGTATGATCTGTTAGATCGGTTTTTCTGTCTATAGATTGTTATGTGGCTATCTGATATATGTGTACATGTTTGATTGGTGGTTAGGGCTCATTTACTTTGTGCGAGAGCCAACAGACCTGGGCATACCAACCCGATGGTTGTGGGTCGTGAGTATTCCATCCCGAGCATGATTGGACTCTTACTATGAGGGCACTCCAACCCGATGGTTGTGGGCCTGGGGCATTCCATCCCGAGGATGACTAGACCCATAGTATGTTGGCATTCCAACCCGGTGGTTGAGGGCTTGGGGTATTCCAACCCGATGGTTGATTGGACCCATAGTATGTTGTTTGTGTTTATGTGTATGTCGATATATGTATGGGTATTTTGGGGGAAACTCACTAAGATTCGGGCTTACAGTTGTTGATTTTGTTTTAGGTACTTCTGATGATCGCGGGAAGGCGAAGGCGTGATTGTACACCTTCTATTGTTTATGATTTGATTCTGCGATACTTTGACACTGAACTATTTTGAAAACAAGTTTTGTAATAATCATTGGTTTTGAAATGTTTTAATAAGTTTAAATTTGGCTTATTTTTTATGGATATTACAAGTTGGTATCAGAGCCTTGGTTTGAGTGAATTGGAGGAAACACTCGCGTGCCTCCAGTCTCAAACTGAGGATAATATTTTAAAACGGTTTTCTTAAAATGTTTTCAAAATAATAAAAGAGGATGCAAGTGTACGATCAGCCGGAGCTCGCGGATAGACCCCAAAATACCTTACGAATTATTTGGTTTATGTGATATGTTAGAACAACATGCTAGTACTAGGCTAGGGATCTTCGGTAATTGCATGATAGAATTGCCTGATTATATGATGCCTGATAGCCTAGGGTTTTTCCGTATATGAAATTAACATCATTACTATAGTTGCTTAGTGTATGCATCACAACGTACATAATTAAGATCTTATAGCCTGAGAATGTTTGGTTTGGCCTTATTTCCTGTTCTTGTTTGATGAAGGGCTTAGGATAGGATCAGGTATTCGAAAGTCTATAGGGTCCAACGTTATGTATGGCTAGCATACACGAGTGCTGTAGGGTTGGTGGAAGTTTCATGGATGGGTTGTTTGGGATGAGTCTGCCAGTTATGAGATAGTTAGCCTTCCTCTAGGAGTGAGGGTTGAGTGATCACCATGCATATTCATATTGTTAGGGTGTTGTGATGATACTTGAGAAAAATATGAGTAGGTGTGGAAGGTAGTATGGGCCCGTACTACTGAAAGCACAGGACCCATACGCGTAGCAAGGAAGTCACAACCCCTAGGGTTTAGTTAGGAGTTGGTTCCCTGTTATTTATGCGGGTTATCTGATATCTTCCTGGTATATTTTCAGTATGGTGGTTACGAGGCGTTTTGTGACTGCATCCGGATCGGGTTCAGGGCAGGGCGATCAGGATGCCTCGACAGCGCCCGAGATTATCGGCCAGGGTGGGCCAGAGTTGACAGAGGATCGTGTCAGGGAGATCATCCGCGAGGAGGTGGTCAAGATTGTCCGAGGTCAGATTCCGGAGATGTTTGGGTCTATTAAGACCGCCATGATGGAGTATTTCGATGACAAATATGCAGGCCTAGCTGAGACGGCTGCCGCAGCAGCTACAGCGGCTGTAACAGCGGTAGGGGGAGGAGCCATTCGGGCTTTTCAGTATCGGGGCTTCGACAACACGAAGCCCCCTTCTTTTGCTAGGACTCAGGACCCCATCAAATCCATGAGGTGGCTATCTGACGTGGAGGGGTTTTTCTTCACGTGTTCATGTCCTACTGACTAGAAGGTCAGATGTGCCCTGAACCTGCTGAGGTCTGGGGCGAAGGACTGATGGAGGTTGATGACTGGATCGTATTCTGAAAACCAGAGGTTTGCGGTTACTTGGGAGCAGTTCAGGGATATGTTCCGCGGTCTCTATATCCCACGGGTCGAGCGAGAGCGGCTAGCTTAGGAGTTTCTGGATTTGAGACAGGATGGTGAGACAGTGGCAGAGATCACCTGCATGTTCACAGAGAGGGAGATGTTCTGCCCGGAGTTTGCTTCTGAGCAGGCTCAGATGACACGTTATCTGAGCATGCTCAAGACTGATATTCGACAGTTTGTGGCGACCCAGCGTTGTGATACGCTTCTGATTTACAGGAGGCCACTAGGCGGCATGAGTTGGAGATTGAGCTGCAGTTGAGGGAGCAACAGCAGGCCCCGGCACAGTCACAGCCGGCACCACATCGGTCCAAGACCGCTGATATTAGGTCTGGACGTCAGTCGGGCCGCACTTGTGGGAAGTGCAGGAAGGCTCATTCGGGGGTTTGCCGATCGGGGAGCGGGTGCCACAAATGTGGCAAGCAAGTCCACATTGCTAGGGATTGTAGGCAGCAGACTCCAGCTTCTGGGGTCAGATTATGTTACCATTATGAGCAGATGGGCCATATGAAGGCCCAGTGTCCCCTACTAGCCGCCAAGCCGGCGCAGGCTCCCGCGCCGACTACACTGAGGATTACTGACGGGAGTCAGGGTCGAGCAGCGCCCCCGAGGGCTCAGGGACGCGCCTTCCAGCTTACAGTAGAGGAGGCCAGGGCAGCACCAGACGTTGTTGCTGGTATGTTTCTATCACTTATCTTACTGATTTTATCTGTTTTATGCTTATATGGTTGTACCTGTGATTAGGTACGTTTTTAGTGAACTCCTTACCTGCTTTGGTATTATTCGACCCGGGGGCGAGTCGGTCGTTTGTTTCTCAGTCTTTCAGTAGGGAGTTCGGGTTACCAGTGGGAGAGTTAGAGTGTCTGTTGCGAGTCTCCATCGCCAACGAACACGGGGTTTCCGCTTATTCGGTTTATCGGAGTTGCGTATTGGAGATCTTCGGGGTATCTTTCCTGATAGACCTGATCCCGATTCCCATGGGGGATGTATGTGTGATTGTGGGTATGGACTGACTTAGTCGCTTCGGTGCCATGATCGACTGCGAGGGTCAGCGAGTAGTAGTTCGAACCCCAAGTGGGGGAGAACTGGTTGTTTATGGCGAGGGAACCAGATTGGGATCAGGGTTTTGTTCGGCTGCCAGGGCTCGGTAGTACATTCAACACAGGTGTACGATTTATCTAGCGTATGTGGTGGATACATGTGTCAGGGATCAGGTTTCAGTATCAGAGGTTCCATTGGTCAGAGAGTTTGTTGACGTGTTCCCGGAGGAGTTACCCGGAGTGCCTCCGGAGAGGCAGGTCGAGTTTAGGATCGACCTAGTGCCAGGTGCGGCCCCTATCGCCAACGCGAAGAAGGATGGTTCACACCGGATGTGCATTGACTACCGAGAGTTGAACAAGTTGACGGTGAAGAACCGTTAACCCCTCCCGAGGATAGATGATCTTTTCGATCAGTTACGGGGAGCATCTTGGTTCTCCAAGATAGACCTGAGGTCTGGGTACCATCAGGTCATGGTTAGGGAGGAGGACGTGGAGAAGACTATGTTCCAAAATCGTTATGGACACTACGAGTTCGTGGTGATGCCGTTTGGGCTCACCAACGCGCCATCAGTATTTATGGAACTGATGAATCGGGTCTGCAGACTGATGCTTAATCGCTCGGTCATCGTGTTCATAAACGATATCTTGGTGTACTCCAAGACCCGATAGCAGCATGAGGAGCATCTTCGGGAATTATTGGGAGTTTTGAGGCGAGAGCGGCTGTATGCCAAGTTCTCGAAATGCGAGTTTTGGTTACGAGAGGTTCAGTTCCTTGGACACCTCGTTAACCAGGAGGGGATTTTGGTTGATCTGGCCAAAATCGAGGCGGTTATGCACTGGGAGGTTCCGAAATCTCCCTCAGACATCAGGAGCTTCTTGGGATTGGCAGGGTACTACCGGAGATTCATACAGGATTTCTCCAAGATTGCATTACCCCTCACTCGTCTGACGAGGAAAGGGGTGGATTTTCGGTGGAGCCCCGAGCAGCAGAGAGCGTTTGATACCCTCAGACAGCGACTATGCGAGGCTCCAGTCCTGACTCTTCCGGAGGGAGTTGAGGATTTTGAGGTGTTCTGTGATGCATCCATCACGGGACTGGGAGCGGTCCTCATGCGGAGAGGACAGGTGATAGCCTACGCATCGCGGCAGTTGAAGCCGCATGAGACGAGATACCCTACTCATGATCTGGAGTTGGGAGCGGTGGTATTCACTCTCAAGATTTGGAGACATTACCTCTATGGGGTCCGTTGTACCATCTACACGGACCACAAGACCCTGAGACACATCATGGATCAGCCGAACCTAAACATGAGACAGCGCAGATGGCTGGATGTAGTTAAGGACTACGACTGTGAGATCCTTTACCACCCAGGTAAAGCAAACGTGGTTGCGGACGCTCTGAGCCGCAAGTCAGCTGGACCATCCACTCCAGTGAATGCATGAGGATTTCAGTGGATTCTCCACTTGTAGGCTTAATCAGGGAAGCCCAGGCAGAGGGTATGCGTCAGGAGAACTGGAAGCTTGAGAGGATTAGGGGTGAGAACACCCGGTTTGTTCAAGATAGTCGGGGATTATTGACCTGTTGCGGTCGTGTCTCGGTTCTGATGTCTGGTGGGGTTAGACAGACTATTTTGGAGGAGGCTCATAAGTCTCGCTTCTCTATTCACCCTGGGGCCACGAAGATGTACCGGGATTTGAGATTGAGTTACTGGTGGCCGTACATGAAGCAAGAAATCGCTTGGTACGTGGAGAGGTTCCTGACCTACAGGATGGTCAAGGTCGAGCACCAGAGGGCACATCGCAAGCTGCAGCTTCTAGAGATTCCCATGTGGAAATGGGAGCAGATCACTATGGACTTCATCACCAAATTGCCAAGGACGGCAAAGGGGTTCGACGCCATATGGGTCATCGTGGATCGATTGACCAAGAGTGCTCACTTTCTACCCATTCGGGAGAGCTCATTGGCCGAAAAGCTAGCCGATGTGTATATACGCGATATTGTCACTCGCCATGGGGTTCCGGTCTCTATCGTTTCAGACCATGATATTCGGTTCACCTCCCGTTTCTGGCAGAAGTTCCACGAGGAGCTGGGCACGCGGTTGCACTTCAGTACAGCCTATCATCCGCAGACTGACGACCAGAGTGAGCGGACCATACAGACTCTCGAGGATATGTTGAGAGCCTGCGTTATTGACTTCGGTGGGAGTTGGGACTCTTACCTAACTCTTGCAGAGTTCTCCTATAACAACAAATTTCACTCCAGCATTGGTGCTCCACCTTATGAGCTGTTGTATGGACGGAGATATCGTACCCCAGTCTGTTGGGGCGAGGTTGGTCACAGGGTGATGGGTCGGACTGAGGTAGTCCTCCAGACTACCAAGATGATTCAGCATATTAGACAGCGACTGCAAACCGCACAGAGTCGACAGAAGAGCTATGCCGACGGGCGCCGATCAGAGTTAGAGTTCCAGGTCGGTGACATGGTACTCCTGAAGGTCTCACCCTAGAAGGGTGTGATTCGCTTTAGGAAGAGGGGAAAATTGGGTCCCCGATATATCGGACCATTCAGGATCGCTGCTAGGGTTGGCAAGGTGGCGTACAGATTAGATCTCCCTGAGGATCTTATTCAGATCCACAACACTTTCCATGTTTCACAATTGCGGAAGTGCATTCTGGACGAGGAGGCAGTAGTGTCATTAGATGATATTCAGGTCGATGAGCGCCTGAATTACATGGAGAGGCTGGTGGATGTTCTTGAGAGGAAGGTGAAGGTTCTACGGAACAAGGAAGTACCTTTGGTAAAGGTACAGTGGGTGCATAGGAGGGGATCCGAGTGGACGTGGGAACCGGAGGCAGAGATGCGGGAACACTATCCAGGATTTTTCGCCGCAGCAGACTTCAAGGACAAAGTCTAGTTCAAGTGGGGGAGAGTTGTAACACCCCGACTCCCAGGTACAAGTTTTAAAGCATTATATTCATATTTATGGACCTACTTGACGAGTTGGTTGCCCCCAACTCGTCGTGTAGAGGCGGGTTAGCCCACGTGGATTATTAGATCTACTCGACGAGTCGGAGGACCCGGACTCGACGAGTAGGAGCTGGGAGATGAAACACTAATTTTTAGGGTTTGCATCCTATTTAAAGGACCTTAAGTCCTTTCCTCCAGTCCCTTATCACCCCTGGACCGCCAGAAGAAACCCTAATTGCCATTAACCTTGCCATTGAGTGATTGTGAGGCTTAAAGAGTGATTTTGGTGCATTTTGTGAAGAAGGTGTGAAGTATAAGAAGCTTGGAGCAAAGAGGAGCTTGTGGATCTGACTCTACTTCATCTTGGAATCATTTTGGAGGTATAAAGTCGTTGCCTTGGCTTATCTTTGATTAGATCTCTTCATGCATATGTTTAGTGCCATCTTTAGGATATTTGGAGGTCATTTCGGGTATTGGGCTAAGATCTGAAGTTGTAACTTCAGATCTGGACTCCCCTTGGTCCCTATAGCCATAAAGTTATGAGATTTGGCAATCTTGGGTCTTTCCCTTTGAGTTAACCTTTCCCTTAGTCTAGTTTTGGCATCTAGGACCATGCATGTACGTAAAGTTTGCAACTTTACGTGGAAACCATGCCCTAGGAGGTTGTATCTGCAATATGGAGCTTTGGGTGGCTTAAAAACATCTATATAAGGAATGGACTGCATGAACTCGACGAGTCGCATAGACGACTCGACGAGTCCGATGAAGATTGACCGTGGTTGGGTTGTGCATGGACTCGACGAGTCAGTAAGGGTTTTCCCCGACTTCTGGACACGCATGGACTCGACGAGTTGGTTGGAAACTCGACAAGTCAGTTAGGGTTTCATGACTTCTTGAGTTCTTAAGGAACCCGACGAGTTGCTAGCTGCACTCGACGAGTCAGTCAACATGGACCGTTGACTTTGACCAAGGATTCACCAGTTGAACTTTGAGGGTATAATGGTAAATTGGGATTCTTATGGACTTGGTCCTATGGTGGTGATAGGTGGTTGAGTTCGTGGCTGCGATTCGAGAGTTTTGCATTATCACTATAGTTCGACATCTGTGAGGTGAGTTTTCCTCACTATACTCAAGGGTCTAAGGCACCAAGGCCGACCCTTTTTGGATTGTTATCCTGATATGTTATGCTAGTATGAGCTGTTAGATCAGTATCCTAGTAGATAGGATGGTATTATGTTGCTATGATATGTTAGATCAGTATCCTAATAGATAGGACGATGTTATGCTAGTATGATCTGTTAGATCGGTTTGTCTGTTTATAGATTGTTATGTGACTATCTGATATATGTACACATGTTTCATTGGTGGTTGAGGCTCATCTGCTTTGTGCGTGAGCCAGCAGACCTGGGCATACCAACCCGATGGTTGTGGGTCGTGAGTATTCCATCCCGAGGATGATTAGACTCGTAGTATGAGGGCACTCCAGCCCGATGGTTGTGGGCCTGGGGAATTCCATCCCGAGGATGACTGGACCCATAGTATGTTGGCATTCCAACCCGATGGTTGAGGGCCTGGGGTATTCCAACCCGATGGTTGATTGGACCCATAGTATGTTGTTTGTGTTTATGTGTATGTTGATATGTGTATGGGTATTTGGGGGGAAACTCACTAAGCTTCGGGCTTACAGTTGTTGATTTTGTTTTAGGTACTTCTGATGATCGCGGGAAGGCGAAGGCGTGATCGTATACCTCCTATTGTTAATGATTTGATTATGGGATACGTTGACACTGAACTATTTTCAAAACAAGTTTTGTACTAATCATTGGTTTTAAAATGTTTTAAAAATTTTAAATTTGGCATGATATTTTATGGATGTTACACTCCTCCTCCCTGCAACCTCGTACAATCGGACCGTTTATGGCCGATCTGGTTGCAGTGGAAACAAATCAAGCCTTTCTTGGGGCAATCCCTGCTCATGTGACCCGGCTGGCCATACGCCTAACATCCCGAGCCTGCCGCCCGACAAGCCCCACTGTGCGGCTTACCGCACTTGGCACACCGGCCACGGCTCTGCTGGCCCCTACCAGAAGAATAATAAGTCTTAGGCTTTTTAGCCTGACCTACAGTTGTCTGAACCTGCTCTGGCTTCCGCTTGGTGCGAAGCTCCAACTCCATCTCCCGCTCTCGGGCCTTCTCCACCATCACATTCAGGGTTTTGCACCCTGAAAAGCTCACAAACTCACGGATATCATCCCTTAACATGGAATGATACGTCGTCCTCCTCATATCCTCATCCACAGTATACTGCGGAATCAATAGTGCTCGCTCCCGAAACTTGGCGGTGATCTCTTGCACAGTCTTGGTGGTCTGCTGCAGCTTATGAAACTCCCTCACTAGTCGTTGCACCTCAATATATGGTGTAAACTCCAAATCAAAACGCCTGGCAAACTCCTCCCATGTCATCTCTGCCACTCTAGCTGCCCCCACCTGACTGGTCACCTCTCCCCACCAGTCTTGGGCTCGGTCCCTCAGCATACACAAAGCAAACCCCACCTTTGCCACATCAGGGCAAGAGCTCGTGTGTTGGGCATTCTCCATGTCTGCCACCCAGTTTCGGCTAACTATGGGGTCCCTGACCCCGAAGAACTCTGGCGCCCCACACGCTTTGAACTCCCGGAACGAGGGAGTTTGGGCCCTGACCTGGCCCACAATAATCTCGACTCTGAACGACCTGAACCGCTCCTCCATGATCTCCATCATCCCTTCCTTGACTGTCCCAAAAATCATTGGGGTAGTGTCAAGGATTCCCCTCGTAACCTCGGCTGCAATAAGATCGCACAGCCTCTCGTCAATGGGCTCGGTACCGTTGCCCGACCCAGATCCGGATCCTGATCCCCCTGCTCCATGTCGTGTCACCACCATCCTGATAAGACAGAATGATCAAGATAATCAAAAAGGGGATCCTCCCATGCCGGTTCTCCTCAAAGCTTCCAGATCTAACATTGGTTCGGGTACAGGTCTTGTGCTTTCAGTAGTACGGGCCCAATACTACCTTCCACACCTACCTGTATCTTCCCCAAGGCTCTACCTGACAACTCCAATTTGTCCCGGAACAAAACACAATTCTCAAACTACCACATACTCAAATCCTAGTCTATCCTAAGATTTTCTCACTCCCATCAAATCATATCTCAAATCAATCATAACAGGTTTCCCTCTGCATACAAATTCTACACAGAACAGGATCAAATAGACTTTGGAATAACATACTCTACCCTAGGACCACAACCAGACTAGGAACAGGAAATAAGGCCAAATCAATCATTCTAAGGCTATAAGATCCTAACCATATACAATTTTTAAAGCATACACATAGCAAAATCCATCCGACTATCATAATCAAAATATCAGTATAACATGGCTAACATATTGGGGAACTACTTACTTGAGCTCGGCCGATCACGCGCATTGCACTCTCCCCTTTTTCCATTTTAAGAAGTTTTTAAACTTTTGATTTTTGAAAACAATTTTACCATTTCCTTAGTTTGAGTCCTGACACATCCGATAGTGTGCCCAAATCCCTCAAACCACGGCTCTGATACCAACTTGTAACAGCCCAATTTTCCAAATAAAAAATTCATTTTTAAATAATCAAACCATTCCCAAAAAACATGAAATCTCAATGAAAATTATTTCCAAAATCCATGACATCAACATTTTATTTCAAATATCAGAGTGTCACCATATAAAATGTCGAAGAGTGCATGTCGTGCCATCAAACCTTGCCCTTGACCTTAGGCTTTAAAGTACTTGAAACAATCAACAAACTGTAAGCTAATGCTTAGTGAGTTCCCCAGAGCATACCCCACAGAATCATATAAACCATGCATATAAACATATAAAGATGTCGTTGGCTCCTCCCAGGGTCTTACTCCAGGATGCAATGGGCTCCCCTACACGGTCTTACACCTAGGTGTCATGGGATCCCCCATGGTCTTTACCTGGAAAGCCATGGGCTCCCCTACATGGTCTAACATCCAAGTGTCATGGGCTCCCCCCATGGTCTTTACCTGAAAATCCATGGGCTCCCCCACATTGTCTTACATTCAAATATCACATATACAACTAGCATACAACCTAACATATAACCAACTAACAACCACATATCACTATATCAACTAGTGTACCACATATCACAACATGGGTCGGCCTTGGTGCCTTAGACCCATTGGTATGGTGAGGAGACTCACCTCTCAAGAAATGTTGAACTGATAAGATAAGTTCCAACCCGCAGCTCCAAATCAACTACCTACAACCATCATGTGACTAACTTGTCAAAATCCCGAAATACCAAAAATACCCTCAAAGTCATACTTGGTCAACCATGGTCAAAGTCAAGGTCAACAGTCCATGTTGACCCAACTCGTCGAGTGCATCTAGCAACTCGTCGAGTTCCTTTAGTGTTCAGAAAATCGGGGAAAAACCCTAACCAACTCGCCGAGTTATCTTTTCAACTCGTCGAGTTCACTCTGCATACCGAAAATGGGAAAACCCGATCCAACTCGTCGAGTTTCCAGGGCAACTCGTCGAGTTTTCCATGTCTTAACGTGTTCAGCCCCTTCCAGTCGAATCCAAATCCCCAAACTATAGATCCATTCCCTTAGGACTGAAATACCATGTAAAGTTGCAAACTTTACGTGCATGCAAGGCCTCAAGAGGCTAAAATACAAAAACTACGTTTCATACAAGGTTTAGGGGATGGAGAAGGGCCAAGACTAGATAAAGTGGACAACTTTATGTCCATGGAGGCCTAGAGGTGTCCAGATCTGAAACCATATCCTCATGACAAGTTCAAATCCGAGAATGACACCATTATGCACCAAAAGTGACCATATACTTTCATAAGAGGAGATCAAAGCAAACAAAGGTCAAGGTAGCAACTTTATACCTCAAGATGGTTGCCAAAACAGAGTAGATGTAGGATCTACTGCTTCTCCCTTTACTCCAAACTCTTCAAGCTCCAAGTTCCTTCACAACCTGCCACACCCCCAAACTAGACGGCGGAAATGTCCGGGGGTGGAGGACTTCATTTGTAGTATCACAACACATGCATTATAGTAATCAGAGTACAAACAACCACTGTATTTAAAAAGTATAAATATTTACATGTGTTTCATCATTGTATATTGAAACTAAATAGTTGTACAAAAGAAGAAGACAAGACATAAATAGCTCCATCTTCTCAAAAGCTCGGGGAGTACGTGTCTACTGGTTCCCTGACAATACAAGTAATTTGAAAAGAGAGTATTAACATAAAGTTAAGTGAGTGCATAAGTATTTATGTTTGAAAGAATGTTTTCTGTTTCTTGAATATGTAAACTGTTCCAGAAAATCCTATATTTTTTGTTGTATATGAAAAGTAGTTATGGTTGCATAAAACTGTTCTATTTGTAAACCAATGTTCTGTATTTGTAATCCTTTTGTAAACTTGTATCTGAGAATATGTCTGAATTCATTAACTGTTATTGTAAACTGTAATGTAATACTGTAAACTGTATCATGTAAACTTTGTACTTTGAAAATGTACATAAGTTTAGTTAATTATACACTAACGTATTGTTAATATCTTTATATGAGTTATTATAACCATACTGACTAGATGGCCTGACCCAACGCTATGAATGCGCTGAAAGCTGTTGATAACAATTGTCACTCACAGGCGTGTATGCCTGACTGTAGCTAGCAGTCCGAGTGTGGGGTTGTCAATCCCAATATAGATCTATACACACATTGTTTCAATCCCCGGCTGGAGATTCTGGTTATAATGACAGGACTTTACCATGTTGTTTAAAATGAATTAAAAAACCTGAACTACTTGTCTCATAAAAGCATATAAACGTTACATGTATAATAGTTATGAAAATCCAATCATTCTGAAATAAATGATTGATAGTATTTTCTTGAATTAGTATTCTAAACATGTATCTGAAAGAATGTATATCCTTGAATAGTTTTGAATAAAACCTTTGTTCTTGTAAAACAATGTACTCTAGTATACTTGAATCGTGAATTAATGTTCTGTGAATCATAAATTATACTTATTATAATTTATATGTACTTTCTGAAATTGATACTGAGTATTCATGTATGTAACCCCTTGCTCAACATGTTACAAAGGGTAATTGAAACTTGATGAATTAACTTTTATACTTGTATACATATATAAATATATATAAGTAAAATTTAAATGACACTCGGACAAATAACCGATACTTATAATCCCACATCCAAACAAGGAAAAGGAACTAAAGTGGGTTATCAGTCCTAAGCCTTTTAAATCTTATTTATATAAATATATGTATACTAGTATGATTTTTGGGAGAAATATAAGTTTATAAAAACATTAAAAGAAATTTGATATTTTGAAATCTATTTTGGTGACTTGATGTCGTTTTGAAACAATCATTGAAAACCACTTAATTTGATGATAACTGAAATTCATTAAGATAAGATATTTGGAATCACTTGTTTGTAACACAAAAACTTTGTGTTAGACTTGTATCCCCCCCCCCCTTAAAACAGTAAAAAGTATGAAAATACGGGGGTATGAACTCACCTGTTGTAAGTTATTCAGATGTAAGATCGGTGTAGGATGTTAAGTGTCAAGTGAAGTCTTAAACACAACGGATCCTATTATGCATATAATGATACATATATGGATATAATTAGTGTATATAACAACTAATTATGATAAGAAACCACTTTAGGGACTAAGAAACACTTGAATTTAAGTGTTACAATCACATGTGATTGCTCTAAAGGAGTTTAAGGCCACATAAAGGTGTTTACGGCCATGGAGTGTACGGCCTATCGTGTTCTTCATAGGAGTTTACGGCCTATGGTGTTCTTCATAGGAGTTTACGGCCTATGGTGTTCTTCATAGGAGTTTATGGCCAAGGGAGATGCTCATGGCCGTAAACTAGCATTGTTCTTGGAATTGTTTGTTTTCAAGGTTGTAAGTTATGGATTCTTATAGAATAACTTGTATACGGAGGGATACTTACGTTTTTAAGCTTGAATTGGGTATTCACGGTCTAAATAACTAGTGTGTGTTCTTGATGTTCTTGGTGTTCTTGAAGATCTAATCAAAAGAGATGATTTCATGGATGAAAACATGGATCTTTAGTAGATAAAGCCATGTATCAACAATTCAATTGAAGGAATACTTACATCTTTGAAGATTAGGGTGTAAGACTTGATGAACTTTGAGAGAGAATCTGATTTTCTTGAGGTGAAAGTGTGAGAAATGGTGAAAAAATGAAGGAAAATTATATATATGTGCGAGGGTTTAGGGCCGAAGGGTTTACGGTCCGAAGTCGGCAAGAAGTTTACGGCCGAAGACTCGTTTACGGCTGCGAGGAGTTTACGGTCCGAGGAGTGTACGGCCGTAAGCTCTTTGTGGCCCGAAGTGTTTGCGGTCCGAGGCAATAAATAATATGCGAAGTTTCTCGGTTTTCAAACATTTTCCTTCTAAATTCAACTATGGATATTATAAGGATTTTAGCAAATAAAGGTTATTATCATAACCTAAATAAAAACCCAAACAATAAAAAGGATTTTGGTTGACTTTTGTTTGACTTTGGTTGACTAGAGTTGACTTTACAAACAGAAAATAGCAGAATGTTACATTATCCCCCCGTTAGAGAATTTCGTCCCGAAATTAGAGTTTTAAGAAGTTAAGCAATTACAAACAACTAAGCGAAAAGATGAGGATATTTCAGTTTCATTTGATCCTCGCGTTCCCTAGTAAATTCAGGTCCCCGCTTGACATTCCAGCGAACCTTCACTATAGGAATACGGATTTGCTTTGTTTGATTGACCTCTCGGTCCATGATTTCTACTGGTTCTTCCACGAAGTTGAGGCTCTCGTCGATCTCGATTTCGTCGAGTGGGATAACAAGAGTCTCGTCGCACAGACACTTTTTCAAGTTCGAGACGTGGAAAACAGGATGTATGTTACTTAGTTCTTGAGGTAATCGGAGTTTGTAAGCTACGGGACCGATTCTAGCAAGAATCTCGAATGGTCCTATATACCTTGGATTCAACTTATCACGCTTTCCAAAGCGTATCATGCCCTTCCAGGGTGAGACCTTTAACATGACGCGGTCACCAACCTGGAACTCCAAAGGTTTTCTTCTTTTGTCAGCGTAGCTTTTCTGTCTATCTCTGGAAGCTTTAAGCCGCTCCCGGATTTGTATGATTTTCTCCGTGGTTTCACGAATGATTTCCGGACCAGTGAGAGTACTGTCAGGAACTTGACTTCTAGCCAGCTGCGTGTCACCCACTTCAGCCTAACACAGAGGTGATCTTCACTTGCGGCCATAGAGAGCTTCGAAAGGAGCAGCCTTTATGCTAGTGTGATAACTATTGTTGTAAGAGAATTCGACAAGGGGTAAATGAGTATCCCATGCCTTACCAAAGTCTATCACGCAAGCTCGTAACATGTCCTCTAAAGTTTGAATCGTCCTCTCACTTTGTCCGTCAGTTTGTGGATGGTAGGTTGTACTCATGTCCAGTCTAGTTCCCAAAGATTTTTGTAAAGACTGCCAGAAACGAGAAGTGAATCTACTATCTCGGTCAGAAATAATAGATATTGGCACACCATGCAGTCTAACGATTTCTTTGAGGTAAGTTCTTGTTAGCTTCTCCATCTTGTCTGTCTCTTTTATTGGTAAGAAGTGTGAGGATTTGGTTAATCTATCGATGATTACTCATATAGTATCATAACCACTCGATGTCTTGGGTAACTTGGTTATGAAATCCATTGTAATCCGCTCCCACTTTCCATTCAGGGATTTTAGGTTGTTGCAATAAACCTGAAGGTTTCTGATATTCTACCTTGACTTTGGCACAAGTAAGGCACTTGCCCACAAAGGTAGCAATTTCAGCCTTCATGTTTGGCCACCAGTATAGTTTCTTGAGGTCCAGGTACATCTTGTCTGAACCTAGATGAATGGAGTATCGGATTTTATGTGCTTCATTCACGACTGCGTCTCTGTAACCACCGAACTTTGGTGTCCAGATTCGTTTCATGAAACAATAGACTCCATCATCCCTGACTCTGAAGTTTTTATCCATTCCTCTCAAGACTTCACCTGCCACTTTTTCAGGTTTTAAGGCCTCGAGTTGAGCCTCTCTGATTTGTATGGACAGATGTGAATGGATTGTCATGGTCAACGAATTTACTCGGCGTCCCGAGTATTCTTTTCTGCTAAGGGCGTCAGCTACTACGTTAGCTTTACCAGGGTGATAAAGAATCTCACAATCATAGTCGTTCAATAGTTTCACCCATCGTCGTTGTCTCATGTTCAGCTCTTTCTGATTGAAGATATGCTGGAGACTTTTATGGTCCGTGAATACTGTGTATTTCCTGCCATATAAGTAATGTCTCCAAATCTTCAGAGTAAATACCACTGATCCTAGCTCAAGGTCATGTGTTGTATAGTTGACTTCATGTGTCTTTAGCTGTCTTGAGGCATAGGATATAACCTTTCCTCTTTGCATAAGAACACATCCAAGCCCTTGATTAGAAGCATCACAGTACACTACAAAATCCTCTATTCCTTCAGGAAGAGACGGGATTGGTGCACTACACAGGAACGTTGTTTCTTGTTTTTCTCCCCAGCTAAAAGTTACACCTTTTTGCGTCAGGGTGGTAAGAGGCTTAGCTATTCGAGAGAAATTATGGATGAACCTACGATAATAGCCAGCAAGACCTAAGAATTGACGGATTTCTATAGGTGTTTTGGGTGCTGACCAGTTTTCAATTGCCTTAATTTTGGAAGGGTCGACGTGTATTCCTTCTGAACTGACCACGTGACCTAGGAATTCAACCTTCCTGATCCAAAATTCACACTTTGAAAACTTCGCATAGAGTTTCTCTATTCTAAGAGTTTGCAAAACTTGACGAAGATGTTGGCCATATTCCTCTTCACTTCTTGAGTATATAAGGATGTCATCGATAAAGACTATAACGAATTTGTCCAAGAATGGACGATACACTCTGTTCATTAGATCCATGAACACAACAGGTTCATTCGTCAATCCGAATGGCATCACCACGAACTCATAATGACCATAACGAGTTCTGAACGCGGTTTTGGGAATGTCATCCTCCAAAATCCTTAACTGGTGATACCCGGATCTTAAGTCTATTTTGGAGAAGTAGCTCGCACCTTGAAGTTGATCGAACAGATCGTCAATGTGAGGCAGAGGATATCGATTCTTAATGGCAAGTTTATTCAGCCCGCGGTAGTCTATGCACATACGGAATGATCCATCCTTCTTCTTCACGAACAAAACCGGTGCTCCCCAGGGTGAGAAGCTTGGTCTTATGAAACCTTTTCTAAGAAGTTCGTTAAGCTGGCTGGATAATTCCTGCATTTCAGAAGGTGCAAGACGATAGGGAGATTTGGCTACTGGGGTAGCCCCTGGAATTAAGTCGATTCTGAACTCGACTTGTCGTTCAGGAGACACTCCTGGAAGATCATCGGGAAAAATGTCGGGAAAGTTGCAGACCTCAGGAATGCTCGCGATATCGTTCACTTCTTGCTTTTTGTCTACCACATGAGCTAAGAAAGAACAGTACTCTTTGCGAAGGTACTTCTGTGCCTTGATGTAAGAAATGATCTGGAGGTTCGTTCCGGGTTTGTCGCCGTAAATAACAAGAGTTTCGTTAGTTGGCAAGTTCAGACGAATGGCTCTTTCGTAACATAGGATGTCAGCATGGTTAGGACACAACCAATCCATACCTATTATGACGTCAAAACTTTTGATAGAGACCGGCATAAGGTCTATTGGGAACGAAAAGTTATTCAAGGTAAGAGTACATCCTATGTACATATTATTGGTGGATTTGGATTTCCCGTTAGCCATTTCGACTGTGAATGCTTCTTTTAATGGTTGGGAGTTTTGATTTAGCATGCGTTTGAAATTATGGCTCACAAAGCTCTTCTCAGCACCACAATCAAATAGAATGCACGCATAAGTGTTGTTGAGAAGGAACGTACCCGTGACTACGGCAGGGTTTGCCACCGCTTCTTCATGACCCAAGGTTAAAATTCTCGCAACTCCACCAACATTTCCAGCTTGAGGACAGTCTTTCTAGAAATGCCCCACTTCACCACATTGGTAGCATGCTTGACCTACTCCAGCAGCAGGTACTTGGTTAAGTGGTTGGGGTGGTGTTCTACAGAATCGGGCAGTATGCCCTTTCCTGTTGCAGTTACGACACTGCATTTCTCGATAATTTCCATTGTGGTGAAAATTGCACTAGTTGCACTTGGGGAGATTACCAGAATATGGTTTAGCTGGTACTGGGTTAACAGGAACAGCAGCAGGTACAGTAGCAGCATTGACTGTAACTAGCTGTTGCTTCTTTGAGTAATCTTGTGGAAACTTGCCCTTCCTCTTGTTCCTACCATTCTTCTTGTTGTTGTTGTTGTTGTTATCATTGTTGTTGTTGTTTCCCTTTGGTTGTTCTGGTGCAGTAACCACTAAGTTTTGACGGGCTCCGTGATCGATAAGAGATTGTGCTAGTTCCTTGGCACTGTCAAAAGTAACAGGCCTCGAAGCTAAGACACTTGACTGAATTTGGGGCGACAGTCCCCAAATATATCTCTCAATCTTCTTGCTTTCCAGAGCAACCATATCCGGGCAAAGAATTGCCAGATCACAGAATCTACTGGTATAGGTTGATATATCAGAACCAACCATTGTAAGACCCCAGAGCTCCTGTTCAAGTTTCTGAACTTCCCCTCGCGGACAGTATTCTTGCATAAGCATGGCTTTGAAGTTCTCCTAGCTTATCGAGTTAGCCACTATAAGAGTAAGTGACTTAACATGGCCATTCCACCACATTAATGCTCTATCTGAAAAAGTACAAGCAGCGAATTTGACCTGGCTGCTCTCAGGACAGGAGCAGATTTCAAAAATTGCTTCTGTCTTTTCTATCCACTGCCTTAATGCCATAACTCCTCCAGTTCCATTAAAGGTCATGGGTTTGGCATTGGAAAAATCTTTATAAGTGCACTCTCGCGAGTGCCCATGACTCTCGCCATGGTTAGAAGGATTTGCACCAGCTCCCGACCCACTAGCACCAGGAGTATTGATATAAAACATGGCAGCAGCTACAACCGTCGTGACCGCCGCTTGGAACATAGCAGGGTCGAACTGAGGAGGTGGTGGCGGGGGTAGCACCGGCGCTTCATTAACAATGTTACTTCTCGGATTTCTACGAGGAGGCATCTTTTTCTATAAAAGTCAAAAGATACAAGGATGGTAAGATATCAAGAGTGAATATAAATTTTGATATCTCTAAACTAAAACATATAGTTCAATATGAATCTTACAATGAATTGGAAATAGAAGTCTACGACAAGTACAACTTGTAACAGAATGATATGAAATTGAATGGTTATTTTTCAAAGACTATGAAAATGCACGTCGATTAAATTGGTATATTGAATACATAAAGTCTGGAAAAACTTAACCCTAAATAGTTCTACAATACACCAAATTCTGGGAAAACATCGACATCATACAGACCTACCGAAAAATAAAAATTTTGTGGTCTTACTGAAAAACATGAAAAATAACGCTAGTACCTATCCGTAGACTTAACTATAACCAAAATATTGAATAGAAAACGAGTAGAGCATCTTCTACTGGCGACGGGTATCTCTTGGACGAAACCTCAACTCAGCCAGTTAACGTTCCATAGCAAGCAGATGTCTTTCATACACTGTCAGACGTGCTCGGAGTTCTATGACTTCAGCTCGAGTTTCAGCTAATTCTTGCAGTAGAGACTCATTGTCCCTCATAGCTCTCTCGCGAGCATATTCAACACGACGAATACAGATTGTATTAACTCTCGCATTGCCATCAACTTCCCTGATTTGGTTGATGGCTGTTCTACCCTGAATTTCATTTCGGACAACCCTGCGAACTAGAATTGGCAGGACTCTGTCTGCTGAGCCTCCCTCGCTCAGGTTGTAGAAGCTTCTGTCTCCGTTGTATGGCATGGGTTGACCCTGCTCTTGACTCCATGTTTCTAAGCTTTCTACCCATAGAGGCGTCGGGCCTTGAAAAGCTGGACGAGGGTTAGGATTTTGAGCTACTGGTGGTGGATTATAGGCTTCTGATTCGGAGTCATTGTCTTCAGGAAAATGTTCTGCAAAATCATCATCTAAGGGAATTTCGTGATTTTCTTCTGGTTCTGCATCTTGTTCTTGACCGGGGAAGTACGGGCCTCCGGGTAAGTGAAATCCAGCCATAGTTATCTAAACGAGAATAGGGATAAGAGGTATAGAATATAGTTAGTAACGATTGATTAAGGATATAAGTTTCTACGAAAGAGCCCTACAGTTAATAAATAATGTATTTTGTATGACTTGTTCTAGGTATCACTATAACTATAAAGTGTATACTAATTATATATAACTTGGGTATAATCGACCTTTGATTAAATGACCCGGCTCTAAATTCACAACCAAACAAGGAACAGGAAATGAAGCTAGATCACATATTCTAAGTCTATATAACTTTAATTATATATAACTGTAATATACCCTTAATATTTATAGTTCTACTCTTAATTGTTCTATTGTTTTCACATGTTTGTTATTAGTGTATAGTGCCTAAAATACCCCTATAGTATTTTAATCTTTATGTTCTGTTCTAGAGTTCTTATGAATATGTATGTCTGGTAAGTTTTAGACATGTCGCAACACCATTATCACTCCCAAACACATGTTGGTCATATCTCAAATCAATATAGTTGATCAGGATATATTAATCCCAGATATGATTACATAATTTCCCAGGTTTAACTGTAATGTTCAACATCCAAATACTTTTAAGTTCTTATTATTGTGATACTGTACTTGTAGATATGAGTGTTAGTATACTTCTTGTAAAAATACTTAAAATTTTAAAAAGTATACTTGTAGTCAGAGCTCTTAGCCCCAAATGTATTTATAGTTTGTATATATTTTATGGATTGATATACTGAGTTCACTATAAACAATGCTCTGATACCAATCTGTCACACCCCCAAACCAGACGGCGGAAACGTCCGGGGGTGGAGGACTTCATTTGTAGTATCACAGCACATACATTATAGTAATCAGAGTACAAACAACCACTGTATTTAAAAAGTATAAATATTTACATGTGTTTCATCATTGTATACTAAAACTAAATAGTTGTACAAAAGAAGAAGACAAGACATAAATAGCTCCATCTTCTCAAAAGCTCGGGGAGTACCTGTCTACTGGTTCCCTGACAATACAAGTAATTTGAAAAGAGAGTATTAACATAAAGTTAAGTAAGTGCATAAGTATTTATGTTTGAAAGAATGTTTTCTGTTTCTTGAATATGTAAACTGTTCCAGAAAATCCTATATTTTCTGTTGTATATGAAAAGTAGTTATGGTTGCATAAAACTGTTCTATTTGTAAACCAATGTTCTGTATTTGTAATCCTTTTGTAAACTTGTATATGAGAATATGTCTGAATTCATTAACTGTTATTGTAAACTGTAATGTAATATTGTAAACTGTATCATGTAAACTTTGTACTTTGAAAATGTACATAAGTTTAGTTAATTATACACTAACGTATTGTTAATATCTTTATATGAGTTATTATAACCATACTGACTAGATGGCCTGACCCAACGCTATGAATGCGCTGAAAGCTGTTGATAACAATTGTCACTCACAGGCGTGTATGCCTGACTGTAGCTAGCAGTCCGAGTGCGGGGTTGTCAATCCCAATATAGATCTATACACACATTGTTTCAATCCCCGGCTGGAGATTCTGGTTATAATGTCAGGACTTTACTATGTTGTTTAAAATGAATTAAAAAACCTGAACTACTTGTCTCATAAAAGCATATAAACGTTACATGTATAATAGTTATGAAAATCCAATCATTCTGAAATAAATGATTGATAGTATTTTCTTGAATTAGTATTCTAAACATGTATCTGAAAGAATGTATATCCTTGAATAGTTTTGAATAAAACCTTTGTTCTTGTAAAACAATGTACTATAGTATACTTGAATCGTGAATTAATGTTCTGTGAATCATAAATTATACTTATTATAATTTATATGTACTTTCTGAAATTGATACTGAGTATTCATGTATGTAACCCCTTGCTCAACATGTTACAAAGGGTAATTGAAACTTGATGAATTAACTTTTATACTTGTATACATATATAAATATATATAAGTAAAATTTAAATGACACTCGGACAAATAACCGATACTTATAATCCCACATCCAAACAAGGAAAAGGAACTAAAGTGGGTTATCAGTCCTAAGCCTTTTAAATCTTATTTATATAAATATATGTATACTAGTATGATTTTTGGGAGAAATATAAGTTTATAAAAACATTAAAAGAAATTTGATATTTTGAAATCTATTTTGGTGACTTGATGTCGTTTTGAAACAATCATTGAAAACCATTTAATTTGATGATAACTGAAATTCATTTTGATAAGATATTTGAAATCACTTGTTTATAACACAAAAACTTTGTGTTAGACTTGTATTCCCCCCCCCCTCCCCCTTAAGACATTAAAAAGTATGAAAATACGGGGGTATGAACTCACCTGTTGTAAGTTATTCAGATGTAAGATCGGTGTAGGATGCTAAGTGTCAAGTGAAGTCTTGAACACAACGGATCCTATTATGCATATAATGATACATATATGGATATAATTAGTGTATATAACAACTAATTATGATAAGAAACCACTTTAGGGACTAAGAAACACTTGAATTTAAGTGTTACAATCACATGTGATTGCTCGAAAGGAGTTTAAGGCCACACAAAGGTGTTTACGGCCATGGAGTGTACGGCCTATCGTGTTCTTCATAGGAGTTTACGGCCTATGGTGTTCTTCATAGGAGTTGATGGCCAATGGAGATGCTCATGGCCGTAAACTATCATTGTTCTTGGAATTGTTTGTTTTCAAGGTTGTAAGTTATGGATTCTTATAGAATAACTTGTATACGGAGGTATACTTATGTTTTTAAGCTTGAATTGGGTATTCACGGTCTAAAGAACTAGTGTGTGTTCTTGATGTTCTTGGTGTTCTTGAAGATCTAATCAAAAGAGATGATTTCATGGAGGAAAACATGGATCTTTAGTAGATAAAGCCATGTATCAACAATTCAATTGAAGGAATACTTACATCTTTGAAGATTAGGGTGTAAGACTTGATGAACTTTGAGAGAGAATCTGATTTTCTTGAGGTGAAAGTGTGAGAAATGGTGAAAAAATGAAGGAAATCTATATATATGTGCGAGGGTTTAGGGCCGAAGGGTTTACGGTCCGAAGTCGGCAAGAAGTTTACGGCCGAAGCCTCGTTTACGGCTGCGAGGAGTTTACAGTCCGAGGAGTGTACGGCCGTAAGCTCTTTGCGACCCGAAGTGTTTGCGGTCCGAGGCAATGAATAGTATGCGAAGTTTCTCGGTTTTCAAACATTTTCCTTCTAAATTCAACTATAGATATTATAAGGATTTTAGCAAATAAAGGTTATTATCATAACCTAAATAAAAACCCAAACAATAAAAAGGATTTTGGTTGACTTTTGTTTGACTTTGGTTGACTAGAGTTGACTTTACAAACAGAAAATAACGGAATGTTACACAACCACACCAAAATCACTCTTCAAAGCTCTCACACACACTCAAGAAAGTATAAGGCTCGAACTAGGGTTTCTTTGGGCTATAAGTACGATAAGGGAGGCTACAAATGAGCCATAAGTTCTTTATATAGGGTACAAACCCTGAAAATTAGGGTTTTCCTTTCCAGCGTCTACTCATCGAGTTGGGGCCTTCCAACTCGTCGAGTAGACCCTAAGTCCCGCGTCCAAAAAGATCTCTACTCGACGAGTTGGAGCTCCCCAACTCGTCGAGTCCCAATGCAAAACCCTAAAATTTTGAGAAATAAATGATACCTGAAACAAGTGTTACAAATACAAAACTAATAAAGATAAAAGTAAGGGTATAATCGTCAATTTAAGAATTTTCATAAAATTTTGGACCAAACTCGCAACAAAATCAAACTTTTGGACCATTGGTACTAGGCCAAAAAAATTTGGACCAAAGTGGTAATTTTCATCATACCACAGAGACCATTCTTACAGTTTTGTCTACTATTAAACAAAACTAGTTTTGTTTAATCGTAATCAACTATTGAAAACAAATAAATAATGACGTAAAGATGGTAATCTTGTAAATATTTCCCAAATAGTATTTTCTTATTTAAAAAAATTAAAAACTTACAGACCCTTTTGTTTCCATCATGCATGTTATGCCCTTAAGAACATCTACATCGGTCTTGCAAATGAAATTGCAAACCACTTTCAAATGACATGGCATGTCCACGTATGTATTAGTCTTGTAAATATTGAAAGCCTTTCAAATGGTAAGTGGGATCTCTATGTTATCAACTTGTAACATAATAATATATTACTCTATAATTTATATTTATTTAATAAATAATATACCATAATAATTAACTTTATATGGTAGGTGGAGCCATTTTTGATATGAAATAGTCTTGCAAATATTGAAAGACTTTCACCGTTGTGGATGGTCTAATGTTTCCTTCGGCCACATTCTTCCCAGCTTGTTGTTAGCCATCTGGTCGCCATCTTCCACCTCCCACTTCGTTTGTCGTGTTCCCCCACTTCGTCTGTCATGTTTCCTTGACGTAAGCATAATTTCTTCATTACTATAAAAAAAATAAAAAATAAAATAAAAAAACATTTAATAATACTCATTATGTGCCATAAAAAAAACTATATATGACACACTATGACACACTAATGTATGTCATTAAAGCTCCGGTCATAAACGAAGATGACATACATTTGTATGTCATACATTTTCAACACATGTGTCAAAATATTTGACTTTCTATCACGGTTTACGACATATAATTTTATATGTCATAATTGTATATGTTTTAATTTTTTTAGGTTTATTTTTCAAATTAAATGAAAATTAATGTCTCAAAATAAAAATTAAAAAAAAAAAAACAAAATATCATATATAGAAAAACAACTTGTTTCGCATAACCGTCATATGTCAAATACTAATTATTAAACATTTCAATTAAGTTAACAAAAAAATATTGTAGACATTATATGTAAAATACTAACAAACATTTCAAAGTTGCAAAATGTATAGTTTGTCAAAATATCACATGAGAATAAAGTTTGCCACAAACATCGACCATTCTTCGTGAATTCCATCAATATCAGCATTCGTGTATTCATATTTCCTACCCTTAACCTGAGAAAAAAATTATTGTGGTGTAAAGAGAGAATAGCATGGAAAACTAACGAATACATATACTAACCATCAAGTTGACAAATAAACATAAAATGATCGTTCTTTCAATTTTTGTGTACCCTTATGCTTTTTTTTAATAAAATTAATTTTTTTTATAAGTTTAATAGATAAAGAGTATATCCATCCACCATCCTACCCCCCCCCCCCCCCCTTCCACACACACACCTAAAGTGGTATGTCTCTCTCTTCTCTTACTTCTGAATAAACCCTAAAATAAAAAGAAGTCATTGGAGACATTCGACCCGTCGTCATGAACCTCCGATCTGCTGTCGACAGCCTCTTACCAACAATCGGAAAAGGTGTAGGATCTCGTCACTCTAAAGCCTCCTACATCTAAGCCATTATCCCCTTACTATCAAAATTCTTTTGAATAAACCCTATATCTTGTCATCATCGTCTCCATGGTTGTGTCTGACAAAAAGAAACCAGAAACGGGGAAGGTTTAAGATCTTGTCACTCTAAAGCCATAGATCGTCGCTGCCTAGATCTCGTCACCGCCGATCACTGTTGCCTACTTCTTGTCACCTCTAATCGTCGATCGTCGTCACAGTAAGGGTGTTTTGGGGTTGTAGTGAGAATTTTATGGGGAATAGGGTCACCGAAGGTAGGAGAACAAGAGTTTCCCTCCTTATTTTTAATTTCCATGGTGGTTAACTTTATGGTAACAACGGGGTAGGGTTGCGGGTGAGAAGTGGGAGGCTTTAGAGTGACGAAATCTTGGTTGTGTTTAACTGTGTTTGATTTGCTTGTTTAATTTTTTTGGAATCGTTCTTTTCAGATCCTAAACCTTGAAAAAATTTATATATGGCATATTTGACTATGTATGTGTGCACTTTGTTAATGTTAGGGAAAGAGCATTGGTTGTGACGATTTTCAGGAACGGTGTGGGACCCATTTGTTTTTTAGAAATAGTATTAATAAGTGCAAATGACATTGTAGCTCATCAAACGTAGGCAGTCATGTACTCGGTTAATACCACATATCTATAACTACTGAATGTTTTAAAATATACATGCGGCGTGATGTATTGGTTGTTAGAGGTTATAGGGACTAAAAGAGTATGTCATAACTCACATTATGTCCCCATAAAACAAAAAAATAAGTTCGGAGAACTAAAACCTAAAAGTTGGATGGGCTACAACATCTTCACCCTCACTTATTATATATGTAGTATAATATTATATTTAAATTGAGTTATTAATCATGTTGATGTTGTGATGAAATATGTTTGTATTTGCATAACATTATAATAAGAAAAAAAATTCAAGTCTATAAAAAGTAAAAACTAGAAAGTACGATTTTGCAATTCACCCTATAAAATGATATGATTCACTTGTTTTGTTAATTATCTAAATGTCGGGGTCCATTTTCTTTCTATAAAAAATTATGAGACTGCTTCCTTTTATATATTTATTTTGCATAGTGGAGTCTATTGAGACATGGCATTTACGTTCACATGATATCTTAATTTATAATAATTAGATCTACAATAAAGGTTGTTTACTATCTTTTAATAATTAAATCTGATAATACAGTTAATATGTTAGTACTTTTTGAAAGCACCATTCTTTAGTATAACACTTAAACGAAATTGTACACTAATATGATTGGAATGAACGATTAAGACCATTATGTATCTAGTTGTTTCATAAAATTGAAAACGTGTAAACAAAGTGCCTTATTTTAATTTGGAATAGCCAACAATCAACATAAACATAGTGACTTGTGGGGCCGAACTGGTCCAACATGGTTCAACTGGAGCCGATAAGGGCTACGTAATTAATGGGACGGGAGAATCATTTTGGTAGTGTGGGCCATCGAAAGGTTTTGTGGGGGATCGAAATATGCATTTATTTTAGATAAAAGTGACAAACACTTGAGTGTAGACTTTTCCCATTCGCTTAAATTTCATCTTGATTCCCTTGGTCGGTCAATTTCCTTCGAAAATTTATGTTCCTTCCTGTTTTATTAAGGGCCCATTCTACCAAAAAATATTATTTTACTTTTACAAGTATTTTTTTATTATATATCTATTAGAGTAAATTACATAAATGGTCTTGATGGTATTGTGAAAAATCACATTACTCCAATATTCATAATTTGTACATAGGTACTCCTCATAATTTTCTTCTTCTTGCAATGTTGGTCTCTGTTAAATGATTAGACGGCCCAATACCATATTTTCTAAATATTTTTATAAATAAATGAGATCTGCAAAATTTGGTCCATTATTTGGAAAAAAAAAAACTAATGTTAAAGACTTAGTTACTGTTTGCTTTTTTTTAAAAAAAACATCTTTATACCTCTTATTGTTGCGCGGCGCAGCATCTGTACATCACTTTTCATCTTACAACTGTTTGTTTTTTAGAAGTCTTCAGAGTAAAAAAAACTTCTGTACGTGTTCTGTTTAGGGGCAGAACTTGTATTGCTTCCAACCTCTTCCTTTTTTTTTCTTGCTGAAGTCTTAATGAATCTTGAATATATAGTGCTGAAATTTTGCTGAATTCGTGTTTCACCTTTTTTTTTCGTTTTTTTTTTTGTTTATTCTTGCTGAATTTTTTTTTTTTTTTAATATTGAATAATGATAATTTATTGCTGAAATATCATTATTTTTTGCTGAAATATCATAAAATTTTGCTGAAATGTCATATATTATTAAATTTCTGGTATTAAAAAACTATTTTCGGTATATAAAATCAGTTTATTTTAATTTTTTAATATCTGCAGCAGTATGCAAATTTTAAAAAACAAACATGCTTTTTCTTACAGCCTGTAGCCGTTTGGTCCACATCTTTAGTTGTAGATGGTTGTAGAGATGGTCTGCAGAGACTTTATGAATTTTTGTTTAAAAAAAACAAAAAGCACCTTAGAGTCCCTAAAGTTCAATTTTGCTTAGAACATTCTTATGGCCATGTTTCATCGAGGATAAGTCCATGTCCAAAATTGAAATTATTAAGTTGTTTTTATATAATTTTTTTTATTTGTTTATTTGTTTAATAAAATTAATAAATATGTAAGATATTGACCCAACCATCCCAATCCCTCTCTATCTCCCCCTCCCTACAAGGCTAAGGGAGTGGTCACCACCAACCCACTAGAAAAATGTTTTCACATATTCGCCACGTCATCTCCACTACCTCTTCACCACCAAACCATTAGACATTGGAAATGGTCACCACTCCACAAACATTCTTCTTTATTTATGTAACATATGAAAATAAAGAATTTTTTTATTTTTTATTCTAACCTTCAAAAAAGAAATGGTCAAAAAAGTTTACCTAATCAAAATTTTGTGTCTTCATCCGTCTTCAGCACCACTCCAGCCCACTCCACAGTCAACCCACTAACCTCTGGGTTTGTGTTCACTAGTTATTTAGTGTGCCACATAGGAAACCCACGTATAGGTTAGTGTCCATTCCGGATAGCCTAAGTGTAAACACAACCACCAAGAACCCTTTCTATTTCTGCGGATAAAACTCGTTTTCTTTCCCTTTCTTTTTCTCTTTGAGAATATAAATATATAAAATACTCTAAACTATGAGTTAGGAATTCCAACAATCCAAAATTACTCTATGAAATGTTTTATGTTCTACTACAACTGAAGTGTTTTGATAGATTAAATTTTGTGGAACCACTCGAAATATTAGCCAATGACATTGATCAAACAATCTATCTAAATTCAAAAAATCTAGAGTTTACCAATCTCACCTTGTTTTCAACACTAGTTTAAAAAATGGGTTCAAACACGATCTATCACGAACACAAATAAACCAACGAAATCATTGTTTGTGTTTGTGTTCATACATTTAACTAAGCGAACGAAAAATTATGTTAATGTTCATTCATTTATTAGATAAGCAAAATAAACAAATTTTTCGCCAAACGGTTCACGAATAATTTAGTGAATGTTCGGTTAGTTTACAATTCTATAAAGAGGGCGTTTTTTTTTTTTTTGGAACAACAGAATTTATTAAAAAATAAATCTAGCAAGGTGCTAGAAGGGGTTACATCAAAGAGGTAGCAAGAGAGGGGTTATGAAGTCACTCAGTCCAATTTAACCGTACCCTACTACATCTATTAGAAATCCAAAAGAATGATTTCTCAACAACATCATCAAAAATAACCGATTTTTTAGGAAGAATCGTTCCAAAAACAGACTTATTACGAAAATTCCATAAGCACCAGAAGGAAGTAAAAATTACCGCATCAAACGCCTTTCTTTGACCTCTACGAAAATTCACACCATCCGACCAATTGATTAGGGAATGCATCGATATCTGAGAAGGTAGAGACACCCCCCACCATATAGCAACCCTACCCCAAATATCCCTTAGGTCACGACAACCAACAAAAATGTGGTCTATAGTCTCGGCAACAGCCAAGCAAATAGGGCACAAGATAGATGAGACCATAACACCTCTGATCGATAATCTCTCCCTCGTAGGAATACTAGCAAGCTGAATTCTCCAAACAAGAATATTAAGCTTAATAGGAACCCAATTATTCCACCGAGTACCCACGTCCCCCAAAGGCACCAGACCATTATCCAACGCATATCGAGCAGAAGACACAGAAAAATGATCAGAACTATCAAGAGACCAACCCAATCTATCTGGGACCTGTTGGAGCTGAACCCCCTGCACCACTTCCAAGAAGAAAGCCATTGAGTTTCTTCAATCCCACCTCTAGGTATTCGTCTAAGATTATCCGTACTCCACCCAATTAAGTAACGATCCCTGACATTAGCTGAGCGGTTCATATCCAGAGCAAACACACGATGAAAAGAAATCGAAAGAGGATTATTGCCTTGCCACTTATCATGCCAAAAAGAAGTAGACGCCCCATCACCAATTCTTATAGGAGCTAAGTTATTGAAGTCAAAGCCCCTATCGTTAAGATTTTGAACAATCCTCGTAATACCATTCCAAGGACCCAACACCTGTCTCCTCGGAATCAAAGGACCATTATTATCCCCCAAACCATAGATGCTTTTGACCAACCTCACCCATAATAAATTAGGTTTGTGAAAAAACCTCCACTTCCAACGTAATAATAATGCCCTGTTAAAGGCAAAGAGACTACCAATCCCCAAACCTCCAATCTCTTTAGGGGCCAAGATTTTATCCCACCTAACCCAATGCATACGACGATCATCCAAATCTGCACCCCAAAAATAACATTGATCTCAATCTCTCCAGATCCTTTATTACTGTAAGAGGCGCAGGATAAATTGGCATCAAATAACTTGCAACCGACCCCAAAACTGATTTAACTAGAGTCAACCGCCCCCCAAAAGAAAGACACTTGGCTTTCCACCCCCGCCAATCTTTTCCGGAAAGCATCAACAATAGGACCCCAGGAAGCAGTTCTAGCCATATTCTGCCCAACCGGAACCCCAAATGAGAAAACGGAAAACAACCCGGCGAACACCCCATACGATTAGCCAGAGAAGAAACTTGAGCATCCGTAACCCCCACTCCATATAGCTTACTTTTGAGGAGATTAATCTTCAGACCCGAGGCTAGAAAGAAACATCTAAGAATACGAACAATATGGAGAGCATTCTCCTGATTCCAATCCGCCAAGAGAACAACATCATCAGCATAAAGAAGATGGGAAATGGTGATTCCCCCAATCTTGATTCCCCTATAAACATTAGCTATAAACATTAGCTAACTGAGCCCTAATAAGGGCCACATGCAAACCCTCCATAGCCAACACGGCGTTGTTTCTCTTTTTATGAATAAACTCAATGAATGAATAATGAGTAATGATGTTTTTGATAAAGTGGTGAATACATAATGTCTCTTTGTTTTTAAGACTACGTAACTTGTCCGAGTTAGACTAAATGACTATTTTACTAAACGATTATCACAATATTCATCGGAAAATAAGAAATGAAAATAGGTAAAGAATCACTGTCTGAATACTAAGCTAAGTTTTTTGGCTCGACCATTAATTCATTTTTTCCAAATTAAGTAAAACGAAGATAACAATTATAGTTGTCTACATGTTTAACACTTTAAGTTCAATAAATCAAAAATAAACAATCCCTAAGCTTTCGTGGTGCTAACCAAGAAAGTTGGATAACCAAGTTTATATCTTTTAAACGATATTCGGATGAAGAACAAATAGTTTTAAGACAACAAAGATAAATATGTAGAAACCCCTATAATTATTAATTTGTCCCCTTCACCACAAATAGGGTTGTAAACAAAACAAATGAACACGAACAAGAGCTTGTTCGTATATAGCCATCATTCCTCTTGCAAAACCATTAGATCAAATATTAAATTAGCCCTTCCATCGACTATAGAAGCATAAAGACTCTATTGTCATACACCTTCAACTTAAAGTTGGTTTTCAATAGGGGATAAAAAACAACAAAATGACCAAAAAGTAGTACAAATTGGCTATGAATAACAAAATTCTAAAGAACAAACCAAAGTTGATAGATAGTTAGCTTCCTCCAAAAGTAGTCCCCATGTCTAACAATTGAAGGCTTTCGACATACAGAACAATGTCATTTTGGTTAGAACCAGCATTGATGTTCATTGGTCTTGATCGCACTCCTGTCTTAAGATTATAAACTTGGAACCCACGAGAGTAAGTGTTGAACAACAAATCGCCATTGTTGGTCATGCCGAAGAACTCTCTTAAATACTCCTTCAACTAAATTTAATTTCAATTCAAAAACCACAGTCCAAGAAGTATCTCTCCTCATCCAAATCCGACCATTACCACCTTCAATAGAAATCATAGCTAGAGAAACTTGGATGCTTGTTAGTTCTCGTTTTTCCCAACTCGGTTCTGGCAATCCAATCATGCCAAAAACATGAGTGCTCAAATCGAATGTCAGTATATGACGAATATCGACTAACTCCATTGATTCAGTACGATAACGTTGTATTATCCAATGCAATTGAATGGTTCCATAGACTAATATGATTTCTACGATCAACCAGACAAAGAATTCCATTACATGAACCAACAACAACAACATTGGCACGTCGGTTGTGAGGAAACTCGACTTGTGCTATACCTAAGTATCCATGATTGGGACGCAAAGGCAATTGGTCTTCTGAATGTCATGTATAAGAATAATTACTTTGGTGTCTAATGAGGAATTTTTGTGTGGATCGAGAAGTGTGCATGTGGATGAAACCGGGGCTAGAAATAATAGAACATAATGATTTGGAGAGTGATTTAAATCGGAGGAGGGATTTGGGTGGTAGTCAAGATTTCAACAATCAACTGTTGGCATACATAATTTGACATTGTGTAATCTAATCATATGTTATTCCAAAGAGATAAAAATTTAGTAGTACTCGTGGTGTAATCAAAACCATTGGTTAAATAGAATCAAGCCATTTTCCTAGATTAAAATCAAAGTATCAAACATACTCAATCAAGATTTTCTAAAGAATCTCGAATCAAATAGCAATTTTCTTAATTTAAAATCAAACATAATCAATCAAGGTCGAACTTGGTTTGCTCTATACCTTAAATAAAAAAGTAAATAAAAATATTTATCGATAACGCAATAGTATTCTACAATGTTGCTAAGATTAACAGTTGAAAACTAGATAAACATCTACTATTTTGACCAAATTCTATTGTGGTTGGATATCCCATAGTTGAGCTAGTAGCTTTGGAGTTGGCAAAAAAACCTAGAATTCGTCCAACAGGATCTAGTCTATTTGCATAACCTGATTCAGAAAATGGATGCTACATATTTCTTTAAAGGCTTCGTCAACTAAAACAACTCGATTTGTTTTTGTTTTAAGTCATAATTTCCTTTTGATATTTTAATTTATAATTAATTCTTCTGTAAAAACACTATGCACTTTTGGTCATTCCGTCATTATCATGGTTTCCTGATATTTCCGGAAAAAATTGCCTTCTGAAGATTAGCGGTAAATCCGTTAAAATGATCAAATCTAAAAAAATTAAAAAATGCAAGGTTATTTTTAAGAAAAAATCAAAATTGATTCCCCAAAAAAATAATAATAATAATAATAATAATAAACTGATAGATAAGTTCTTTTAAGTTTATTTACGATATTAACTCTTTTTATATGTTTTGTACCTTTTAAGTTTAAAATACTTAAAAAAATACACCTAACTGCAAACAATGGGTGGAACACTTATGGAATCGGGGAGAGTCATGACCCCTCAGCTTTTTAGCTACTAATCAACCTTCTCTCCTTCATTCATGTGATCCCAACATAAAAGATTTAGTGAGATAGATTTTGAATAAACATCATTCGTAAGATTTGCAAAATCTATATAGGATAAGATCTTTGTGCAATTTGTAGTCAACATTTACCAAAAATCCAAACGTAAATAATAGTTTGGAAATTAAGAGCATCACAACAGAGCATTCAACATCAAGCATCGCCGTTTAACAATTGCATAACAAGATGATTATGTAATTACATCTCCCTTCTAAAGTTTCATATATTAGGTTGTTATATACATTGACGGAGCTTGAACATTTGAGTCGGGGGCCGAAAGTAAAATATATATAAAAATTGAAGAACAGAGGTGGCCGTAGTCAAATTTTTTAGTTTTGGGTGTAATATATAAAATCTTTAATAGAAATGGACTAGTTCAAAAAAAAATCAGCCTTAAGAAGATCCGTTCATGGTTATATACCTCAGTTTAGATAAATCAACCATCAAAAGTCAAAACCATGTAGGTTTATTTTAATATTATAAGTCTTTTTCATTTTATATAGGGGGTGTTTGTTTTATCTTTTAAAACATCTTTTAGCTTTTAGGAAAAAATAAAAAGCTTGTAAAAGCTACTTTTGGATATAAGCAAAATGAACTTTGGAAAAGTCAGGTAAACCTGACTTTTTGCAACTTTTCCTAAAATGACTTTTGCCCTCTCAAAAACTAAGACAAACACCTCCATAATATATATCCCAGTTTCATATATCTACATCTATGCCGTTCTCTTGTAATATAGGAGTGTTACACAACGTTCCTGTTGTTTACAAATTATTTTTCGTAGCAGATAGCATCAGCAACAAAAAGAAAAAGATTGGAGGCAGCAAAATAGAGCATTAAACAAGGATTTAGATACCTATATGTTTTCTGAGGGGAACTAAATCATCTTTTAGGTAGGAACTTCATAAATTATTAATATTAATAAACAAAGAAAGCATTTGAATATATACTGCACTAAAAATAATCCAACTGGTCGATGTGGAGGTACGTAGAATCCTTTGAGGAGTAACCAGTTCAGTTACATTTAAAACTATTACAACGCTAAAATTAATCGAAGTCACACAATTGAGGTTAGATTACAATATGAATGAGAAAAGCAAGGAGCAAATCAAATATATGAATGAAAAAGGTGAATTAATGATACTAACAAAAGTTTGTAAATAAAAAACCAAGGAGAAAATCAAGGCTTTAGAAGATTAGTCGAAATTAATGAGTTGGATAGTCATATTTGATTCAAAAGAACGTAGTTTTGATGTATTCACTTTTCCATATACTTGTAAACTTGACAAAATTTCTACAAATAGCTAATCATTACGATGAGAAAAGGAGATATGTAATTATTTATTAGAAGTTGATGACAATCGACAGAAAAACACCGAACGATCGACAGATGAATTGCCGCTGAACAATATGTGACAGGATGGACGTAAGTGGAGAGGTTTTGTGGGTAAAGCTGTATTAATTATTAAATAGGTCATGTCATGATGTGGATTCAGCCCGTTACTTATTTATCTTTATGGGCCCAAGCCCGATTATGATCATCGCCCTTTGCTTTTTCTAGTGTTTGGATTTGAGTTTAAATTAAGGTCCACAAAACCCAAACGGTTTCTAAAATAATCTGAAAAAATAAAGGTCCAAACTGGATATTTTACAAACCAGTTTCTCAAGAACCCGCACGGTTTTATCCGATCAGGCGGTTTTTGGAAAACTAGGGTACGGTTTTTTTGCATCGATAAATATATTGGTCTAATTTCGTAACTTCGGTTTATTAGTTTTTAAGTAAGTTTATAACTCAACAAGAAATTTGAAACCCAGATGTTTGGTCTAATTTCGATTATTGCACTATGAAATGTTTATATAAAAAAGCTTGTTACAAACAACATGAGAAGTTTTATATTTTTATAATGCCACCAGAAACACAAGATTGAAGAATCCCAAAAGATATTGTGCATGTGCAAAGTGGTGAAACAATCGAATATCGATCTAATGCGAACTATTATCAATCAGATTGGATTATGGTTTTGTTTATTTACGAAAATGATGGGGGTATGAGAAGCAATTGTGGACTTTGTCATCCAAGAAACATTTTTGTTCGACAATTTCAACAACTCGCAGCATACAACTATCAAAAGCTTCAACTGCGATATCTCACAGGAAGGGTTGTTTGATATGTTTTTTATTGGTCCGGTAAGAGGTTGTGTCTGACTGCAGATAGATTCAGACTATTTGATACCACACTTAGATGTCTTTTACTTGGTAAGATTGTGGGTTTACATCTGACTCAGGCCTCGATTCAATTAACAATAATCAAACAACCCTTAAGTCGGACTACTATTTAAAAAAAGATGCAATTAAACTTTCAAGCAAAGTGAAATCCAAAATAATTGTAGGATTCTCAAAAAACGATCATTTCGTTTCCCTTGTTACGTTTGGAATCCCCAACCCCATGTAAATGTCAATTCATATGTAGTTGTTACGGCGCATTGGTTCAACCCGTAAAACTCGGATAATAATGAAACAGAATATTGTGTTAAAACTGATTGGTTATATATATATATATATATATATATATATATATATATATATATATATATATATATATATATATATATATATATATATATATATACATTACAGCCCCACCTAAGCTTAGGTATTAAACCTCTAAAATATTTCGTTTTAACTTAGTAATTAAACTCGATTTGGTTTTCATTTGGTAAATATATCGCCCCCAATAACATTTCTTCCCTCCATTATCGTTTTACCATCATTGTTTTCATTCTTCTATTATCGTTTATTACTTCACCCTAGTGAACATTATTGTTTTCCACCGTCACGAAGGTCGAAGATAATCAATGTTCTTGCTTCCTTATCAAAACTATTGTGTACATCATGAATCTACATCTTCAATTGTTAATCGTGAATCCCTTAATCGCAATCTTTATATCGTAAAACAACTTATTTTCATGAGGTTTAGTACCTAAGCTTAGGTGAGGCTGTAATGTATATTCAATTTTCCATATATATATATATATATATATATATATATATATATATATATATATATATATATATATATATATATATATATATATATATATATATATATATATATATATATATACACACATTATCATCCTCTACAAATTATAAAAGACTTTTCAGTTTCACTTGATAATGTTTCAAATAATACTAACGTCATCAACCGACTAAAAACTACAAATAAAATATATTTTAGATTGCGTTTTCAATCTTCATACCAATGTGTTCCATATATATTATTAATATAATTGTGTAAGCGGACTAAAAGGTTGCAACAATTAACATTTAAAATTTAAAGTTTTGTTATATACAAATTAATGGTTTGAACAAAAGGCAAAGGAATAATTGGTTTTTTTTGTCACCGAGGCAAAGAAACTCCCAAAGGAGTAACGACCTAAGTATGACAATAATACTAGGTGGAATTAGGGATGTCAAAAACCCCCGTGGGATCCCGTTCCCATGGGACCCCGATACCATACGGGACTAATTTTTAAAAAAATTCGGGAGCGGGAGCGGTGGCGGGGGCGAGATTAAACCCCGTTTATTTTCGGGATCGGGGTCGAGAGTAGGCGTTTCCGTCCCGTACTCCCGCGGGGGCCCCGTTTTTATATTGATATAAAAAAAATATTTAATAGAAAATATATATAGAAAATAGAGTATCAATTTTTAGGGTTTCCTGCTTTCCTTTTCCTTCCTCAATCCACTTCACGCATACAGCTTCTCTCAATCCACTTCATCCTTTAAATCGACTTCTCTCAACCCCTCTCTAGAAAATTCCCAATTTCTCGACTGTACTCTCTAGCAATCACGTCTTCTTCTTCGTCTTAACTCTTCACAGTTCACAAATTACACTCACTGAGTCACTGACTCACATCCCCTCTATTGCAATCGAACGAGTCGGCGACAAGAGTACAAGACCACGAACGAAACGACGTCAGAGTACTGCTCGACTGCACCTGCCGGCGCCCAGTCGTCGTCTACTTGCCGATGACATACCTTCCTCCACCAGCGTCGATGAACAGTTCTTGTCTCGAACATCAAGCACTCTTTTCTCTGTGACGGTTTTGGTAATTTCTTCTTTGGTCCAATTCAAATGAGACAATGATTTCTAGTTCAGTTCAGTTTTCTAATTTGTATGATTGTCGATTTTATGGTTTCTTTTCTGAATTAAGACTATGATTTCTGGATTGATTTCAATTGATAGTGTGCTTGTTTCGATTCTGATTTCTTTTCTGGTTTCTGAATTGAAATTGGATTTTAGTTGTAGTGAGTTAATTTCTGAATTGATTTATACTGAATTGATATTGGATTTAAGTTGTTGTAAATTGATTTCTGATTTGTTATTGTATTTAAGTTGCTATGAAAGATTGTTGTGATAATTTTCAGTTTAGCTATCTTGATGTTTGCGATGATGTTGGTGTGATTTAAGTTTTGATGTTTGCTGTGAATTACTTTATGAAAAGTAGTTTTTTTAAAACCCAAAATATAGCATTTTTAAAAAAAAAATCAATTTTAAGCCCATAAACGGGGGAACGGGGGCGGGATCGGGGGCTAGGTAACCGGGGGATTCGGGGGCGGGGGCGGGAGCGGGGGCAGCAGTTGATTTCGGGGGCGGGAGCGGGGGCAGCTATTTCCGCCCCCGTTTGGTCCCGTTGATATCCCTAGGTGGAATTCTACTTATATCCTGTTTGAACGTACCTTATGAGAAAAAATTACACTAAATGTTTTTAGTGACTTGCTTGTGGAACGCGTGAATCTATTCCCATCCTTGAAGCGAATTGGAATCAGCTCCAACATTTAACCAGTTTATTGTTGGCTATTTGTTACCCTAGAATAAGTTTGTTTGTTTTAAATCAAAAAAATTGTACTTACAAAAAACTTAGCTTAATATAAATACAAACTATTAAGGAGTCGTTTGATAGTGGCTAACTGTGTTAAAGTTGACTGGGTTAGAAGCTGACTGAGTTAGAAGTTCTGACTGAGTTAACTTCTGACTGAAACTTGTTGTTTAATTTTACATCTGACTAACTATGCAGAATGACTATATTACCCTCAAACAACAGTTTTTATAATAATTCATTTATGATTTGTCATTTAATTTATACATTGCAGTTTTACCCAACACATAAATATATAAAAAAACAACATCAATATCCAAACACCATGTGAATTCATGGACAAATTGGACAATTATTAACCATTCAAGCAGCCAATAAAAAAATAACAACTGCTTTGGTTATTTGGATACAAATTCATGAATACTTTCAGGGACAACTTGGACAATTGCTAACCATTCAAAGAGTCAATTAATTATTATAATTACCACTTACCATTTTAATAAATGCAAAACATAACAATGTATTTTATTTTATATACATGTCCTTAAACCTAATCCTTGTCACAAAAGTTATTCCAATCCCCCAAAAAGCAATGCAAATTGTGACAAAACGATAATAAGCACCAAATCTAAAGTACAAATACAAATACAAATAAACATTGTCATGGGACAATCAGATAAGACATGAACTAGATGAAATTGTTCTTCCATCTTCTAATTGATTTCCAGCTCTTAATGCAAGTGTAATATCCCAAAAATACGACTAAAAAATTCATTTTTAAGTTTACCAAATCACAAACATAAAGCATCATTGATCCCAAGATCACAAAAACACAAAATAGTTATAGTGTATAATCAAGACAATTCGTGGGAAAAACATTATCAGAGCATAAGTCCCAAAATCCTTATTGCGGAAAATCATAGTGTGATGCGACGCGATCAAGCCGACCCCTTCCCCTTTGAGCTGGAAGTATCTGAAACACAAACTAAATCAGTAAGCACAAAGTTTAGTGAGTTTCCCCACCATACCACATACCAATACTGTCGAGCCAACCCCTTCGGTCTATTTCAACCGGATACTGTCGAGCATATATGGGTGCTCGGTCTGCCCCTTCGGTCTATTTCAACCGGATAATGTCGAGCATATTTGGGTGCTAGACCTGCCCCTTCGGTCTATTCCAACCGGATATCGGGTATATTTCACCCCCTACCACTACTATATAATAACACACATAAATCACATGATCATCAAGCAATGTGCGAACAATGATAATTATCACGCAGACAACCATCATACTATACAATGAACGAAGGGTCGGCCTTGGTGCCTTCGACTCGTAACATACACGAAGGGAGACTCGTCTCAACTGCAAATGTCAAATCGTACTCCTTGGACGACTCGGAACTCCACTCCCTATAGCATAACAAACTTCCTAATTAGACATTGGATCTAAACCTGTCCCCAAGGCCCAAACCCTGATTCATGACATAAGGCAAAGGTTCCCTAATCTTTGCCCTATTGGGCCTCTTCCTTCCAAGGCCCAACTTGCAATTTAAAATGTCCAAGTCCATCTAACTAAGCTTTAAGGCCCAATAAGGCCAACAAGGACCAATACCATAAACCCTAGGCCTAGGCCCAGAAGCCTTAATCCACAGGTGGGCTTGAGGCCCAACAAATACAGGCCCAAAAACCACGTTTGACCCACTACATGCGTACGCGCGACGTACTTGGCACGTACGCCCGGCGTACGCTGGCCTTGACCAGATACGGGAGGTTGACCCAGTACGTGCAGCGTACCAGGGGTACGCCCAGCGTACTGGCCAACCACCTTAGAAGCTTCATTGTGACTTAATCAGTTAAGTCCTAACGTCCAGAACATAGATCCAGGCCCTAAAAGACGTCCTAAACCATTAAGTTATAAACTTTATGTTGTTGCATGCATGGATGGGGATTAAGACATGATTTAAGTCCGTTAACACACTTTGTGGCCATCTAACACTTGCATGGTTGAGGCTAAACCATCAAGGCCCGATTTTTATGACTCCAAACACTTCCAAGAGCCTAAAAGGACAGCTCATATGGACTGGAACTTCTAAAACTCAAGAAACCTCAACTATGGAGCCAAAATGCAACATAAAACACCCCAAAACTAGATCTAAGCATGCCATGGTCAAGGTTAAAGCTTTATACCTCAAATGAGCCAGAAATGATGCCAATCTTCTGGATCTGCAAGCCCTCTTCACGTTTTTACTCCTTCTTCAAACTCCTTCTTCTTCTAAACCACCAAATATCACCAAAAATGCTCAAGATTAGCTCAAAATGCATGCAAGAGGCTTAGGGTTCGAGTTTAACACTTTAGGGACAGTGGAGCCTGAGAGAATGAAGGTTGGGACGAACTTAAGGTGTTTATACAAGGTGCAAACCCTAAAATTTAGGGTTTGCATCTGGCCAGCTTACGCCCAACGTACGCAAGGGCTTCCTCCGCTTCGCGCCTCACCTTTGTACGCCGTGCGTACACTATGTACGCCCAACGTACGACCCTCCCCTTCTCATAATGTTATCATTATTATTATTATTTGATTAAGAGAATACCTGGCAACTCGGGCATTACAGCAAGAACTAGACGAAAGTGTTGATTCTTTCTGGATGTTGTAATCAGCAAGTGTTCTTCCATCTTCTATTCTTCCATCTTCTAATTGCTTTCCAGCAAAAATCACTATGTGTTGATCTGGAGGGATCCCTTCTTTGTCCTTCAAAATTAAATTACTAATTAATCCACAAAACTAAAATAGGAGATCAAATCACATATATACAAAAGAGAAAGACAAACCACAGTACACATAGCAAATAGATTCAGAACATCAAGTTCAATACAAATATCACACAATTTGTAACGCCCCATTCCTGGTACGAAAGTAGTTCTCTAAATGTTCATTTTATAAGATCTACTCGACGAGTTGGTAGCCGTAACTCGTCAAGTAGATGCGAGATGGACCGCGGGGTTTAAGTAGACTACTCGACGAGTCAGGAATGGACTCGACGAGTAGGTCCATCAGGAGGAAACCCTAATCCTTAGGGTTTGCACCCTATTTAAGCAACATTATGGACCTCCACCCCAGCCTCCATCACCCCCACAGTCCATTCTCGAAACCCTAGCAGCCATTGAGTGTCCTAAAGCCTTTCTGGCCATTTTTGTATGATTTGAAGTTAGGAGAAGGAAGAGAACTTTTGGTAGGCAGGAGATCCAGAGTTTTTGTTGCATTTCAGAGCTCTTTAAGGTATAAAGTTTATACCTTGGCTTATTTTCACTTAGATCTTCATGAAAGTTTGTTTGTTGCCACTTTTGGGTCCTTTCCAAGCTAATTTCGGGTAGAGAGATTTTGGGACTGTAAGGACTTTAGATCTACGCACTCTTGAGCTCCAGAAGCTCAAAGTTGCCACCTTTATTCAACCAAGATCCCATTCTATGCCCTAGACTCTCATTTCTAGCTTGTTTTGGGTGATTTAGCTTCATAGCATCATGCATGCACGTAAAGTTAGCAACTTTACGTGTTATGCTAGCCTAAGGAGTCCAAATCTATGAATTAGAGGCAATGGAATCACCTAGGATCAACTGTATAATCTGAGCATGCAATGGACTTGCCGAGTTGTTCTTGGGACTCGACGAGTCGGATCGATGTCCCCAAACCCTTCTTTGATTATGAGTGAAACCTCTGAGTTAAGGAGATGACTCAGCGAGTTGGACATGAGTGAGACTCGGAAGCAAAAGAACTCGACGAGTCCAAGGAGAGACTCGACGAGTAGAATCAAGATGTCCCGATGTTATGACCATTTGAACTTGACGAGTCGGTAGAGGGACTCGGCGAGTTGGGTTGACTGAGAGTTGACTTTGACTTTGGCGTTGACTTTGACCAGAAGGGTAAAATGGTCATTTTACCCTAAGAAGGGTTATCAGTTTTTGATTAAGTGTTGTTATGGAATTATAGCCGGAGAGTCGCCGGAGCAGCAGAAAGGGATGCCTCACCCAGTTTTTCAGCAGTCAGCCATACGAGGTGAGTTTCCTTCCAGTAGGAATGGGTCTACGGCCACAATGCCGGCCCGTTTAAGTTGTAGAGTATGCCGGGGTGAGGCTGATGCCAGGATTAGCCCAATGCAGTTTATATATTTCTGGACTTCGGTCCGATGCCGGGGCGGTCCCAAGAAGTAGATTAGTATGCTTGATGTCTTTGTGATTCATGCATGTATATGTGTTATGTGTTATGTGTTCCGGGGTAAGCCTGATGCCTGGGCAAGCCCGATGTATATTAGTTAACATGCTATGTGCTTATGTGTTCCGGGGTAAGCCCGATGACGGGGCAAGCCCGATGTATGTCAGTTATTATGCTATGCATTATATGTTCTAGGGCAAGCCCGGTGTATGCTAAGTTGTATGTTATGATTATATGTTCCGGGCTTCGGTCCGATGCCGGGGCAAGCCCGATGCAGATCATGTGATTATGTTATGTGTTTATGATATATGTTATGATGTGTATATGTCGGGGTAAGCCCGATGTCGGGGTGAGCCCGATGTCGGGCAGGAGTCCGATGTCGGGTAAGCCGATGTTGGGATTCGTCCCGATGCAGTTGGGAGTAGTCCCAGAGTTATGTTATTTGTTATACGTGATTTGTATGGTATGTGGTAGTTTGGGGAAGCTCACTAAGCTTCGTTCTTACAGTTTCAGTTTTGGGTTTCAGGTACTTCAGCTAGCAAGGGAAAGGGCTCGGGATGATGGCATGGCACACACCACAGTTTTCTTAGCCTGGGAGTTTACTCTGATATTTTATATGAGATTGTCATATGATGATATATTTTATGAGATTTTGAGATACATGTTTTATGATTTTATACTATGGCGATGATAGTTATGTTGTTAAATGATTTTGAAAACGAAATTTTTGACTAGTATTTTTTAGGATGTTTCAAGTTGGTATCAGAGCCTTGGTTTGAGGGATTTGGGCACACTTTCGGGTGTGTCTGAACTCAAACTAAGGAAGTGGTATGAAATTTTCAAAAGAAAATCATTTTTACAAAAGGATTTTGAAAATAGAAAAGAACTTTGAAAGAGAAAAGGGTGTGGTGCATGCAATCAGCCGAGCTCAAGTAAGTACTCCCAAATTACCCATACAAGTTTATGCTATGTTATGATTATCAGCTTTATTAGAACAGCATGCTAGATTAGGACTAAGGATCTCGGAAGGATGCCTTATGTGCCTGTTATATGTGTTCAGCTTTATGAGAACTGCATGCTAGTACAGATTAGGCAGTATGATAGCCAGAGTAGTAGACGCTTGATTATGTGTACTCGATGCTCGAATGCTGCTTGCTTTGTGCTTTTAGGAGTCTTAGTTATCTTTTACTAAGTAGTAAACGAATATGTTACGTTGCATATTGCAAGGACTAAATAATTTCAGAAGGTTAAGTCTAGCTCTATTTCGCAGCTCTTTTTTGAGTCCAACCATTGTAGAGTAGGATCTCTCATTCGAAGAATTATCTAGTCTAAGTAATATGTAATAGTATTCGCGAGCTAGTTGGTGAAAGAAATCAGGGACTTCTTATGCAGCTGATGGTGGAGAGTGGTTTGGTGATTACCCTAGGGCAAGCCTAGGAAGAATTTAGCATGAGATCAACAGTAGTAGTAGTAGAAGGGACTTGGTGGAGTCGAGGCCGTTCTTGAGGAAAGTACGGATAGATTTGGAAGGTAGTATGGGCCCGTACTACTGAAAGCAGAGGATCCGTACCCGAATCAAGGAAGGTTGAGATAAGACCAGGGAACTTGTAGTGTATGTGATCCCTCCAGTTATATTAGTATTCTGATGACTGTTATGATGTGTTTCAGAATGGTGGTTTTTCGCCCTATACCAGCAGTGGGTAGCTCAGGTGTAGGAGAGGGATCGGGCTCAGGCTCTGGAACCGAGCAGTTAGATGAGCAGACCAGGGAGTTCATCTCCTCGGAGGTCACACGCAACACACTAGACCAGACTCATGTGATCTTTGGATCAGTCAAGGAAGGTATCTTAGAGCTTCTGGATGAGAAGCTGAGCGCATTTCGTACTGAGATAGCAGCCATGATGGGATCGCGCACCTTGACTTTCAGGGAGTTCCGCGCTTGTGGAGCTCCCGACTACCATGGGGCTCGGGACCCCATTGCGAGTACCAGATGGTTGGCGGATGTCGCCAACGCGTTCCGCACTAGCAGATGTCCCGAGGGGGATAATGTCACACCCCAAAACCAGAACGGCGGAATCGTTCGGGGGTGGAGGACGTCATGTACAGTATCACAACAATGAATAGTAGTAAACAAGCAACAACATCATCCATTGCATTAATAATATAATTGAATACAAGTGTTTTCTATCAAGTTAATAGACACCGAAAATATGAATCAAAATAAAAGATGAGTCTTGAACGAGCTCCATCTTCTCAAAACCTAGCTTCGATACCTGTCTACTGGTGACCTGAGAATACAAGTTATTTTGAAAGAGAGTATCAGCTTTAAAGCTGGTGAGATCATAAGTATTTTAGTGTCTGTGTTTGTATGAAAGTGTTTGTAAGTATGTGATGTGTAAGTTTGTAAAAGTTTGAGTATGTTTGTAAAATGTTCGAATTTCCTAGAAAACCCTATGTTTTACTACTAAAAGTAGCCTTCTACCAAGGCAGTAAGTGTTTGTGTGTATGTCTTTTGTAAGAGTATGTATTTTCCCAAATCTGACTATCATTAACCAAAAATATAGTTTTTGCATTACGGTTCATTGTGTGAAGATCACAAAGTGAATGCAATGGGAAATAAAATAGTACTGTAGTATTGTATTAAGTAACTACTGATGTACTAACTACCTTAAACCAAATGTGTATTTAAAGTACCATGTGATCGGCCTGTACCATACTACCGACTTAGAACATGACGATGTAAGACGTCGGAAAAAATGACGTTTGGCACCCGTAGACTTGCAAGTCCCACTGTAGCGAGCAGCAAGGTGTAGGATAGTCAATCCAGTATAGATCTATACACAAACTCAACGCTCTCCAATTAAGGAGATTATGGATACAAAACGAGCCATGACAGGTGATGCCATGCCCCGTTACGTGGCTCACATAACTGTAGTAATATTCTTGTATATGTATTGAATGTACTAGCTGTATTGTGTGTTCTTTCTCTGTCTAGTATGTATGTATGTTCTCTCTCTGTCTAGCATGTATGTTTGTTCTCTCTCTGTCTAGCATGTATGTTTTCTTGTAAAATGTATAGTATGTACTAGCTGTCTTGTAATGTATAGTATGTACTAGCTGTATTGTAATGTATAGTATTAGTAACTTCCTAAACTATGCCTATCATAGTTTACTAGTAATGTTGTTTGTATGTATGAACATGTTTGTATACCTTTGCTACCCAAAGGTATTAAATAGAAAGAAGGAACTTTTATATTTATATACATATACATAATATATAACTAGGATTCAAACGACCTTCGGACAAACAACCGATACCCTAAGTCCATCACCAAACAAGGAACAGGAGGTAAGGCGAGCTATCAGTCCTAAGTCCTTTCAATCCTACTTATATAACTATAACTATATAGATACATATTTAACAGAATATAAGTTTAAAAGAGTTTGATAAAAGTATTTGACATGTAAAAGAGTTTGTAAAACAGTTTGAAGTAGTTTGTTTGATAACACAGTTTGAAAAGTAAGAAATCCACTTGTTTGGTAGTTATTAATCACATGTGATTGATATAATAACTAAAATAGTTCAACTTGTATCCCCCCCCCCCCCCCATAAAAGCATTTAAAATCATTTAAAAGGTTGATTAAGGGGTATGAACTCACCTGTAGTGAGTGGTTTGGATGAACGGATGGTATAGGATGCTAAGTGTCAAGTGAAGACTTGAACACACACAAGGATCCTAGTTAACATATAATAACATATATATATATATATATATATATATATCCAATTAGTCATTAAACAACTAATTAATCAAGTATAAACATCCTAGGACATGAAAAACACTTTGATTCAAGTGCTATAAGTACCAAGGATTGCATCTAAGGGTTGTAGGGCCTTGCTTATGAGTTTAAGGTCCAAGGGAAGACTCTTTTGGAGTTTACGGTTTTGGGACCAACTCCCTTGGAGTTTACGGTCGTAAACCCATGAGTTTACAGCCGTAAACCCATGGTACTTCTACCATTTTGTGTTTTGAAGTCCTAGAAGTCATAATGAAGCATCCTTACTTCAAGTCTAAGCCTTAGGAAGTGATTGTGGCAACATTTCATCCCTTTGTAGAGTTTACGGCCCATGGACCATTTCGCCATGAGTTTACGACCGTAAACTCTAATGGTCCTTGATGTTTTCGATGTTTAAGGTCCTATACACTTCAAGGATGTGATCTAGACTAGTATCCAAGGCTTGGTAAGGGACTAGGGCACACAATGGCCCTTTCATTAGGGTTTACGGTCCAAGAACATGTTTGGACCGTAAACACCTTTGATCTTGTGTTTCTTTGTGTTTTCTAGTTGATTAAGAAGTGTAACAAGCCTTATAACACACTGGGGTAAGAGTACTTACAATAAAGGAGCTTGAAAGGGTGTTAAAAGTCCAAGAACACTAGTGTGTGTTCTTGGTGAAACTAAGAACACTTGAAGATCTACACATATGGAATGATTTCACGGATGAAAATCATGTAAGATCACTAGATTAAGTAAGATATAAACTAATTAGGGCAAGAAACACTTACAAAGTTGAAGATCAAGAAGGAAAATCGGATGATACTTGAGAGGATTTGATGTTATAGTTTTTGAAAGTGTGAAAAAGTGATAAAAATGACTAAGTGTCATATTTATACTCCTTGGAGTTTACGGCCGTAAACACCATGGTTGGGCCGTAAACTCCAAACTCTTGGAGTTTTGAGACTTTATTGATGCACAATAAACCCTAGAGCATCCTCTCTCCAGTTATCTGTTGCAGTACTAGGCTTTAGAACACTCAAACTGACTCTACACAGCTCAAAAGTTAACAGAAACAGTTCTGACTTCTATTGAAGTGAATGGTTGTACAGAATAGAAATTTCGGGTTGTCACAGATAAGGTCAGATTAGCATCCTGTCTTCTGAAGGACAGGGCACGAGATTGGTGGGAGGAGGTCGGGAGAGCCATTGGAGATGAAGTGAATGGTTGTAGAGGCTTTCAATCGTTCACGAATCTGAACGATCTTCTCTGTCGTTTCCCGAATGATCTTCGGACCCGTGAGATTGCTTTCAGGAACTCATCCTTTAGCTAACTGGGTATCACCCACTTCAGCCCAGCACATAGGGGATCTGCACTTTCGGCCATAGATGGCCTCGAATGGAGCAGCCTTTATGCTCGTGTGATAACTGTTGTTGTAGGAAAATTCGACAAGGGGTAAATGAGTATCCCATGCCTTCCCAAAGTCGATCACACAGGCTCGCAACATATCTTCCAAGGTTTGGATAGTCCTCTCACTTTTTCCGTCGGTTTGTGGATGGTAGGCTGTACTCATGTCCAACCTAGTTCCTAGGGAACTTTGTAGTGACTGCCAGAACCTCGAAGTGAACCTACTATCTCTGTCCGAGATAATGGATATGGGAACAACGTGCAGTCGTACAATCTCCCGAATGTAGGTTCTTGTAAGCTTCTCCATCTTGTCTGTTTCTCTGATAGGCAGGAAGTGTGCGGACCTGGTCAATCTGTCGACGATGACCCATATGGTATCAAGTCCACCCGTTGTCTTGGGCAACTTGGTTATGAAGTCCATAGTGATCCGCTCCCACTTCCATTCCGGTATCTCCGGTTGCTGGAGTAATCCTGGCGGTTTCTGGTATTCGACCTTGACCTTGGCGCAAGTAAGGCATTTACTCAGGAAGGTAGCAATCTCTGCTTTCATGTTAGGCCACCAGTATAGCTTTTTAAGATCCAGATGCATCTTATCTGAACCTGGGTGGACGGAATAACGAGTGTTGTGCGCCTCGGTCATGACCAAGTCTCTGAAACCACCGTGTTTCGGTGTCCAGATCCGATCCATGAGATATAAGGCTCCGCCACCCTTGACTTCCAAGTTTTTATCCATCCCTCTCAGGGATTCACCCGCAACATTTTCAGGTTTCAAAGCGTCGAGCTGAGCCTCCTTAATTTGCGTGGACAAGTGTGAATGGGTAGTCATGGTCAATGATTTGACCCTACGACCAGAGTATTCTTTCCGACTTAGGGCATCAGCTACTACGTTGGCTTTACCCGGATGATAACGAATTTCGCATTCGTAGTCACTGAGTAGCTCGACCCACCGTTGTTGTCTCATATTGAGCTCCTTCTGGTCGAATATATGTTGTAGGCTTTTGTGGTATGTAAAGATAGTGCTTTTTGTACCATACAGGTAGTGTCTCCAGATCTTCAGAGCAAACACAACTGCTCCTAGCTCAAGATCGTGAGTGGTGTAGTTGACCTCGTGTGTCTTCAGCTATCTCGAGGCATAGGCGATGACCTTACCTCGTTGCATCAGAACACAATCGAGCCCTTGATTTGACGCATCGCAATAGACAACGAAGTCTTCTATCCCTTCGGGGAGGGATAGTATTGGTGCGGTGCACAAGGCTCGCTTGAGCGTTTGGAATGCTCTCTCACGCTTCTCTTCCCAGTAAAAGGCCACGCCCTTCTGGGTCAAAGTCGTGAGAGGTTTTGCAATTCGTGAGAAGTTCTGAATGAACCTGCGATAGTAGCCAGCGAGGTCTAGAAATTGACGAATTTCTGTAGGCGTCTTCGGTGCTGACCAGCTCTCAATGGCTTTGATTTTGGAAGGGTCCACGTGTATTCCCTCTTCGCTAACCACGTGCCCTAAGAATTCGACTCTTCGGATCCAAAATTCGCATTTCGAGAACTTCGTATAGAGCTTCTCCGAACGTAGTGTTTCTAAGACCTGTCGCAGATGTCGACTATGCTCCTCCTTACTACGAGAGTAGATAAGTATATCATCGATGAAGACGATGACGAACTGATCCAAGTAAGGACGACACACCCTATTCATTAAATCCATGAATACTGCGGACGCGTTTGTTAATCCGAACGGCATCACTACGAATTCGTAGTGCCCATAACGAGTTCGGAAGGCTGTTTTCGGGACATCCTCCCCTAGCACTCGTAGTTGGTGATATCCGGATCTTAAGTCGATTTTTGAAAAGAAGTTTGCCCCTTGCAGTTGATAAAATAAATCGTCAATGCGAGGCAGAGGGTAACGATTTTTGACGGTCAGTTTGTTGAGCTCCCTATAGTCGATGCACATACGAAACGATCCGTCTTTCTTCTTGACGAACAAGACTGGAGCTCCCCAGGGTGAGAAGCTTGGTCTTATAAAGCCCTTGCTGAGCAGTTCGTTAAGTTGACAGGACAGTTCTTGCATCTCTGTAGGTGCTAGACGATAGGGCGATTTGGCTACGGGAGTAGCCCCTGGAACTAAGTCGATTCTGAACTCGACTTGACGTTGAGGAGGTAATCCTGGGAGTTCTTCTAGAAAGATGTCGGGAAAGTCGCGTACTACTGGAATGTTCTGAATGTCTTTCGTTTCTTGGCTCACATCTACAACATGAGCAAGGAATGCGCGACATTCCTTTCGCAAGAATTTCTGGGCTTGAATACTCGAGATGATACGAAGGTTCGTACCAGGTTTGTCGCCATAAACGACTAGAGTTTCGCCAGACGGTAGATTAAGGGGAACAGCCTTTTCATAACACATGATGTCGGCACGATGTAGACTCAACCAGTCCATGCCGATAATGACGTCGAAACTTTTAATTGAGACCGGCATGAGGTCGATCGAAAATGAATGGCTATCTAGTGTTAGGGTACACCCTATGAATATACTTCTAGTGCTTTCTGTCTTTCCATTAGCCATTTCTACAGTGAACGGTTCTTTAAGTGCTCGTGATTTTTGCTTAAGTAAATGAGCAAATTTTTGGTTCACGAAGCTCCTCTCCGCTCCACTATCAAACAGTATGCATGCATAAGAGTTATCGAGGAGAAACGTACCAGTGACCACTGTGGGGTCGGCAACCGCTTCCTCGTGGCCTATGGCCAGAACCCTTCCCACTCCACCGGCATTCCCTGCCTTCGGGCAGTTCCTCTTGTAGTGGCCCACCTCGTCACATCCGTAGCAAGCTTGGCCCACACCAGCGCCGGGGACTTGGGTGATTGGTTTTGCTGGAGCCTTGTAGAAGCGGGCAGTGTGCCCCTTCCTGCTGCAGTTAGAGCACTACATTTCACGACAGGCTCCAATGTGGTGGAAGTTGCACTTGTTGCACTTAGGCAAACTTCCAGCATATTGTCTTACCGGAGCAGTAGCGGCAGGTGCTATCGCAGCGTGCACTGCCACGACTTGCTGCTTTTTGGCAGCCTTCTTCTTCTTTTTGTCATCCCAGAACTTCCGCTTGGAATCAGCGGTTTTGGCGGGTTCTGAGATGGTCAGGGTCGTTGTTGCGGCCGGGGTATGAACCCCATGGTCAATAAGCCGTTGTGCCAATCGCTTGGCACTATTGAATGTAGTGGGGTTTGAAGCCAAAACATTTCCCTGGAATGGAGGCACCAGCCCCCATATGTATCTCTCTATCTTCTTTCCCTCTGTATGAACCATGTTGGGACAGAGGGCCACCAGTTCATAGAACCTGGCGGTGTAGGAGACTATGTCGGAGCCTTTCATGGTTAGGCTCCACAGTTCCTGCTCCAGCTTTTGGATTTCCCCCCTCGGGCAGTACTCTTCAATCATCAGCTCTTTCAGAGCTTCCCAGCCCATAGCATTTGCCACTATAAGGGATAGTGAATTGACATGGCTATTCCACCATGTCAGGGCCTTTGTCTCGAAGGTGCATGCAACAAATTTGACTTTGCTTCCCTCCGGGCATGCGCAGATCTCGAAGATCGACTTTGTCTTTTCGAACCATTGCGAGAGGGCAATGACTCCGCCAGTCCCTTTAAAGGACAGTGGCTTGCAGCTGGTGAAGTCCTTGTAGGAGCACTCTCTCAAGCGCACAGGGATTTCACCATGAGTACATTGAACAGGGGTTCCTCCACCAGTGGAACCAGAAGAATGATATTGAGTCATGGCTGTTGCCACAGCCGCAGCTACTACAGCATTTAGAGCTGTCGTATCGATTTGAGGAGCAGGTGGTGTTGCAGTTGATGGAGGATCGCGTCTCGTTGATCGACGTGGAGGCATCTTTTAACTATAAGTTTTACAAAGATGAAGATATCGATAAGAATTTAATAGGGAGAATTTGATGAGAATGCCTCATGGACTAACTCTCCATATTCCAACAGCACAATTGAATAGCACGATTGAATGTAGATTTAGTACTAATAGATGATAACATTTGGATAATAATTTCCATGAGATTAGATATCCGTCAATAATACTGGTATTACAGATGTAACAAGTTCGGGAAAAATAACCTAGAAGTAGGTCTTACATCAAACCAAGATGGGAGAATTTTGACAGATCTACGACCTAATAAAGACCTAACAGGTCCAAGTTTGAACAAAGATAGGAAATTAGACTAGAGTTTTTACATAACTAAGTTATATCCAAAAGATAAGTCGAGGAGACTCTAGCGGCGACGAGAACTACTAGAGTGAGTTATTGATTCAGGCAGACGGCGCTCTATGTCTCACATGCGCCTTTCATACATTGACTGCCTAGCCCGAAGTTCCCTAACTTCAGCTTGGGATGCAGTTAGCTGTTGCTGCAGAGTCGCATTCGTTATCCTAGCCCTTTCCATAGCTACCTCGAGTTGGCGAATGCGGACCGTGTTAACGCCAGAGTTGGCGTCAATCTCCAACACTCGGTCGACAGTTGCTCGACCTTGCTCGGTGTTCCGAGAAATCCTACGGACCATGATGGGCAGGACGCGATCAGTTGAACCTCCCTCGGTGAGGTTGTAAAAGCTTCTGTCCCCATTGTAGGGAATGGGTTGACCCTGTTCCTGACTCCATCTATTCAAGTTTGTGGCCCACAGAGGTGTGGGTCCTTGAAATGCTGGACGAGGGTTTGGGTTTGGGTCTTGAGCAGCTGGGGGTAGGTTGTTGACTTCAGGTTCTGAGTCAGAACTATCAGAAAAACCTTCAGCTTGGTGATCATCCAAAGGGATCGGGTGATCATCTTCTGGCTCTTCTCCTAGCCATCCAGCATTGCCGTGGTTGGGATAGTACGGGTCTCCGGGGACATGGAATCCAACCATGATATCTACGCGAGAAAAGGGTATAAGAACTAAGCACATAAGTAATTTAAAGTAACACAAAATACTCCTATAGTATTTTAGGTTTATGTTATGTTCTAATATTTTCGTTGTGGTATTGTTGGTAAGTTTTTAGACTTGTTGCAACCTCACAACCACACTTAGGCACATGCTAGTCAATCCTCGGATAATATAGTTGATCAGGCTATATCTTCCCAGCTTTGACTATATGTCTCTAAGTCTACTTGTGATGCCCAACAATCGTAATACTTTTGTTCTGTCCTAGTGACACTGATTTTAGTATGAATGCAGGCATGTACACTTAGTTAAATATTTTATTATTTAAAAGTATAAACTCTTGGTCAGAGTATTTTAATCCCATTGTATTTATAGTCTGTATATCTTTTATGGGTTGATATACTCAATTCACTATAAACAATGCTCTGATACCAATCTGTCACACCCCAAAACCGGAACGGCGGAATCGTTCGGGGGTGGAGGACGTCATGTACAGTATCACAACAATGAATAGTAGTAAACAAGCAACAACATCATCCATTGCATTAATAATATAATTGAATACAAGTGTTTTCTGTCAAGTTAATAGACACCAAAAATATGAATCAAAATAAAAGATGAGTCTTGAACGAGCTCCATCTTCTCAAAACCTAGCTTCGATACCTGTCTACTGGTGACCTGAGAATACAAGTTATTTTGAAAGAGAGTATCAGCTTTAAAGCTTGTGAGATCATAAGTATTTTAGTGTCTGTGTTTGTATGAAAGTGTTTGTAAGTATGCGATGTGTAAGTTTGTAAAAGTTTGAGTATGTTTGTAAAATGTTCGAATTTCCTAGAAAACCCTATGTTTTACTACTAAAAGTAGCCTTCTACCAAGGCAGTAAGTGTTTGTGTGTATGTCTTTTGTAAGAGAATGTATTTTCCCAAATCTGACTATCATTAACCAAAAATATAGTTTTTGCATTACGGTTCATTGTGTGAAGATCACAAAGTGAATGCAATGGGAAATAAAATAGTATTGTAGTATTGTATTAAGTAACTACTGATGTACTAACTACCTTAAACCAAATGTGTATTTAAAGTACCATGTGATCGGCCTATACAATACTACCGACTTAGAACACGACGATGTAAGACGTCGGAAAAAATGACGTTTGGCACCCGTAGACTTGCAAGTCCCACTGTAGCGAGCAGCAAGGTGTAGGATAGTCAATCCAGTATAGATCTATACACAAACTCAACGCTCTCCAATTAAGGAGATTATGGATACAAAACGAGCCATGACAGGTGATGCCATGCCCCGTTACGTGGCTCACATAACTGTAGTAATATTCTTGTATATGTATTGAATGTACTAGCTGTATTGTATGTTCTTTCTCTATCTAGTATGTATGTATGTTCTCTCTCTGTCTAGCATGTATGTTTGTTCTCTCTCTGTCTAGCATGTATGTTTTCTTGTAAAATATATAGTATGTACTAGCTGTCTTGTAATGTATAGTATGTACTAGCTGTATTGTAATGTATAGTATTAGTAACTTCCTAAACTATGCCTATCATAGTTTACTAGTAATGTTGTTTGTATGTATGAACATGTTTGTATACCTTTGCTACCCAAAGGTATTAAATAGAAAGAAGGAACTTTTATATTTATATACATATACATAATATATAACTAGGATTCAAACGACCTTCGGACAAACAACCGATACCCTAAGTCCATCACCAAACAAGGAACAGGAGGTAAGGCGAGCTATCAGTCCTAAGTCCTTTCAATCCTACTTATATAACTATATCTATGTAGATACATATTTAACAGAATATAAGTTTAAAAGAGTTTGATAAAAGTATTTGACATGTAAAAGAGTTTGTAAAACAGTTTGAAGTAGTTTGTTTGATAACACAGTTTGAAAAGTAAGAAATCCACTTGTTTGGTAGTTATTAATCACATGTGATTGATATAATAACTAAAATAGTTCAACTTGTATCCCCCCCCCCATAAAAGCATTTAAAATCATTTAAAAGGTTGATTAAGGGGTATGAACTCACCTGTAGTGAGTGGTTTGGATGAACGGATGGTATAGGATGCTAAGTGTCAAGTGAAGACTTGAACACACACAAGGATCCTAGTTAACATATAATAACACATATATGTATCCAATTAGTCATTAAACAACTAATTAATCAAGTATAAACATCCTAGGACATGAAAAACACTTTGATTCAAGTGCTATAAGTACCAAGGATTGCATCTAAGGGTTGTAGGGCCTTGCTTATGAGTTTAAGGTCCAAGGGAAGACTCTTTTGGAGTTTACGGTTTTGGGACCAACTCCCTTGGAGTTTACGGTCGTAAACCCATGAGTTTACGGCCGTAAACCCATGGTACTTCTACCATTTTGTGTTTTGAAGTCCTAGAAGTCATAATGAAGCATCCTTACTTCAAGTCTAAGCCTTAGGAAGTGATTGTGGCAACATTTCACCCCTTTGTAGAGTTTACGGCCCATGGACCATTTCGCCATGAGTTTACGACCGTAAACTCTAATGGTCCTTGATGTTTTCGATGTTTAAGGTCCTATACACTTCAAGGATGTGATCTAGACTAGTATCCAAGGCTTGGTAAGGGACTAGGGCACACAATGGCCCTTTCATTAGGGTTTACGGTCCAAGAACATGTTTGGACCGTAAACACCTTTGATCTTGTGTTTCTTTGTGTTTTCTAGTTGATTAAGAAGTGTAACAAGCCTTATAACACACTAGGGTAAGAGTACTTACAATAAAGGAGCTTGAAAGGGTGTTAAAAGTCCAAGAACACTAGTGTGTGTTCTTGGTGAAACTAAGAACACTTGAAGATCTACACATATGGAATGATTTCACGGATGAAAATCATGTAAGATCACTAGATTAAGTAAGATATCAACTAATTAGGGCAAGAAACACTTACAAAGTTGAAGATCAAGAAGGAAAATCGGATGATACTTGAGAGGATTTGATGTTCTAGCTTTTGAAAGTGTGAAAAAGTGATAAAAATGACTAAGTGTCATATTTATACTCCTTGGAGTTTACGGCCGTAAACACCATGGTTGGGCCGTAAACTCCAAACTCTTGGAGTTTTGAGACTTTATTGATGCACAATAAACCCTAGAGCATCCTCTCTCCAGTTATCTGTTGCAGTACTAGGCTTTAGAACACTCAAACTGACTCTACACAGCTCAAAACTTAACAGAAACAGTTCTGACTTCTATTGAAGTGAATGGTTGTACAGAATAGAAATTTCGGGTTGTCACAGATAAGGTCATATTAGCATCCTGTCTTCTGAAGGACAGGGCACGAGATTGGTGGGAGGAGGTCGGGAGAGCCATTGGAGATGAAGTGAATGGTTGTAGAGGCTTTCAATCGTTCACGAATCTGAACGATCTTCTCTGTCGTTTCCCGAATGATCTTCGGACCCGTGAGAGTGCTTTCAGGAACTCGTCCTTTAGCTAACTGGGTATCACCCACTTCAGCCCAGCACAGAGGGGATCTGCACTTTCGGCCATAGATGGCCTCGAATGGAGCAGCCTTTATGCTCGTGTGATAACTGTTGTTGTAGGAAAATTCGACAAGGGGTAAATGAGTATCCCATGCCTTCCCAAAGTCTATCACACAGGCTCGCAACATATCTTCCAAGGTTTGGATAATCCTCTCACTTTTTCCGTCGGTTTGTGGATGGTAGGCTGTACTCATGTCCAACCTAGTTCCTAGGGAACTTTGTAGTGACTGCTAGAACCTCGAAGTGAACCTACTATCTCTGTTCGAGATAATGGATATGGGAACACGGTGCAGTCGTACAATCTCCCGAATGTAGGTTCTTGTAAGCTTCTCCATCTTGTCTGTTTCTCTGATAGGCAGGAAGTGTGCGGACCTGGTCAATCTGTCGACGATGACCCATATGGTATCAAGTCCACCCGTTGTCTTGGGCAACTTGGTTATGAAGTCCATAGTGATCCGCTCCCACTTCCATTCCGGTATCTCCGGTTGCTGGAGTAATCCTGACGGTTTCTGGTATTCGACCTTGACCTTGGCGCAAGTAAGGCATTTACTCAGGAAGGTAGCAATCTCTGCTTTCATGTTAGGCCACCAGTATAGCTTTTTAAGATCCAGATACATCTTATCTGAACCTGGGTGGACGGAATAACGAGTGTTGTGCGCCTCGGTCATGACCAAGTCTCTGAAACCACCGTGTTTCGGTGTCGAGATCCGATCCATGAGATATAAGGCTCCGCCACCCTTGACTTCCAAGTTTTTATCCATCCCTCTCAGGGATTCACCCGCAACATTTTCAGGTTTCAAAGCGTCGAGCTGAGCCTCCTTAATTTGCGTGGACAAGTGTGAATGGGTAGTCATGGTCAATGATTTGACCCTACGACCAGAGTATTCTTTCCGACTTAGGGCATCAGCTACTACGTTGGCTTTACCCGGATGATAACGAATTTCGCATTCGTAGTCACTGAGTAGCTCGACCCACCGTTGTTGTCTCATATTGAGCTCCTTCTGGTCGAATATATGTTGTAGGCTTTTGTGGTATGTAAAGATAGTGCTTTTTGTACCATACAGGTAGTGTCTCCAGATCTTCAGAGCAAACACAACTGCTCCTAGCTCAAGATCGTGAGTGGTGTAGTTGACCTCGTGTGTCTTCAGCTATCTCGAGGCATAGGCGATGACCTTACCTCGTTGCATCAGAACACAGTCGAGCCCTTGATTTGACGCATCGCAATAGACAACGAAGTCTTCTATCCCTTCGGGGAGGGATAGTATTGGTGCGGTGCACAAGGCTCGCTTGAGCGTTTGGAATGCTCTCTCATGCTTCTCTTCCCAGTAAAAGGCCACGCCCTTCTGGGTCAAAGTCGTGAGAGGTTTTGCAATTCGTGAGAAGTTCTGAATGAACCTGCGATAGTAGCCAGCGAGGTCTAGAAATTGACGAATTTCTGTAGGCGTCTTCGGTGTTGACCAGCTCTCAATGGCTTTGATTTTGGAAGGGTCCACGTGTATTCCCTCTTCGCTAACCACGTGCCCTAAGAATTCGACTCTTCGGATCCAAAATTCGCATTTCGAGAACTTCGCATAGAGCTTCTCCGAACGCAGTGTTTCTAAGACCTGTCGCAGATGTCGACTATGCTCCTCCTTACTACGAGAGTAGATAAGTATATCATCGATGAAGACGATGACGAACTGATCCAAGAAAGGACGACACACCCTATTCATTAAATCCATGAATACTGCGGGCGCGTTTGTTAATCCGAACGGCATCACTACGAATTCGTAGTGCCCATAACGAGTTCGGAAGGCTGTTTTCGGGACATCCTCCCCTAGCACTCGTAGTTGGTGATATCCGGATCTTAAGTCGATTTTTGAAAAGAAGTTTGCCCCTTGCAGTTGATCAAATAAATCGTCAATGTGAGGCAGAGGGTAACGATTTTTGACGGTCAGTTTGTTGAGCTCCCTATAGTCGATGCACATACGAAACGATCCGTCTTTCTTCTTGACGAACAAGACTGGAGCTCCCCAGGGTGAGAAGCTTGGTCTTATAAAGCCCTTGCTGAGCAGTTCGTTAAGTTGACAGGACAGTTCTTGCATCTCTGTAGGTGCTAGACGATAGGGCGATTTGGCTACGGGAGTAGCCCCTGGAACTAAGTCGATTCTGAACTCGACTTGACGTTGAGGAGGTAATCCTGGGAGTTCTTCTGGAAAGATGTCGGGAAAGTCGCGTACTACTGGAATGTTCTGAATGTCTTTCGTTTCTTGGCTCACATCTACAACATGAGCAAGGAATGCGCGACATTCCTTTCGCAAGAATTTCTGGGCTTGAATACTCGAGATGATACGAAGGTTCGTACCAGGTTTGTCGCCATAAACGACTAGAGTTTCGCCAGACGGTAGATTAAGGGGAATAGCCTTTTCATAACACATGATGTCGGCACGATGTAGACTCAACCAGTCCATGCCGATAATGACGTCGAAACTTTTAATTGAGACCGGCATGAGGTCGATCGAAAATGAATGGCTATCTAGTGTTAGGGTACACCCTATGAATATACTTCTAGTGCTTTCTGTCTTTCCATTAGCCATTTCTACAGTGAACGGTTCTTTAAGTGCTCGTGATTTTTGCTTAAGTAAATGAGCAAATTTTTGGTTCACGAAGCTCCTCTCCGCTCCACTATCAAACAGTATGCATGCATAAGAGTTATCGAGGAGAAACGTACCAGTGACCACTGTGGGGTCGGCAACCGCTTCCTCGTGGCCTATGGCCAGAACCCTTCCCACTCCACCGGCATTCCCTGCCTTCGGGCAGTTCCTCTTGTAGTGGCCCACCTCGTCACATCCGTAGCAAGCTTGGCCCACACCAGCGCCGGGGACTTGGGTGATTGGTTTTGCTGGAGCCTTGTAGAAGCGGGCAGTGTGCCCCTTCCTGCTGCAGTTAGAGCACTACATTTCACGACAGGCTCCAATGTGGTGGAAGTTGCACTTGTTGCACTTAGGCAAACTTCCAGCATATTGTCTTACCGGAGCAGTAGCGGCAGGTGCTATCGCAGCGTGCACTGCCACGACTTGCTGCTTTTTGGCAGCCTTCTTCTTCTTTTTGTCATCCCAGAACTTCCGCTTGGAATCAGCGGTTTTGGCGGGTTCTGAGATGGTCAGGGTCGTTGTTGCGGCCGGGGTACGAACCCCATGGTCAATAAGCCGTTGTGCCAATCGCTTGGCACTATTGAATGTAGTGGGGTTTGAAGCCAAAACATTTCCCTGGAATGGAGGCACCAGCCCCCATATGTATCTCTCTATCTTCTTTCCCTCTGTATGAACCATGTTGGGACAGAGGGCCACCAGTTCATAGAACCTGGCGGTGTAGGAGACTATGTCGGAGCCTTTCATGGTTAGGCTCCACAGTTCCTGCTCCAGCTTTTGGATTTCCCCCCTCGGGCAGTACTCTTCAATCATCAGCTCTTTCAGAGCTTCCCAGCCCATAGCATTTGCCACTATAAGGGATAGTGAATTGACATGGCTATTCCACCATGTCAGGGCCTTTGTCTCGAAGGTGCATGCAACAAATTTGACTTTGCTTCCCTCCGGGCATGCGCAGATCTCGAAGATCGACTTTGTCTTTTCGAACCATTGCGAGAGGGCAATGACTCCGCCAGTCCCTTTAAAGGACAGTGGCTTGCAGCTGGTGAAGTCCTTGTAGGAGCACTCTCTCAAGCGCACAGGGATTTCACCATGAGTACATTGAACAGGGGTTCCTCCACCAGTGGAACCAGAAGAATGATATTGAGTCATGGCTGTTGCCACAGCCGCAGCTACTACAACATTTAGAGCTGTCGTATCGATTTGAGGAGCAGGTGGTGTTGCAGTTGATGGAGGATCGCGTCTCGTTGATCGACGTGGAGGCATCTTTTAACTATAAGTTTTACAAAGATGAAGATACCGATCATTTGTGTCGCTCGCGCTTAGCAAGCGATTTAGCAGAGCTCCGGGGGAGCTGGATTGTCCACTTGACGTGGAAATAGCAGACGACAGGACCGTCAGGGTCGCGAGAGTTCATAGAGGATGTACACTGCGGTTATTTGATGAGCAGTTCCCAGTAGATTTGGTTCCTATTCCACTGCGAGGGAACAAGGTTATAGTGGGTATGGATTGGCTGAGTTCCAATGGAGCAGTGATAGATTGTGAGCGACAGTTGGTTAGAGTTCGCACTCCCAATGGGGGAGAGTTAGTGATTCAGGGCGAGAGGCCACATCGCCGACCAATTCTTTGTTCAGCAGCGAGAGCGCGGCGCTACTTTCAGCAGGGTTGCGTGGGGTACGTCGCCTATGTTATGGATACCCTGGATAAGGGTAAGACGACGGTTGATGATGTACCGGTGGTCCTCGGCTGCTGTTACGATTCTTCCGCGATTGTACTCGGACCATAGTCCAATTGTTTTGATCAGCGAAAGTCTTGATTTTGGGCCCATTCCATTCAAGTTTTTAACTCTTGGATTCTGTTAGACGGTCTCGAGGCGTTGGTGATTAATACGTGGGATAAAGATTTTGATTGTAGAAAACCTGATCTTATGTTGATTAAAAAGCTTCGGGCGCTAAAAAACAACATCAAGTTATGGAGATCAAATTTAAAATATAAAGAAGATAAGGAATTCTCGAATTTAATCTCTAAAATTAATGAGTTGGACCTAATTGCTGAGGATCACAATTTTTCGTCCTCAGAGAGATTGAACAGGAGAATTTGGAAGAAAAAACTCAACGACATTGACTCCATTAGAAGATTGGATCTTTAAAAAAAGCAAGAATTAGATGGGAGGTGGAAGGAGATGAAAACAACAAGTTCTTCCATGGTATAATAAATTGTCATAAAAAAGTAGTAGAATAAATGGTCTTAATATAGATGGTGTGTGGGTGATAGACCCGGTTCGCATTAAGGAGGAAGTTTGGAAATTCTTTTCTTTAAAATTTGATGAGCCAGAGACAGTAAGGCCAAAGCTTATAAACAGGAGGTTAAAAAAACTTTCTAACTCCGACAGATTCAAGCTTGAGAGTTCCTTTTCTTTGGATGAAATTAAGAATGCTATTTGGAGTTGTAGCAATCATAAAGCCCCGGGGCCCGACGACTTTACTTTCATGTTCATAAAAGAGTACTGGGAGATCCTTAAAGATGATATTGTCAAATTCTTGAAAGGTTTTGAAGCTACAGGGAAGATTAGTAAAGGTTGTAACGCTTCTTTCATATCTCTTATACCCAAAAAGTTTGATCCTTTATTCCTCAAAGATTATAGGCTAATTAATCTTCTTGGATATATGTATACAATCCTCTCAAAATTGCTTGCTCTAAGGTTAAAAAGGTTTTGGGGAAAATTATGAGTCATGAGTAATCGGCTTACGTGGAAGGCAGAAGTATTTTAGATGGCCCTCTTGTTTTAAATAAACTTTACTCCTGGGCGAAAAAGAAGAAGAAACAAATTCTTTTATTAAAAGTTGACTTTGACAAGGCATTTGATTCTCTTAATTTGAGCTTTTTAGACTCTATTATAGATCAAATGAATTTTGGTTACAAATGGAGAAATTGGATTAAAGGTTGTCTTTCGTCTAGTAGAGCCTCCATTCTTGTTAACGACTCGCCTACTAAAGAGTTTGACATCAAGAGGGGTGTTAGACAAGGTGATCCCCTCTCTCCATTTCTTTTCATTATCGCCATTGAGGGTTTAAGTGTTTCGATGAAAGAAGCTTATGATAGACATATTTTTCATGGTATTTCCTTACCACATAATGGCCCCTACTTGTCCCAGCTTATGTATGCAGATGATGTAACTTTTATTGGCGAATGGTCCGAGATCAATTTTATTAATCTCAACATGATTCTTAGATGTTTTCACCTTGCTTCTGGTTTGAAATTTCATCTTACCAAAAGCAAGGTTTTTGGTATTTGGTTAGATAATTGCGAGATTGATAGGCTTGCTTCTATTTTGCATTGTGAGCCTGCGAAGTTCCCCTTCATTCATCTAGGCCTCCCTATTGGAGCCAATATGAAGCTTGCCAGAAATTGGAATCCCATTATGATTAAATTTAAATCTAAGTTATCCTTATGGAAAGAGAAAAATCTCTCATTTGGTGGTAGACTCACTCTTGTTAAATCTGTGTTGGGTAGCCTTCCTCTTTTCTATTTTTCGATATTCAAAGATCCCAAGAAGATTATTGTGTTGCTGGAAAGCATTAGAAGAAAGTTTCTTTGGGGAGGTCTACAAAATAAAAAGAAAATTCATTAGGTGGCTTGGGATACGGTTACTAAATCTAAAAACAAAGGTGGGATTGGGGTTGGGTGTCTTAGATCCTTAAATATCGCGCTTCTCGGTAAGTGGTGGTGGAGACTTAAAGTTGCAAACGGTGTTCTTTGTTCCTCATGCATTAAAGAGATACATAACACGAGTTGCATTGTTGATAAACCCTTTGCCAGATATGGTATTCCGGGGACATGGATTTCCATTTACCAAATAAAATGGGACCTTGAAGATCGAGGTATATATCTTGTTGATCTTTTTTGCAGGAAATTAGGAGATGGTAAGAACACACATTTTTGGAAAGACAAATGGTGTGGTGACATGATTCTAAAAAATTCTTATTTGGAGCTATATAAGATCGACTCCTCCAAGAAATGCATGGTTGTTGATCAGCTGGATAGAAACAATCTTGGAGACTTTAATTGGGTATGGAAGAGGCAGCCTAGAAGTAGAAAGGAGCATGAAGAGCTGGTCAGCATCAGCGTTGTTGTTGTGGATGTTTCGTTGAAATCTTATGTTGATTCGTGGCATTGGATGGCGGACTCCTCGATGTCTTTTACTGTTAGTTCAATGAGGAGATTGATGGATGGTAATCTGGAGGATGACAACAATATTAAGAACTTCAAATGGTTAGTTGGGTGCCCATTAAAACTAACTGTTTGGTTTGGAGGATTTTATGCAATAGAATTCTGGTGGCTGCCAATCTCGTGGCTAGGGGCATTACTATTTCTACCACTATTTTTCTTTTCTATAATAGTGAGGAGGAGGTTGTGGATGTTTTTTTCAGTTGTCTTTTTGCATATTGAATTTGGTCGTAGTTTATCTACTGGTGTGGTCTCAATGTTGAGGTGTCGGGCAGTAGGATGGAGATGCTCAAAATTTTGGAAGTCTCGGTTCATGGAAGGAAGAAGAACAAACTCAAATTAGCCATTATTTATTCGTTGCTTTGGTCACTTTGGAAGGACAGAAACTCACTTGTGTTCGACTCGAAAAGATTCTCTCCTTTTAAAATGGTGGATGAGATTCAATTGATCTCTTTTAATTGGATCAAGCATAGATCGGTTTTTCATTGTATTAGTTGGTTGGATTGGTATATATCTCCTTTTAATGCTTGTACTTTGTAACTCTTTCTAGCGTCTTGCTAGTTTTTTGTTTTAATGAATCCGCCGTTCAAAAAAAGATAATTTGTATACGTGGTGGTAAAGATATGTATGTCTAACCTAACCATCACATATGCAGTCTGAAATATCGTACCGACCCATTTATGTCCATTTTTGTCAAAAACAAATACATCTATTAACATTCCAAACTTAGTAGTCATTTCAATAATGTAACATCTGAAAAAATACTAAGTAAAAATTTTATTTTTAAAACAACCAAATCATTCATTCATTATAAAAGATAATTAGAGTATAATGTATTCTCCAAACATCATAAATTAGTTATAAAATATAGTGCGGAAAACTCCAGGGGATTCAGTGCAATCAAGTCGGGCATTTCCCTTTTGAACTAGAAGTACCTAAAACATTTAAACATAAAACCATAAGCACAAAGCTTAGTGAGTTCTCCAAAATACAACATACCATACATAATATCGTTGGTCTATTTCAACCACAAGTGAATTCTATGGGCCAAATCGTAGTCTTACAATCACTTTCTGCCATGGGCCAAATCATGGTCTTACATATAAGTGGCAGGGGCTAAATCTTGGTCTTTCATACAATTGTCAGGGGCTGAATCCCGGTCTTTCATACAAGTGTCAGGGGACAAACTCTAGTATTTCATACAATTGTCAGGGGCCAAATCCTGGTCTTCCATGCAAGAGTCACAAAGACAACAAGCATCCTACATAGTATAATGAGAAGACTCACCTCACCCTCGAAGTCGAACACTATAGCTAGTACACTCGTGAAACTGGTGCTACACCCCACCTAGCAAAACACCCAAGATAAGACCTTAGGGTGCGTTTAGTTATGAGAAAATAGGTCGTTTTCCAGAAAACTTTTCCAACAAAAATGAGAATTTTGAAAATGCGTTTAGTTCTTCATAGAAAATGAAGATTTTCCGTTTTCCAAAATTACAAAGAACTTAGAAAAATTTAGAAATCTGATAATTATTGTTTTCCATATTTTTCTAATTTTAATTTTTTTCTAAAATAAAAGCGCACACCCACTCCCAACATCCCCACCCCCACCCCCACCCCCACCCCCACCCCAAACCTACAACCCCACACCCACACCCACCCCCCATAAATACCTACACACACCCACCCACCACCACCACGATTACCCAACCACTACCCCCACCCCCACCTTACACCCACACCCACCCACCAACACCACTACTGCAATCACTGACTCACCATCACTACCACCATTACCCTACCACAACCCCTAACCCCACCCCACCCTTACATCCCTACACCCACACCCACCCCTACAAACACATACACACACACACACCCCACCACCACAACCACAATCACCGAACCACCATCACCCCACCATTACCACTTTCGTCGCTGTGACCACCACCACCTGATCGGCAACGCTGCCGTTGGCACTACTAACCCACCCCTATCCCACCATCACCACCATCACCACCATCGCCTCTGCCATCGCCGCCACTGCCAACGATGCCGCCATTACCCTACCCCACATTTCCACCACCATGTCCTCGCCGCCACCAACTGTCGTTGCCACCACCACCGCCACCCCACCCCCACTTTACCACCACCACTGTTTTCTAAAAATGAAAACTGATATTAGAAGACACATCTAAACATGTTTTCTTATTTTCTAAAATAGAAAATGAAAATGAATGAGTTTTAACTAAACGTGTTTTCTAAATTTTCTAATGAAAAGTGAAAATGAAAACATATTTCTTTTTTCTGAAAACTAAAAACGGAAAACGAAAACTGTTTTTCCGTAACTAAACGCAACCTTACTCTTCCTTCTAAAACTAGAAATTTGACCAAAACTCAACCAGTTCAACGGTCAAAGGTCACCATGCCGTGTCCAACCAATGGTCGCGTTGTGGCAACTAAATGATGAATAGTCGTGGAACACCCATCACCATGTCGTGGCTAGCCTCGTGTCACGCGATGGTGTAACATCTGAATCTTGAGGTACATTTGATTTATTCATAGTTTGGTTGTTTGGAGTTGTCACGGCATGGTGGAGAATGTGACATCCTCTAATTTTCAGAACTAATTAAAACTTTTCTTTACTCTTTTAAAAAAATTATTTATTTTTGCAGAAAATCCAACTACAAAAGATCATTTTGATTACAAATGTTTGTTTCCAAAATGTTAAAACCCTAAGGATATCATAATCAATACAGATACATAAGTTATAGCGTAAAGACCTGATGGTTCTTAATACTATTGTAGGTTGTCTCTTAATAACTCAGTGTCCTAATCAAGTTCTAGTAGCCTAAGTCTTGATACTTGTGATTCATATAAACTAAGTGGGTTAGGTTGGGGAAACCTGGTGAGATACATAGGGATTTCAATCCCATGATATTGATATGATAATATTCTTTAATTATCAGAGACGCAAAACCAACCGTTACCATACTAAATCCATATTGGCATATATTCCTACATATCTATTCCTACCGATCCTCACAGATCCTAGTCCATGATTATCAAGGAGAAATTATCTCGCCTGATGAACCATTAAAAGATTGACTACATAGCTAGGGTTTCCTTTGTCGGTGTAAGTCATAAAGGCTTATGGGCCGTCATAGTATTTGATGAATATGGTTTTCCAATTCATCTACGTCTGTGAGTAATAAGTTCACACTAGCAACGTAATTCACAAGACCGTCTAGAATGATCAAGTGTTGTCACCTACTATGTGGGGTGACTAGACATACCGCTAACAGTTGTCTGATCGGACCCACCATTTCTGGTCATCCCGTACGGAGCTACCGTACATTGACGCCTGATAGTGTTATGGAACAGAACTTTACTCTCCGTTCCTGGGTTATGTACATTCTCCTAATGAGACTACATAATATCAAACTTAATTGAGCTAGGTACCTTACATGAGTCCAAGTTTACCTCTAGACTAGATTACAGTGTCTGAAACCAACTTTTTAATACCAACTCTATTCTTGGGCGAAACTAACCTATCTCAGTGTATATATATTCCATAAGAGTATTAGGTATTATTAATCATTTATCTTCTCAACAATTTTACTTTGAATATTATTATATAATATTATCTATTTATCCTAACATAAAATACAACCATATCTAGTTTGCACATAGCATGTTATATATCCTAACATATAATCCAAACAATAAGCACATAATTCACATAAGACTTCCAGCAGATATTTAATATTTTAATTAATACTTGTATTAAATCATGTTCATTAAAGGGAATATGCACTCACTTGACAAAGTGTCTGGTGATTGGTGAATTGGGCAGAGCTTCGCCTTACACCTTTTTCCAAAAGACCTAGATTTACACAACACTAAGTCTTAGTATAATTTCATACTTCATGGAACTATTATCCTAAGGGTTTAGATTCCTCAACAATCCCAAAGTCTACTTCAAGATATAAATAAGGAATAACCAGTTAGGATCATAACGGAGGTAGGATCTGTTTCGTATACATAGTATACTGTTTGGAAATCTCACTTTAAACACTTCACTAAATCCAGCCTAGACATCACTCCCATTAGTAGATAAATCAGTATAACGAATTGGAATTACTGATAAACCTTAATTATAGATTCATAATAACGACTATGAATATAATTAAAAGTTACACTTAACATGAACTAAGTGTAGCTTAACTTACAGAGGTTCTTGATGAAAACCGAAATCTAAGCAGCAAAATACTGACTCGGGATATCCTACTCGAATGCTATTACTCATATGAGTACTCAGGGGTTTCGCGGGACTTCGCCGAAGACTAAAACTATAGAAAATAAGGCTAGAACCGAAGGAAATTGAGAGAGAATAATAGAAGATGTGTGGAGGAATGAATGATGCTTGGCCTCATACTTATAGTCGATTTTGGGGTGCGCGACATGCAAAATGGGGTGCACGTCGCACATTTTAAGGTGACGTCTCCCCAGCTACTTTGTGCCATGTGTCAGGCTCTCCGTGGTCCGCGTTTTCACCTTCTAGAAGTATGTCGCGCACCTGGCGCGCACCGCGCAGGACGTAAAATGCAAATTTTGTAAATTCCATAATTTCTTCATACTGACTTCGTTTTCGACGTTCTTTATATCCCCGGAAAGCTCTCGATGAGATCTACAACTTTCCTTTAGATTCCATCAGTTGGTTCGGATTTATTTTTCGTCTCTATTTTTATTAGATTAAATGATTTCGCTAAAATCATAACTCTCTCGTACGGACTCCGATTTTGCTGTTCCTTTTATCAAAATTCATATCTTAAAGAGTACTATGACTTTGATTTTGGTGAATTTACCCAAAAGTAAACCATTCTCTTCATACTTGTTTATGTCACACATTCCTTGTGTGCGGCTGACTTTTATATCTTATAAAAATCATGTGGAATTCATATGGAGTCGGATTTCTACAAGATCTATATTTTCGGGATCGGGACGACGTGTACTTTCAATATATATATATATATATATATATATATATATATATATATATATATATATATATATATATATATATATATATATATATATATATATATATATGTTTTGGCGCACTTATTTTTACGATTTATGGACAATTCGGCTGATTTTTCATATTTTTCCTTAATATGAAACTTGTATTATATAGTCTGCAGCGCGCATGACTATAGATTATCCTATTCAGGGATTTTAATTCTAATAATGATTACTTATGTGTATCCTGAATTTGCGGGCGTTACAGAGGATCACCATGACATGGTGATGCATTTTTAGTCGCGGATTTCTTTTGACCCGCCACAGCATGGCAGGTTATAGGCCATGGCGTGGCCGACAATGGTAACTTAAACCCTAATTTTTCCGAGTTTTGCTCCCTATTTAAAGGAATGAGGAGGCTAGGGTTTTCTCACCCTCAGCCTCCAGCACTCTCCTAAGCCCTGAAGTATCCTTAATCCCTTTCCTTCATTATTGAAGTTCTTTTTGGTGCTTGTGGAAGATTTTGAAGGAAGACAAAGGAAGAAGTGAGCCAAGATCCAGAAAGCAAGTTTCCATCCCTATATCTTAGCACACTTTTGGACCTCTATAAGTGTCCAAGACTCCACCTTTATGTTGTTAGGTTGTTAGATCTTGAGTTTTGTCCCATATTCTTGTTGTTCATGTTAGTTGGGATGGTGAGATTCTATAAAGTTTGCGACTTTATGAATCTCTAGTACATTTGGAGTGGTTCATGGTTTGGATATGAAGTATGGTTGGATTTTGAGCCATGCATGAGATTTTTGGTCACAACCATTATTGTTAACCTAATATGAGTTCAAGACATGCATTGGGCATGCATGTCTATAAAGCACCAAATTTTAGGTTAATTTTGGTGTTGGAGACTCTTTTGGAATGAATGAACCAAAAACTATAGAGATTAAGTGCTTAATGGTTAAGTCCTTGTCATGTTTTGCCTTTATTTGGAGCTAGGGTTTGAGATATTGATATCTTGGAAGGTCTTAATCGATAAATTTGGAAACTTTATCCATCTAGACCATAGAAAGGACCATATCTGAACTTTAGAGATCTTGGGTTCAAAGGAAACGACTTAACCCATTAAGTTGTTGGGAACCCAGTACCCACAGCATGGCCTTAGGTTGCCACGACGTGGCGATTGGGGAACCATCATATGTTTTGTCATTTGTGGGCCACGGCGTGATCATGGATGGCCACGAAGTGGAAATCCACTGAAGTCAGCTTTGACCGTTGACTTTGACCATTAACTTTAACCATTGATTTTTTTGGCTTGAGTTGACTTTTAGTTAAACTTCTAGTTTTGGAATGAGAGGTAAGGATTTACCTTGTGTGGTTGTATAGGTGGTGTATAAAATTTGTATTTTCAACAGTAAGAGCGGTAGCAGTTGATTATTGTCTAAGAGGTGAGTCTTCTCATTATACTTGTAGGTCGAAGGCACCAATTTCGGCCTACTGGATTGTGTAGGATGCTAGTTGTCTTCATGATACTTGCATGGAAGAACCTAGGGGTAGCCCGTTACATTTGTATGAAGACCACATGGGTAGCCTATGGCAATTTCATGAAAGACCATGGGGGTAGCCCATGGCACTTGGATGTTAGACCATGGGGATAGCCCATGGCATTTCAAGGAAAGACCATGGGGGTAGCCGATGGCATTACAGGGAAAAGAACATGGGGGTATCTCATGGAAATTGTATGTATGGTATGTGGTATATTGGGGAAACTCACTAAGATTTTTGCTTACGGTTTTGTGGTTTAATATTTTCAGGTACTTCCAGTTCGAAAGGGAAGGGCTCGACATGATCGCACAACATCCCCTTTATGATTTCCACATCAATGATTATTCTACTCCGATGTTTTGATACATTGTTTTATGATGATTTGAGACACTTGATGTATGTTTTGATGATTTAAAAATGAAAATTTTATCACTGTTTTTGGGTTGTTACATGTGGTCACGTCCAAACAAAAAAAAAACGTGTTGCATCGCACCACCACATCGTGGACCTTCCTTAGCCACGTCATTGGTTTTGGTCAGGAAGACATTTCCTTATTTAAGGCTTAATCCATTAAGCCAACCCTTAATACTTTTCGAAAGGCATAAATGCTTCATAAAGGACCATCAAAATCATTACTTTGTGGACATGCATGTCATTCATTCATCAAGGTAAAAAATGGGAGCAATGGAGTCACGATCCCTTAAATAGACTTAAATCATTATAACACTTCAAATCTGGAACATCTAACCACACTTGGGACCCTAAAGCTCCATAAAAATCCAATCTTGATGGACATGCATGATCCATGCATGTCCCCCACTCAAACTAAGTCAAAAGGGGAGAAAATGACCTAAATCTCATGCATGGCATTCAAAACACCCACAACTCTTAGATCTAGAAGATATAACACTCAAGGGACCTTGATGAACCATAAAGTTGCTAACTTTATCTCATCTAATCATCCAAACTTCAACCATGGACCAAAATATGCTCAACAACCTAGATCTACAAGGAAGGAACCAAAAAGCTGGAAACTTGAGGACTTATAAGGAGTCCAGAAGATACACAAAAGAATTGGGATGAGTTGTTTGTTGGATTCTTACACTAGAAACTCCTCCTTCCTTTCAAGATCACAAACTCACCAAAAATAAGCTCAAAAGCTTGCAAGGAAGCTAGGGTTTGTTCAAGGGCACTTTGGAGACGATGGAGGCCGAGGGTGGAGGAAACCATAGCCATCACTTCCTTTAAATAGGGCTTATGGATTGAAAATCTAGGATTTTGCATTATGTCGTCACCATGTCGTGGCCATTGCAGGTCCACGCTGTGGCGACTTAAATGATGTGCAAGCCAAAAGTGGCTGTCAGGTCGTGGTGATCTTCCCCACCACGTCGTGGCCACCAAAACCCCAGAAGATTAAACATTAAAATTCATACCTGGAAACCGGATGTTACAAATAATCAACAAAAAAATCAATCATTTCTATTAACGTTTCAATCAAGGTTATTAAGATTGGGATCTTTATCATAGGATCGTAAGATTCTATGATCCTACCTACGAAAACCGTGTCTTATCACAATAGGATCATTTTGTATGTAAGATCTTAGACATAATCGTAGGATTAGGGTTAGGATCATAAGATCGAGATCCGATTTGATCCTAACAATCCATTAGAATTTCCAAATTTTAATATGGTTTTTATTATCTTTACCCATTTATTGGTTGACCCGGTATCCTTTCCCAAAAGTCAATCGAGAATAGCCTCATTCTTGTACTGTTTTGTGAACCGTAAATGACCAATAAGCCTAGAATTCATTTTTTCCTTTTACATTTTACCCTCATCAATGATAGAATTTTAGATTTAGCTTCGAATTGCTATTAATTTCTTCATTCAATAGTTTATACTCAACAATAGAGGTGAACCTTTTTTCTAGTTCTTTAATTTGATTGCTCAAGCCCTTTTCCTTTAAAGTTTGAGAAATTGTGGTTTTTTTATTGAGCTCCAAAAAGTTTCAAACTGTTACTGATTTCTTCCTTATAGTTAAAGCAAATAATGTGTTAAAGATTTAAAACAAATAACATGAAGGTTGTCAGTTGCTACTGTTTTATGACAAATAGTTAGTCTTAATACTCTTTTAAGCTATTTAACCATGAGATTAACTACTACATGTTCAGTTGCCTTTTCAAGCTATTTAACCATGAAACACGAAAAAAGAAAGTATATACAATCAATTATTTTTTATGTAATTTTGTGGGATCTTAGTATCCCGATCTCGATCTTGCAATCCTAGGTAGGTCCCGATCTTAACAACTTTGGTTCCAAGAACAAATAGTCACATTTGTAAATATTTCTTTAAGTAATTTTCGATGATAGTTATCTTTTCTCAAGAGGGGGAGGGAGTCTCATTGATTTTGAAGACACTGTGCGAAAAATAAAATTGGACCCTTAAACATAATTTCTTTATATATAAGAAAATTATATTAATACTACGATAAGGTGATAATTGTTAGAAAAACAATAAGAAAACGATAATATAAAATCTAATCTTACATACTGACATGAATTGCAATGCTCTCATAGCATTCTTAGAAGCAAAGTTGTTCACCAACTCTTCATAATCATTACTCCCCAATATATTGTTCAAAATAGCTATCATTTTCAAGTCATTAAGTCTTTTTTTGTAAAATTATGGACTATAAATAGGACTTTAAAAACTTCAATTTTAAGAAACTTGTTTCTACACATGCAATAGTTACTAAAATCGTCAACAAGACTCTATATGTATTAATTGCTTTAGGAAAACAACTGTTTTTTTTTCACATATTTTAAAACATCAATGGGGGTTAGTAGTACTCGGTAAGAACTAGCCAATCATTTTTAATTTTAGATAAAGCTTATTTGGCGTCAATATATAATCATTCATCGTACTTAAGCACTACTTCACGACGGCTACAACACAACTTACGATCTTTGTCATCGAATTTCTTCAACTTTTTTCTGTACACAAAAAAACAAAATTATTTTCATACTTATTGTATTTTTCAATCTTATTTTATGATAAATCAATCACTTGAAATTAAAACAATAAAACACACAAACCACAACATAAATAGATCGATTATGAAATTTAGACACATCAAGTGAGCATTGGATTTTTTAGAAAATCGATTCTAATTTTTTAAATTAAAACAATTAGTTAATTAATAATATGAAATCGAAGGCCAAAAGCGATTATGAAATTGAGTAATCTTATTGGATTTTGAAACTTACAATTTTGATTTATGAATAAGATGATGCATTTATTTTGAATTTAGTTAATTAATAATCAAACATACACACCCTCAATGACTTAACGAGTTCAAGAGAACGAGCAACGTTGTAGCGACTTCCGGCTTGGATTGGCATGAATCAAAGGGCGTAGTGACTTTGGCTTGGTAACCATACGTTTGAATTAATTTTGTTTTCGGACCTGATTTACTAGTCTACTTTAACGAATCGCATGTAAAAATTAGGTCTCATCCACAACATGGTCATGTGTAGTCACCCACCCTGCACGCCCTCAAAGACCCTCAAAGGCGACCATGTGTTTTCTAAATAATTATTAAACAAAACTACCAAATCTGACTATATCTGTTGTTTTTTTTTTTCTTTTCAATTGAAAACATATTTCTAAATTCTATATTTTGAATTAGATATTTAACTAAATATATTATTTAGTTGTATGCTGCATTATTCCATTTATTGTGTTTTCTTTAATCAGTGAAATAATAGTATTTAAATTAAAGTGGGAGGGAATTAATGAGAAAACAAACAAACACAAAACCCCACAAGTTTTCCTTTCGAAGAAGCAAAAGAACATGCTTCGTGGTTATCGCCATCATATTCCGCGCGGTAAGTGTTGTTCAAAATCATTACCATACATGCCAACCACAAAATAATATCCACATTTTTATTAATATCTTATAAATATTATTTATAGAAATAAAACATTTATTTTGTCGCTAACTATTTTCGGCAAGTCATACACAATTTTATGATTATTTAATATTTGTATTATACCAAAATTCCAATCGATTAAACCTGTAAGTGGGCAATATCATCAATTATAATTATTATTTTTGATTAAGTGTATCCCACCAAACTGGTCCCTTCTTATTATTATTACTAATGGTTTTAGTCAAAAAGAATTGAAGATTTTAAAAGTTTGCTCTTACGTGAACTCATCAATCATAGGACAAACAGATAATTGTGTTTCTTCTAATAACAATAATATTCATTGATACATTATTTGTACAAGTAAAACTTAGGGATGGATTTTGTAATTTACGCTATATGAAATATACTTTTTTAACGGAAATTCATTAAACTAGCGTAGTGTAACATGTATTTAAAGAAAAGAATAAAAAAAAATGATAAAAATAACCATAAAATCCAGAATGAGACATTCAACAAAAATATTTTTTCTGATAAAAAATATATTTAAGACTTCCAGACTAAAATTTTAAAGTTTGAAAAGTTAAACAAAAACTTAATATGATATTAAGACATAAAATAAAACATTTTAAAAAACGAATATATGATATTAAGACATAAAATAAAACATTTTAAAAAACGAAGATACTACGTACTTTAAAATGAGCATTTCGATTATTAGTAGAAATACTTCATTAAAAAAAAGCTCAGGAATTTAGAAAATAGTCTGAAATGGACATCTTAGAGAAAATGATCATTTCTTAAAAAGTGATTATTTTAAATAGATCATTAATTTTTTTAAAGCATATGTAAAATTATATGATCCGTAATCTGATTATTGAAGACTTGAAGTAATCACTTTGAAAACATCTAAGATCTAACTTAATAAACATAGATTCTCTAACTTGTACTTGTACATACACATCACTGACAACACCAACTCACTAAGAACAAATAAATTAAAACAAAATAATAAAAAAAATATCAAGAAAAAAGAAAGCATCACCCACTTCAAGAACCTGTAGCTGCATGCTCACTGTTTCATGTCAATTTCACTCATTGTTTGATGGCGAAGACGACAATGGAAGTACCTTTGAAGCAGCTGAAATTTGTTGACTTTGTTGAATCTTTCCCTTACTTTCGACCAATTTTAGAGAGCCATCTTTCTCCACCATTTTCGCAGAAGAATTCGCCTCTTTTTCAGACTCTAATTCCATCAGTCTTCTCAAAAGCTTCTCCTCTGCATCTCTCAAGAACTTGAACGTGGGAGGTGGTGAAGATCCGACCTTGTTAATATCAATATCATAAAGCGGATTAAATCCATGGTGATGAAATTGAAAACTTTCCGGATTTAGCAACTGTGACGCCTTAAATGACGGTGAAGCTTGTGGGGTATCGAAATGAACAAGAAGATCACTCAAACTTCTGGTTCTTGACCCTTTTCTGCTCCTCTCTGATTCCAAATCCTCTTTGGTTTCTTCATTAAT